>NC_140219.1:1755000-2015000 GCF_951802725.1 Rutilus rutilus | reverse complement strand
CAAACAAACAAACACACACACACACACACACACACACACACACACACACACACACACACACACACACACACACACACACACACTCACACAGACTACCTCGCTCACACACTCACTCAGACACACACACACACACACACACACACACACACTCAGAGTTTATGAGTTTAGAGTTTATAAGTGTACAAGTTTTTGAGTTTAGAGTTTATAAGTTTAAATGAGTTTAGAGTTCAGAATTTATTTATTTATGAGTTTAAGAGTTCATAAGTCTATGAATTCATGAGTTTATTAGTTAATTAGTTATTAAATTTAAGTTAATTAGTTTATAAGTGTATGAGATTAGAGTTTATTAGTTTAAATGAGTTTCATTGGCTAATATATATAGAATGGCAGTTTGAATTAGTTTTCAAGGGATTTAGATTTAAATTTTTGTCGGTTGGTGAGTTTGAATTTTTTTAGAATGCCCAATGTTAAGTCAATGGGAGTTTTTCCGAGTTTTGATCGTCATTTGTAGGAAAACCGTAAGTCCGATCAGTCTGAAAAGATAAAGCAACTCGAGTCAGAACAGTTTGAAGGTCTGAGCCGAGTTTGGAGTATGTAGAGTTAAAGCTCTAGGAGGAGATTGAGTGTAATTTTTTGGTAAGAAGAATAATAATAACTAGATGCGAAAGTTCGTCGAGACAAACTTTAAGTTGGCTTGAGAAAGTTTGGACCGGAAAGTTTTTTGCTAGGCGGTTGTTAGGATGTTATGGGTGGTCGCTATGGTGTTGCTAGGCGGTTGCTAAGGTATTCTGGGTGGTTGCTAGGCGGTTGCTAGGGTATTTTGGGTGGTTGCTAGGGTGTTTTGGGTGGTTGCTAGGGTGTTTTGGGTGGTTGCTAGGCGGTTGCCAGGGTCTTTTGTGTGGTTGCTAGGCGGTTGCTAGGGTGTTCTGGGTGGTTGCTAGGATATTTTGGGTGGTTGCTAGGGTCTTTTGGGTGGTTGCTAGGGTATTTTGGGTGGTTGCTAGGCAGTTGCTAGGGTGTTTTGGGTGGTTGCTAGGCGGTTTTGGGTGGTTGCTAGGCGGTTGCTAGGGTATTTTGGGTGGTTGCTAGGGTGTTCTGGGTGGTTGCTAGGCAGTTGCTAGGGTGTTATGGGTGGTTGCTATGGTGTTGCTAGGCGTTGCTAGGGTGTTTTGGGTGGTTGCTAGGCAGTTTTGGGTGGTTGCTAGGCGGTTGCTAGGGTATTTTGGGTGGTTGCTAGGGTGTTCTGGGTGGTTGCTAGGCAGTTGCTAGGGTGTTATGGGTGGTTGCTATGGTGTTGCTAGGCGTTGCTAAGGTATTCTGGGTGGTTGCTAGGTGGTGGCCAGGGTGTTCTGGGTGGTTGCTAGGCTGTTTTGGGTGGTTGCTAGGGTATTCTGGGTGGTTGCTAGGGTCTTTTGGGTGGTTGCTAGGCGGTTGCTAGGGTCTTTTGGGTGGTTGCTAGGGTCTTTTGGGTGGTTGCTACGGTGTTCTGGGTGGTTGCTAGGGTCTTTTGGGTGGTTGCTAGGCGGTTGCTAGGGTCTTTTGGGTGGTTGCTAGGGTCTTTTGGGTGGTTGCTACGGTGTTCTGGGTGGTTGCTAGGGTCTTTTGGGTGGTTGCTAGGCGGTTGCTAGGGTGTTCTGGGGGGTTGCTATGGTATTGAGGGCGGTTGATATGGTGTTACTAGGTGGTTGGTAGTTGTCACAGATGGTTACTATTTAGTTTTTATAGAGTTCTTAGCATGATCTTGGCATGATTTAACACTTAACTAATTGCTATTAGCATGTAGCTATTCACTGCTAGCATGTGTAGCATGTTGGAAGTGCTGTTTGCAAGCATGAGTCAAAAGAGCCAAACCTCATCTCTATACGATGTTCTGATACAGAGATATAGGTCTTGCAAAACGGTTGCTAGGGTACTCAAGTTTGGTTGCTATGGAGTTGCTTGGGAGCTGGAAGCATTAAACTTAAGAAGTTTAAAGTGGTTTGAAGTTTAAAGTAGTTTAAAGTAGTTTGAAGTTTATGATAGATATATAAATAAGTTAGATAGATACACACAAACACACACACACACACACACACACACACTCAGACTACCTCACTCACACACTCACTCAGACACACACACACACACACACACACACACACACAGAGTTTATGAGTTTAGAGTTTATAAGTGTACGAGTTTTTGAGTTTAGAGTTTATAAGTTTAAATGAGTTTAGAGTTCAGAGTTTATTAATTTATGAGTTTAAGAGTTCATAAGTCTATGAATTCATGAGTTTATTAGTTAATTAGTTATTAAATTTAAGTTAATTAGTTTATAAGTGTATGAGATTAGAGTTTATTAGTTTAAATGAGTTTCATTGGCTAATATATATAGAACGGCAGTTTGGTTTAGTCTTCAAGGTGTTTAGATTTGAATTTTTGTCGGTTGGTGAGTTTGAATCTGGATTTGAATTTTTTAGAACTCCCCAATGTAAGTCAATGGGAGTTTTTCCGAGTTTTGATCGTCATTTGTAGGAAAACCGTAAGTCCGATCAGTCTGAAAAGATAAAGCAACTAACTTCAGATCAGTTTGAGTGTCTGAGCCGAGTTTGGAGTATGTAGAGTTAAAGCTCTAGGACGAGTTTGAGTCAACAGTTTTTCACAGAAGAATAATAATAATAACTAGATGCGAAAGTTCGTCGAGACAAACTTTAAGTTGGCTTGAGAAAAGTTTGGAGCAGAACGTTTTTTGCTAGGCAGTTGCTAGGATGTTATGGGTGGTTGCTATGGTGTTGCTAGGGTATTTTGGGTGGTTGCTAGGGTGTTCTGGGTGGTTGCTAGGGTGTCCTGGGTGGTTGCTAAGGTCTTTTGGGTGGTTGCTAGGGTATTTTGGGTGGTTGCTAGGGTGTTCTAGGTGGTTGCTAGGGTATTCTGGGTGGTTGCTAGGCGGTTGCTAGGGTTTTCTGGGTGGTTGCTAGGCTGTTTTGGGTGGTTGCTAGGGTATTCTGGGTGGTTGCTAGGCGGTTGCTAGGATATTTCTGATGGTTGCTAGGGTCTTTTGGGTGGTTGCTAGGCGGTTGCTAGGATATTTTAGGTGGTTGCTAGGTGGTTGCTAGGGTCTTTTGGGTGGTTGCTAGGATGTTTTGGGTGGTTGCTAGGGTCTTTTGGGTGGTTGCTAGGCGGTTGCTAGGGTGTTTTGGGTGGTTGCTAGGATATTTTGGGTGGTTGCTAGGGTGTTCTGAGTGGTTGCTAGGGTCTTTTGGGTGGTTGCTAGGCGGTTGCTAGGGTGTTTTGGGTGGTTGCTAGGATATTTTGGGTGGTTGCTAGGGTCTTTTGGGTGGTTGCTAGGGTATTTTGGGTGGTTGCTAGGGTGTTCTGGGTGGTTGCTAGGCGGTTGCTAGGGTGTTCTGGGTGGTTGCTAGGGTCTTTTGGGTAGTTGCTAGGGTCTTTTGGGTGGTTGCTAGGGGGTTGCTAGGATATTTTCGGTGGTTGCTAGGGTCTTTTGGGTGGTTGCTAGGCGGTTGCTAGGATATTTTCGGTGGTTGCTAGGGTCTTTTGGGTGGTTGCTAGGGTCTTTTGGGTGGTTGCTAGGCGGTTGCTAGGGTATTTTGGGTGGTTGCTAGGATATTTTGGGTGGTTGCTAGGGTCTTTTGGGTGGTTGCTAGGGTGTTCTGGGTGGTTGCTATGGTATTCAGGGCGGTTGATATGGTGTTACTAGGTGGTTGGTAGTTGTCACAGATGGTTACTATGGAGTTTTTATAGAGTTCTTAGCATGATCTTGGCATGATTTAACACTTAACTAATTGCTATTAGCATGTAGCTATTCACTGCTAGCATGTGTAGCATGTTGGAAGTGCTGTTTGCTAGCATGAGTCAAAAGAGCCAAAACTCATCTCTATACGATGTTCTGATACAGAGATATAGGTCTTGCAAAACGGTTGCTAGGGTACTCAAGTTTGGTTGCTATGGAGTTGCTTGGGAGCTGGGAGCTTTAAACTTAAGAAGTTTAAATTGGTTTAAAGTTTAAAGTAGTTTGAAGTTTATGAGAGAGATAGATAGATAAATAAGTTAGATAGATACACACACACACACACACACACACACACTCACTCAGACTACCTCGCTCACACACTCACTCAGACACACACACACACACACACACACACACACTCTCAGAGTTTATGAGTTTAGAGTTTATAAGT
Source organism: Rutilus rutilus (assembly GCF_951802725.1). Classification (NCBI taxonomy): domain Eukaryota; kingdom Metazoa; phylum Chordata; class Actinopteri; order Cypriniformes; family Leuciscidae; genus Rutilus; species Rutilus rutilus. The sequence goes on along the minus strand of NC_140219.1, from coordinate 2,010,819 downwards.
GTATAAATTGATGAGTTTATAAGTGTATGAGTTTTTGAGTTTAGAGTTTATAAGTTTAAATGAGTTTAGAGTTCAGAGTTTATTAATTTATGAGTATAAGAGTTCATAAGTCTATGAATTCATGAGTTTATTAGTTAATTAGTTATTAAATTTAAGTTAATTAGTTTATAAATGTATGAGATTAGAGTTTATTAGTTTAAATGAGTTTCATTGGCTAATATATATAGAACGGCAGTTTGGTTTAGTCTTCAAGGTATTTAGATTTGAATTTTTGTCGGTTGGTCAGTTTGAATCTGGATTTGAATTTTTTAGAACTCCCCAATGCAAGTCAATGGGAGTTTTTCCGAGTTTTGATCATCATTTGTAGGAAAACCGTAAGTCCGATCAGTCTGAAAAGATAAAGCAACTCGAGTCAGAACAGTTTGAGTGTCTGAGCCGAGTTTGGAGTATGTAGAGTTAAAGCTCTAGGAGGAGATTGAGTGGAATTTTTTGGTAAGAAGAATAATAATAATAATAATAAGTTTAAATAGGATTTCAATATGTTGGCTCTCTCAAGCCAACTTAATAATAATAATAATAAGTTTAAATAGGATTTCAATATGTTGGCTCTCTCAAGCCAACTTAACTAGATGCGAAAGTTCGTCGAGACAAACTTTAAGTTGGCTTGAGAAAGTTTGGGCCGCAAAGGTTGCTAGGGTGTTCTGGGTGGTTCCTAATGTATTTTTTAGGGTATTTTGGGCAGTTGCTAGGGTGTTCTGGGTGGTTGCTAGGTGGTTGCTAGGGTGTCCTGGGTGGTTGCTAAGGTCTTTTGGGTGGTTGCTAGGGTATTTTGGGTGGTTGCTAGGGTGTTCTAGGTGGTTGCTAGGGTATTCTGGGTGGTTGCTAGGCGGTTGCTAGGGTTTTCTGGGTGGTTGCTAGGGTCTTTTGGGTGGTTGCTAGGGTCTTTTGAGTGGTTGCTAGGCAGTTGCTAGGGTGTTTTGGGTGGTTGCTAGGATGTTTTGGGTGGTTGCTAGGGTCTTTTGGGTGGTTGCTAGGCAGTTGCTAGGGTGTTTTGGGTGGTTGCTAGGGTGTTTTGGGTGGTTGCTAGGGTCTTTTGGGTGGTTGCTAGGGTCTTTTGAGTGGTTGCTAGGCAGTTGCTAGGGTGTTTTGGGTGGTTGCTAGGGTCTTTTGGGTGGTTGCTAGGCGGTTGCTAGGGTTTTTTGGGTGGTTGCTAGGATATTTTGGGTGGTTGCTAGGGTCTTTTGGGTGGTTGCTAGGCGGTTGCTAGGGTGTTTTGGGTGGTTGCTAGGATATTTTGGGTGGTTGCTAGGGTCTTTTGGGTGGTTGCTAGGTGGTTGCTAGGGTGTTTTGGGTGGTTGCTAGGGTCTTTTGGGTGGTTGCTAGGGTGTTCTGGGTGGTTGCTAGGGTCTTTTGGGTGGTTGCTAGGTGGTTGCTAGGGTGTTTTGGGTGGTTGCTAGGGTATTTTGGGTGGTTGCTAGGGTCTTTTGGGTGGTTGCTACGGTGTTCTGGGTGGTTGCTAGGGTCTTTTGGGTGGTTGCTAGGCGGTTGCTAGGGTCTTTTGGGTGGTTGCTAGGGTATTTTGGGTGGTTGCTACGGTGTTCTGGGTGGTTGCTAGGGTCTTTTGGGTGGTTGCTAGGCGGTTGCTAGGGTGTTCTGGGGGGTTGCTATGGTATTCAGGGCGGTTGATATGGTGTTACTAGGTGGTTGGTAGTTATCACAGATGGTTACTATGGAGTTTTTATAGAGTTCTTAGCATGATCTTGGCATGATTTAACACTTAACTAATCGCTATTAGCATGTAGCTATTCACTGCTAGCATATGTAGCATGTTGGAAGTGCTGTTTGCTAGCATGAGTCAAAAGAGCCAAACCTCATCTCTATACGATGTTCTGATACAGAGATATAGGTCTTGCAAAACGGTTGCTAGGGTACTCAAGTTTGGTTGCTATGGAGTTGCTTGGGAGCTGGGAGCTTTAAACTTAAGAAGTTTAAATTGGTTTGAAGTTTAAAGTAGTTTAAAGTAGTTTGAAGTTTATGATAGATATATAAATAAGTTAGATAGATACAAACAAACACACACACACACACACACACACACACACACACACACACACACACACTCACACAGACTACCTCGCTCACACACTCACTCAGACACACACACACACACACTCAGAGTTTGAGTTTAGAGTTTATAAGTGTACAAGTTTTTGAGTTTAGAGTTTATAAGTTTAAATGAGTTTAGAGTTCAGAATTTATTAATTTATGAGTTTAAGAGTTCATAAGTCTATGAATTCATGAGTTTATTAGTTAATTAGTTATTAAATTTAAGTTAATTAGTTTATAAGTGTATGAGATTAGAGTTTATTAGTTTAAATGAGTTTCATTGGCTAATATATATAGAATGGCAGTTTGAATTAGTTTTCAAGGGATTTAGATTTAAATTTTTGTCGGTTGGTGAGTTTGAATTTTTTTAGAATGCCCAATGTTAAGTCAATGGGAGTTTTTCCGAGTTTTGATCGTCATTTGTAGGAAAACCGTAAGTCCGATCAGTCTGAAAAGATAAAGCAACTCGAGTCAGAACAGTTTGAGTGTCTGAGCCGAGTTTGGAGTATGTAGAGTTAAAGCTCTAGGAGGAGATTGAGTGGAATTTTTTGGTAAGAATAATAATAATAATAATAAGTTTAAATAGGATTTCAATATGTTGGCTCTCTCAAGCCAACTTAATAATAATAATAAGTTTAAATAGGATTTCAATATGTTGGCTTTCTCAAGCCAACTTAACTAGATGCGAAAGTTCGTCGAGACAAACTTTAAGTTGGCTTGAGAAAGTTTGGACTGGAAAGTTTAAAGTTTAAAGTAGTTTGAAGATTAAAGTAGTTTGAAGTTTAATTTACTTTAAAGTTTAAAGAAGTTTGAAGTTTAATTTAGTTTAAAGTTTAAAGTAGTTTAAAGTAGTTTGAAGTTTAATTTAGTTTAAAGTTTAAAGAAGTTTGAAGTTTAATTTAGTTTAAAGTTTAAAGTAGTTTGAAGTTTAATTTAGTTTACAGTTTAAAGTAGTTTGAAGTTTTTAGTTTAAAGTTTAAATTAGTTTGAAGTTTAAAGTAGTTTAAAGTTTGGAGTTAAAAAGTTGCTAGGGTGTTTCTAGTGGGTTGCTAAGGTGTTCTGGGTGGTTGCTAGGTGGTAGCTGGGGTATTCTGGATGGTTGCTAGGCGGTTGTTAGGGTGTTCTGGGTGGTTGCTTTAGTGTTGCTAGGCAGTTGCTAGGGTATTCTGGGTGGTTGCTAGGCGGTTGCTAGGGTGTTCTGGCTGGTTGCTATGGTGTTACTAGGTGGTTGGTAGTTGTCACAGATGGTTACTATGGAGTTTTTATAGAGTTCTTAGCATGATCTTGGCATGATTTAACACTTAACTAATCACTATTAGCATGTAGCTATTCACTGCTAGCATGTGTAGCATGTTGGAAGTGCTGTTTGCTAGCATGAGTCAAAAGAGCCAAACCTCATCTCTATACGATGTTCTGATACAGAGATATAGGTCTTACAAAACGGTTGCCAGGGTACTCAAGTTTGGTTGCTATGGAGTTGCTTGGGAGCTGGGAGCTTTAAACTTAAGAAGTTTAAAGTGGTTTGAAGTTTAAAGTAGTTTACGAGTTTTTGAGTTTTGAGTTTATAAGTTTAAATGAGTGTGTACGAGTTTTTGTTTACACACACACACACACACACACACACACACACACACACACACACACACACACACACACACACACACACACACATAGACACACACGCTCTCTCTCTCTCACACACACATGTTTTGAGTTTAGAGTTCATTAGTTTAAATGAGTCTCAATGGCTCATATAGTATATAGAACGGCAGTTTGGTTTAGTCTTCAAGGTGTTTAGATTTAAATTTTCGACATACACACACACAAGCACGCACGCACAGACTCTCACTCTCTCTCACACACACACACACACACACACACACACACACACACACACACACACACACACACACACACACACTATCTCTCTCACACACACACTCACTAACTCTCACACACACACACACACACACATACACACACACACACACACACACACACACACACACACACACACACACAGACAAGCTCATTAACACACACACACACACACACAAACACACACACACTCACACACATAGACACACTCTCTCTCACACACACACACACACGCACACACTCAGAGTTTATATGAGTTTAGAGTTGATAAGTGTACAAGTTTTTGAGTTAAGAGTTTATAAGTTTAAATGAGTGTGTACGAGTTTTTGAGTTTACACACACAAACACTCTCTCTCTCACACACACACACACACACACACTCACACACACAAGCAGACACGCACAGACACACAGAGTTTAGAGTTTATAAGTGTATAAATTGATGAGTTTATAAGTGTATGAGTTTTTTGAGTTTAGAGCTTATAAGTTTAAATGAGTTTAGAGTTTATAAGTTTAAATGAGTTTAAGAGTTCAGAGTTTATTAATTTATGAGTTTAAAGGAGAACTCCGGTCAATTTTAACATTGAGCAAATTTTTTTGTACATTTGGAGTGCACAGGTCATGTGAGTGATTCCTTCTGAGTGAACGCGGGTGAATCTGACTGCAGTAGATGTGAAAGAAATATATAAAAAATGATGTTTATTCAGCCAGCGCACATACCTGTATTTACACCCTGTTTTCGGTCGAAGTCCACAGTAATCGATTGTCGAGTTCACTCGCATAGGTTTAGTATCTATGATGACGCATGTGAGCTCGACAATCGATTACTGTGGACTTCGACCGAAAACATGATGTAAATACAGGTATGATCGCTGGCTGAATAAACATCACTTTTATTCACATCTTTCACATCTACTGCAGTCAGATTCACCCGCGTTCACCCCGAAGGAATCACTCACATTTTCTGTGCACTTGTAATGACACATCAAGGATGTTAAGAGGCTAAAAGCAGGTTTAAACATTGCCCCATTGAAGTCAACAGGGTGCACATTTTAAAAAGAGGAAAACAGGGGCAACACCGATTTTTGTCGTTGTTCTCTGTACTGACTGCACTCCAAATGTACAAAAAAATTAGCTCAATGTTAAAATTGACCGGAGTTCTCCTGTAAGAGTTCATAAGTCTATGAATTCATGAGTTTATAAGTTAATTAGTTTATAAGTGTAGTTTAGAGTTTATAAGTTTAAATGAGTCTCAATGGCTCTCAGACACTAATTTAATTATTTAATTAATTAGTTTAAAGTTTAAATTAGTTTAAAGTTTAATTTAATTAGTTTTAGATAGATAGAGAGAGAGAGATAGATATAGAGAGAGATAGAGCATATTTTAAAATCTTCATCATAACTTTTATAGCAATAAAAAAATGATATTGTAAGAACAGCTAATGTGGTGATGGACGCGCATTGTCACAGCAACCAGGTGAAGAAAAAATTAAATTGCTACATTTCCCTGCTTCTTAAACTTCAAGGGTAAAAATAAATAAATCCCCTTATAATCAACTGTAGGCTATTTAATGACAAAATGCATTTCTGATAAATGTGACAGTTGTAATGTACCAGAAAATGTTGAGCATGTTATTTTATGGTGTAATAAATATAGTGCTGAGAGGATCAGTTTACGTGACAATATACGGATTAGAATATTTTAGAATAACTTTTGCAGTGAAATGTGAAAATAAAGGAAAGTGTTGCGGCATTACAGGTAGGCTGAAGATGCTTATGCAAGATTACTTTTTTTTTCAGCGTTGAGCACCAATCACACAAGTCTCTGTTGAGCTCATAATGCAATAACCAATCCAGATTAGTTACCGATGAAGAAAAAACTGCGGGTTCGCGGGAGTTTTTGCCGCGTTCACGCAATGTTCACCTCAGTCAGTCAGACAGACAGACAGACAGACACTCTGACTGGATTCTGCACATTCACTCGAGGAAAAGTGTAGATAGATACGATGTAAGTAAGATATTAATTTATAATCCTTTTGATTTTTCATGTTACTAAAACATGTCTTGCTTTTCTAATGCGTAAAAAGCAATAAACTGATTCCTAATGGGTTCCTGTCATACAAGAATGACATTTACCCCCTCACATAAAAAAAAAAACCGTTTAATATTCTTTTAATCGACTTTATTCATCATTACAATATCCAGAGCAATAATTGTCAATAATGATGGTTTTTCAGTTATTACAGTTCAATGGTTCAATGCTATCAGTGAGCATATTTTAAAATCTTAATCGCAACTTTTATAGCAACAACTCGTAATAATAAGAAAATTATATTGTGAACAGCTAATGTGGCGATGGACGCGCGTTGTCACAGTAACCAGGTGAAGGAAATGAAGAAATTAAATTGCTACATTTCCCTGCTTTTTAAACTTAAAGGGTTAAAAAAATCCCCCTACACAGTCGAAATGAATCAATCTATAGCGACTTTTACTGAAATGTGAAACTTGAAATGTGAAACTAAAGTAAAGTGTTGCGCATTACAGGTAAAGATGCTCACGTGGCATGCAAGATTACTTTTTATACTTTTTTTCTCAGCGTTGAGCATTACCACCAATCACACAAGTCTCTGTTGAGCTCATAATGCAATAACCAATCAGATTGGTTAACGATGAACAAACAAACTGCGGGTTCGCGGGAGTTGTTTTAAAGGGGACATATCATGCTAAATGCACTTTTTTAGCCCTGAAATGCATTTTGTTGTATATTTGGAGTGTTTAGAAGTACAGAAAAGATGAAATTATTCTCTTCAGGTGCTTCGTTGATATCTTTATATTCTGTTTTGGTCATATTTTTCAACCGGTTCAGATTTTTCTGTTATCTATGACGTTTTGCGAACTAATACGTCACAGTATTTGCAGCGGAACTGCCAAATAAGGACATTGACTTCCGGCCCAACACTTCGAGGAATCCGCCATTATTATTTATCACTGCAATTTTGCAGTCCAAGCTAAAGGATGCAGAAGTTACGAGAGGGTAAGTTAAAATGTTCGGTTGTTGGATGTAGTAACCCACACGCTTCATTACACCGTCTAATGTAGATGAACTGCCGCGCTTGTGGCGCATGTTTGACTGAAAGAACGAGCAAAGAGAGAGAGAGAGAGAGAGAGAGAGAGAGAGACCCGGTCGCGCGGGCGCTCTCTATATCTCTCGGAGCCCTACAGTCTATGGTGTAAACATGACTTCACCGTCTCCAAAAGACGCTGTCTTGCTCGCTCTCCCTCGCACATATTAATCAAAATAAATCGACACGGTGGTTAAAGGTCGGAAGACCAAAGTTTCATGTGTAAATACAGTAACATACCATTGCGATACATCCATATGAAGACGTTGTTCTGCAGGTTCGTCGTCTACATTTTTATCTCGCTCCGGCTCCGACTCTGGCTCGAACATGTAAGGCTGGCTGGACAAGTCTTCCGTTGTTGACATTTTGTTAATAACGTGTGAATAAAAAGTTTCTGTGCCGTTAGATAATCCTATCTCTGCTATCAGACTACAAAAATGGCCGAATGGGGTGGAGTTGAACCTCTGCAACCTGGAGAGGGGGCGGGGTATGAAGTGTCTCAATGTTTTTTAAAGAGACCGCATCAAAACGGGTTGCTCTGAGACGCACATCAGAAAAGGGGTAAAAAGGGGGCTTGTGGAGCTATAATAATGAGGAATTCAGACCCAAGCATTGCAGTTCCGCTTTATATAGACTACAAATGTATGATTTATATGTAAAAAGGAACAATTTAAAAGCATGATATGTCTCCTTTAACTGTTCACCTCAGTCAGTCAGACAGACAGACAGTCATGACCCCTGACTGGATTCTGCCAGTTCGCTCGAGGAAAAGTGTAGATACTATGTAAGTAAGATGATGATTTATAGTCATTTTTTATGCCATGCAATTTTTTTCTAATGCGTAAAAAGCAGTTAACTTATTCCTAAGTGGTTATTGTCGTGCAAGTATTACATTTCCCCCCTCACATAAAAAGGTTTAATATTCTTTTAATCGACGCTATTCATTATAACAATATGAAGAGCAATAATCGACAAAAAATGTTTATTTTTTTTAGTTATTAGTAAAAAAAAATTACTATCATAACAGCTTCAACCTTTCTGGGAATGCTGTGCTGAATGTATGCATCATCTTTTATGTCAAATTCTTACAATTTAATAAGTCATTTAAATTAGAGTAACAAGACACAATAGAGCTGATGAATTCAGTATCAAAATGAATCTTTGCAATGCTCACTTGGAGTGAATAATGACTTGATGAATAGCCTACCTATTAAGAATTCATTAACAATGCTTTTGTTTTTAAACATAATGTTGAATATTTATTTTCGAAATGAAAAACTGTACTTTAAATGTGAAATTAAGTGGTAGGTGGCAGCAATTCATTTTTAAAATTTGGATAATTTAGATCAGTCGTGGGCGCTGTCTCTCACCTGGTTACCCGTTGACAGCAACACTGTCCAGAAACATTTTATTCATTCATTTATTGAAACACTACATTATTATTATTATTATTATTATATGTATTAGATTATCAAAAAACATTTAGCATTGTCAGGCTTTTTATTTGTGCTTAGTTGATAAAACAAGAGAGCTGTAAACATCTGGGTTTTTGACCTGTCACAAGATGGCACTGTTTGCAACATTCCTGATGCTTTGAATCTTTTCCTGAAACAGAGAACAGCTCATGCATTTTGTTTTTCGTAATTTACGCAATGTAATTCAAATTAAAACACCATAAAAACAAACAAGCTGTAATGTAATGGGGTGAATGCAAAGAAGCACACAACAAGATATTATAATAAAACATCATTTAATAATGTATATGCAAATTACTTGGAACACTTAAAAATAGAAAACAATCAGAAATGGAAAACAATCAGAACTTAAGAAAACAAAACCTAATAAAAATAAAAGTCAATGACCATGACTTTTTTAACAAACAAATTGTAATCCTCAATCTGTGTTTTCCCCATCCATGGATTCTGCGGCCTCAGTTGGATCCAGGGATTCTGCGTCCTCAACTGGATCTAGGGATTCTGCAGCCTCAGTTGGATCCAGGGATTCTGCCACCTCAATAAGGTCCAGGAATTCTGCGTCCTCAACTGGATCCACGATCTCCAGGTGTTGTAGTTTTAGCACACGATGGTTAACATGCTGAACTTTTAACTTAACCGGAAGCTGCTGTACCAAGTCATTTATATTTCCAGAATAAAAATGACCTGGTACAGTGAAGTCTTCCATCTCACTGTCCAAAAGGATGAGCATGCCGTCATCTTCTGACACTCCGATAATCGTCAGCACTGCCTCGAGGGTCTGACGCTCAACAATCTGGTGAAAAATAAATAAAACAAATCTACACTTAGGGTACACATGACGGTACAGTCATACAAAAAAAATACCGTCTTATACTATATATAATATATATATTTTTTATGTCTTAACAATTAATGTAAATATTTAGAAGAGATCTAACATTTATACTGATTTTACTACAGGACACAGAGCCAGAAGGGTCATGCCAAGGTTATCAACATTGGGATTGTAACTATCGATGTAAGATTGTTTTTTTTTTTCTCCTCTTTGACTTAAAGGAGAAGTTCACTTTTAAAATGAAAATTCTGTCATCATATACTCACCCTCATGTTGTTTTAAACCTGTATGAATTTCTTTCTTCTGCTGAACACAAAGGAAGATATTTAGAGGAATATCAGTAACCAGGCAGTTTTTGGGTCCCATTGACTTCCATAGTATATTTTTTTCCTACTATGGAAGTCAATGGGACCCAAAAACTGCCTGGTTACTGATATTCCTCTAAATATCTTCCTTTGGGCTGGGTATCAATATAGATGTTCCCGATTTGATTACGAAGATCTCAATGCTTGCAGTTTAATTATTTGTTCTTATTTTTTATTATTGACTGTTAACTTGTCTTTCACAATATTTGAAATTTATATTTGTTTACCTTGACAGTTGTGTAGTTGGAAGAGTCAAATTTTCCTTTTCCGTTAGGCCGTATATTGGCTCTTAGGTGGGTGACCTCCACCTTATCGCCGACATACAGCTCCACCAACGCCTCCTCTCTCCATAATGAGATGTCGTAGAGTTTGCTGCCACATCTCAGACAAAGGTCCAGGATGGGAAACTGGGCCCGAGTCATCTTTGCCACTTGCACCTGGAAAATAACAGCCCAGAATAATTCACCTAAACACTGCATCTCAAATAAGAGTGTTAGGGTACTCTAGGACTGTGATTGAGAAACACAAGTATAATAGCTTACATTTACCTAGGCTAAGTATACCAGGATAATGTACTAGATATTCAATTATGCTTTTAAATTAACTTACTATTTCAATATTTCCCCGCAGAGTCAGGTACCCAGGGGTGGAGAAGATGTCCTGTTCTTCCCCAGTTACACATGGGGAAGGAGGACAGAGGACCTCCTTAGCAGCTCTCTCTGCCGCCTCAGTTATGGCCAGTGGGGAGGTTTTGAATTTCCTGGTTGACCGGTTGATAAAAATACACGGCCGGCCATATTTCTTTGACATGGTAAAATTTTTCACTACATACGACCCACCCTCTTCAAACTCCGGGTCACTTCCACTTCTTACTGATATGTAACATGTCTGTCCATCTGTTAGGACAGACTGTGTGGTGACTCGGTATAATCCAACATCTATAGTATTATCGCCGGAGACAAAAGTTAACGCCTTTTTGCTCCTGCGGTTACCCACACACTTCAGTCTGAGTGGTGCTTGCCGACTGGGGGTTGCCATTCTAAGAATAATAGAAGAAGAAAAAGGTATGGTTATAACTTTCATAATGTTTTCAATTACTTTATAAGACATGAAAATATCATGACAGAATGACTTGTATATATCTTGTATATATCTTGACTTGTATAACACATCAACCTTAGCCATAGAGGGCTTCTTTTCCAATCCCTGACAGGTTTTTTTTTTTTTTTTTTTTTTTTTTTTGTTTAATAAATATTTATGTCACAAGAAATGTTAAACAACAACTTCCAATTAATAAATTAATTGCGTAAATAATTTCTTGTGACGTAAAAATGTATCTCTGAAAATTACATTTCCTGCCTGGAAGTGGAAAAAGAGCAGCCTCTGACAGGATAATTTTTTTTAAACTTCATACTCTGACAGGATTTCTATCTTTTTTTTACTTTATATTTCACAGGAACTTATTTATTTATTCATGTAGTTGATTTATATATTGAAAGTCATTGATAAAATTTATAATGAAGTAAAGATTTACCTCAGAAAATAAACTTTCCTGTCAGCTAGTTTCTGACTTTTTATTTTATTCTTATTTATGTGTAAATTAACATTTCTAAATGTATAGTGTTTCAAATACATCATTACATGTTATGTTTCTTGTGACGTAAAAATGTATCTCTGAAAATTACATTTCCTGCCTGGAAGTGGAAAAAGAGCAGCCTCTGACAGGATTATTTTTTTTAAACTTCATACTCTGACAGGATTTCTATCTTTTTTTACTTTATATTTCACAGGAATTGATTTATTTATTCATGTAGTTGATTTATATATTGAAAGTCATTGATAAAATTTATAATGAAGTAAAGATTTACCTCAGAAAATAAACTTTCCTGTCAGCTAGTTTCTGACTTTTTATTTTATTTAATTTTATTCTTATTTATTTATGTATAAATTAACATTTATAAATGCATAGTGTTTCAAATACATCATTACATGTTATATCTTCCGTCTCACCTTAAAATTCAGCAGGGGAACAATAGCGCCTTCTCTGGTAAGCGGTGGAGAACTGCTGCGCACTGAAGAAGACTGGGGGCTGTGCACGTCTTTTAAGGACATCTGCTGCGCGCACCCTTTGTGTGTGTGCCCGCGGGCGTGTGCATGTTTTTAATGTTTTTAACTGATAATGAATTTTATTTATATTCTTTGTGATATTATTTGTTATTTATGATATTATTAGCATCTCCTGTGTGTGCGTGGGCGTGTTTTTAATTAAATATTTTTTAACTTGTAATTATTTTTATCTATTGTAATAATTTTTTTTAAACTTATAATTCATTTTATGTATTATAATAAATATTTTTAACTTGAAATCAATTTTATTTAATATTCTCTGGCGGATCTCCTGCTCTATGTGTGCGAGCTCGCTTTGATTAATATTTTTTAACTTGTAATGAATTAAAAATAAATCCATATTAAATCTGTTTTGCCTGCAATTGTTTAATTAAGTTATTAATGGATGACCCTATTTCCTATTACCCTTTTTGCTGACTTCTCTCTTGTCTTGTTGATGCCTAATGTATTAATTAAACATTTCCGTTTTTATTAACTGACTCCGCTAGGGTGCGCGCATCTCCTGCACGGTCTGTGTGTTCGCGGGCGCGTTTTGATAAATATTTTTAACTTGTTATTTTTATTTATTGTCATTTTTTTTTACTTGTAATGACTTTTAAATGTATTTTGACTAATTAAACTTGATTATAAGTGTATCAGGGTTTAGTATTTAAACGAATATAACGGCTGGCCAATTAAAATGTTGAATGCTGCATAACTAATGCGCGGCCATTCTGGATTTTTCTAGGCCTGCGTCGGGTGAGTAAGAAAATTTGTCTGAGGTAATTAAAATGTGTGTGGGTCAACGATTTGAATGCAGTTAAACCTATTTGATTATAACTGTTTATAATTGCTGAAACATAATTTCCATTAAGCATTAACTTACAATAATCATGTGTCTCGTGAGGAGATTGTGCGAAGATCTGTCTTTCGTCTAAGTTAACTTGATTTGTTTTGTTAAAAATATTCACTTAAGATATAAGTATTCGTTATTTTGGTATGACATTGGGCTTTTTGTTCCTGTTTATATGAAATATAGGGCGCCGTGAGATAAGTTTATGGTAAACACAATCTGAATTGTGAAAAGCGCTAACTTTAGATACAAATATACTTGACTTGACTTAAACCTATCGGTTGCATTCATTTATTACCAAACTAATAATGCTAACGGTACTTTTATTATGTCCATTCATCCATACCCGTGTATTATCTGACCTATTTCCCCATTTTGTTTGAGTGTTAACAGGTCGTTGTTGCTGTTGTGTAAGTATTTGAATTTGATTGATATCCTGACAGATTCTCAGCATTTGCTATTAGTTATGGTAAAAACCTAATGTTACCCCCTCTTGATCACTGATAAATTGTATAACAGCAGAATGATTGGCAGATTACAGAGATGAAGAACATAGACATAAAGGGAAACATGTTTTTTTTTCTTACATTCACCTTACTTTGTGGCCATCTAACTTTTGTGGTAAATAAATAATACAAATTTGTACATCGATTTCGAATTTACATATATTCATATGATTCAGATTAGTCAATGAAATGTTTAAGATTTTACAGTTCTTCTGTACATGTTCATCCATGCAGGCCTGTGCAATATTTTACTTGTAAAATAGTGAATTATATGTGATTTCTTATTTTTCTTCATTTTTTTTTTTCCCATTATGTGAATACATGTCTGAAAAAATCTTACCAGTTCATTGCATCCATTGCGGTGAGTAATCTTTTTAACTGACTGTCACAATCTCAGTATTTGCATTTACAATGGAATAGCAATCTACATGAGCGTATTTCACAACATGTAATAACCTCTTTTATTAAGCACTTAAGATTTGAATAACATTTTTGGAATCAAGATTACTCATTGCATTTACTCATTAGGTTTCGGATCTCCTCCACTGCCTTGTAGCCACTGCCAACTACCATCAGCACCTTCATTTCAAGGTAATTCGCTAGTATTTGAGTGACAGCTTGACAGATTCTCAGTATTTGCATTTATCATGAGAAAAACCTGCCTTTTGTAAAACAGCATTGTATTAAATTGTATAACAGCAGAATTGATTGCATACATGAAGATCGTAGACATAATTGTAATGTTGTATTACATTCACCTTTAATGCCATCTAACCTTGTGGTAAATAAATATAACACCAATAAAATCAATAATATTTTGTAAGACTTGACAGTTCTTCTGTACATGTCCATCCATACAGACCTCTGTAATATCTGACTCGTATATTAGTGAATCATATGTCATTTCTTATGTTTCTCCCTTTCCCTTTATGTGAATCAATGTCTGTATAAACGAGAAATCTTGAGTTCATTGCATCCATTGCGGTAAGTAATCTTTTTAGCTGACTGTCTGACACATTCTTAGTATTTGCATATGAAATAAATATGGAATAGCAATCTATACCATATTTCACAACATGTAATAATCTCTTTTGTACTTAACATTTTGAATAACATGTTTGCGTATTTGATCAAGATTACTTATTGAATATATCGATTAGATTTTGTGTCTGCTCCACTGCCTCGTGCCCACTGCCAACTGCCATCAGCACCTTCATTTTAAGGTAATTCATTTATTCACATTCACCTCATTAATAGTTCAAGTTCAATTTTATTTATGTAGCACATTTACAACAGCTGACAAAATGCTTTACAGAAAAACAAGATTAAAAGTAGATATTACAGGCATAACAAAATATAAATAAAAAATGAGAGTAACCATAAAACAGAAGAACCAAAAACAGAGACTTGAAAGCAAACAGAGACTTGAAAGCAGACAGAGAAGGGGCCGTTCTAATATCTAGAGTTAAGAGTTCCAGAGTCGTGGCCCTAAAGTCATGGTCCTTTAAAGTCTATTCGCTGAGAATAGGAGAGATTTGTTCAAATTTACGACACTTATGAAGAAGTTTGGCCGCAGCGTTTTGGACTAGCTGAAGACAAGCAATTTGAGACTTGGATATACAGCAAAATAATGAATTGCATTAATCTAGCAGAGACGTAACAAACGCATGAACAGCCATTTCTATTCACTATCACTAGCTGGGTTTTTTTTTTTATTTACTTTCATTTATCCATAGGGTGGAGGCTGCTTTGGCTGTCTATGCAAGTAACACACACCACATATTAATCATTAGTCTTATATTTATATTGATTAAAGGGATACTCCACCGTTTTTTCATATTAAACTGTTATTCCCTTAACTAAGATGAGTTGATGCATACCTCTCTCTCAAGTGCTTGTAAGCACTTCGACTTGGCGCAGTAATATCTTCACTAGAGGGAGCGGGGGCCGGTGAGAGGATTTTTCACGAGTGAAGATATTACTGCGCCAAGTCGAAGTGCTTCCAAGCACTTGCTATGGTATTCCGCCATACAATATAGTTATCCATTTTACACGCTTAGAAAAGCGCAATGTTTTGTTTTGTGTCACCGTCCTAGGTCGAGTTACACTACGTGAGTAACTGTATTTAAATAGGGAAAACGTGGAGGTGTTTGGTAGCTTCTCTGCTTGGCCCATATTGAATGAACTGGGCTAAGCTAAGTGCTAACAAAGTTTCGCCGCAAGACAGAGTGATTTAGTGCACGCACTGAGACGAGAGAGGTATGTATCAACTCGTCTTAGTTAAGGGAATAACATAGTTTAATATGAAAAAACGGTGGAGTATCCCTTTAATGCACAATTCTACAGGTCCTGTAGGGTCCACATAGACATTGCTGTCTTAGTCTTTACTGTATATATAACATTGTGATATTTAAACATTTAGCCATTGGTAGAAATTAGAGTAAAGGTAAATGTATTTGTTTGTTGGACATGTAAATATGCTGAGTAAAAACAAGTTTTTTTTAGCTTAAATGAACAGCTTGATTTGTGTGAGATGTGTCTCTTTTTCTCTCGCCCTGCAGTAGATTGGACATCTCTATTTCCATTTATGTAAGAACTGTTTTACATTTAATGGCGTAGCATCATAACCCCAAAAAATGCACGTAATTTCATACAATTATAATTCAGTCATGTGTTGAAAATATGTTGATTATTGCAATCTATTTATTTATTACATTTTCCCACCTCTATAGAGTAAGTAATAATTTTAGAAATTATTCTTGTTTTACTATTATTATTATTATTATTATTATATTTGCCCACTTAACTGTAAAGTGAAGTTTTAATTAAGTGCAATTGTGTATTAATGTTTTCTGTAAAGAATGTAATTAACTTGTTTTTTGTGTGTGTGTGTGCGTGCGTGCGTGCGTGTGTGTGTGTGTGTGTCCTTTACTGTCCTGTCCTTTATGGCCATTTTCACTCAAACTTTTATCTCGCTTAAACCTCTACCTCTTGCCCATTCTGTTCTTTCTCTTCAAACCAAAAACTAACTGGCTGCTATCCAAAAACGCTGCTGCATTGCTTGCTGCTTCGCTTGCTTGCACCCCAAACGCAATCTCAAAAATGCAAAAACCAAAACGCATAAATCCAAACCGCACATGCAAGCTTGCTAACGCATCTTTAAAAATAAAGAGCCAGAACCACCACAAGTTTTACCCTGAAAACGCTTTGAAAACCAAAAAACGCTTTGAACACCAAAAACTCTGAACACTTGACTAAAAAGATCGACTTGACTGTGAAAAGCTTGACTGTGAAAAACTTGACTATCGAACCCAAGTGAGAAAAAACAACTGCAGATTCAAGAAAGTGGAATATCAACTCTTGTAAAGTACACAATCATTTTTTGATCAACCTAACTTCATATTAATTAATTTACTGTTGTTATATATCAACTGTTGTATTACTGTTTTTTTATATATATATATATATATATATATATATATATATATATATATATATATATATATATATACTCCTGTTATATATCAAATATAATTTTTTTCTGTATATCTGATCACATATAAGGCATTATCTTTGTGTGTGTGTTTTTCAAGTAACAGTAAATATCAATATTTTTACCCATTACTCAAACATATTTGCTTGATTGCCAGTGCTGAAACATCACCATGCCAAGAAAAGGAAAGAGGAGTCAATCTCAGAAACAGCGCAGAAACCTAGAAGCTTCATGTGGCACCAGTAGTGCCTGTGTATCAGGTATGATTGATGAAAATGCTTATGTTCTGTCTGTTACAGCATCCCACTGTCAAAACGATTCCAGGTACAACATTTACTCCAGAAGCCGTCAGTGTACTTGCAATGCATTAATGTTCCTAGCTGTCCATAATGAACGTAATGAGTTGCGCAGTTTCGATTTAGACCGTATTTTGCAGAAAGGTGATGCAGTTTACACTAGTGTCAAAAAAACACTGCAGAGCAAAGCACAATTTGTGGCTAATTTTTTAAACTTTGATGAGCTGCCAAGCACAGTTAAAACCAATTCTGCCTGCTACAACATCCTGAAACATCCGCAGAGAGTTGGATTTCTGAAAGATTCACCTGTCCTGGGCGAGTATGATAACCTTGAGAATACTCTGCAGTGCCTCAGACTTGATGTGAGTGACGCGTTGCTGCTGATTGGAACCACATGTATCGCCGTATTCAGAGATCGCTCAGGGAGGTTTGGTTATTTTGATTCTCACTGCAGATCAGCATATGGAATGCCTGAGGAAGAAAGCACTGGTACGGCCGTGATGTTGACCTTCTTCCGTCTAGAAGACATGATCGAGAGGCTGATGCTATTGTTTCAAGGGTGTTTCGATTTGAGAGACCAGCAACAATTTGATCTGCTACCTGTATCGTTCATTAACCGGATAACTGAAAGCAGTGTACGTCCTGAAGTCTCCCTGAACTGCTGTGTGCTTGAACGTGATGTACAACCATCCACCTCTTCTGAAAACGAAGCTCTGTCAAACAAAGAACAATGCAGGTCTACTGATGTCTCACAACTGTATGTTCAAGTCCAAGATGTGCAACCATCCACCTCTTTTGAGAACGAAGTTCTGTCAAACAAAGAACAATGCATGTCTGCTGATGTCTCACAACAGTGTGTCCAAGATCCGGTTGAACAACCATCTGAGACTACCGTTAATGGAGCCACATCAACTAATGATCAAGCCCACTTGACTTTGCAAGATAAAATGAACGTTATAACTTCTGTCACTCAGAATCAAGACAGTAATAAAAATGTACCATTCAGTGAACTTTCTCATGGAATGCTGTCACAGGATCAATTGCGATTGTCAGCTCCAAATCACCAATATTCACAATCGACAATTAAGCAGACAGAAAAACTGAACAAGACTCAGAAGCAAAAGGCTTACTCTAAAAAATGGCACAAAGAAATGGTTCAGAGGCAAGGTGTTAATGACAAAAAACAGGCTGTACGTAAAGTCTATGATTATAAAAGAAGCAGTGAATCCAGGCAAAGACATAACCAAACCATGAAGAACAAGTATTGGAATAGTATGATTTACAGAGAAGAACACAAACAAGCAATGAAAAACAATTATAAAAATATCAATGAATACAGAGAGCGAAAAAAGGCTTATGTAATTAGCAAGTACAGAAATATTGAACAATTCAGAAAGAAACAAAAGAATCATATAATTAAAAATTACAGGAATGATGCACAATTCAGGGAGAAACAAAAGAATTATATAATTAAAAATTACAGGAATGATGCACAATTCAGGGAGAAACAGAAGAATTATATATTGAGAAATTATAGGAACAATGCTAAATATAAGGAGCAGCATATGAAATACCTTGTTGATAGATATTTAAAGGATCCAATTTTTAGACAAAGGCAAATAGAGCATTACACAAACCGATGCAAAAATGATCCTAACTTCTATGAAAAAAGGAAGAACAACTTTAAACAACGTTATCACTGTGATGCACATTTTAGGGCTCGGCAGAAAGAATATAATTTATTCAAATCTAAAACCAAAATATCTGCACTCAAGATACTTCACACAGTACAGTGTGCACAAGAAATACAGCGCAAATACAAAAACATGAATCTGATGCGCCAGCAGAGAGACACTGTACAAAATAACCAGCCTGACGCAGTACAAGATCCGACTGTGTTAAGAGCCTTAAATGTTTTCAGAGACGTTATAAAACAGGGGCCAACTTATGTCTGCACATGCTGTGCCAGAGCACTCTTCTCTAATCAAGTCAAATCATGTGATCGTGAGCGCTATCAGAAGAATCCGACAGTTGCTTCAGTTTGCTTGACTGGGAACTATGTTCACGTCTGCTCCGACTGCCCTGATCAATGTGCCTTGGAGAACAGGAAAACCGAGTGGATCTGTCACTGCTGCCATAATACACTATTGAGAGGTCTGATGCCAGACATTGCTTTAGCCAATAATCTTCAGTTCGCTGCCATTCCTCCAGAACTCTGCGATTTGAATGTTCTTGAAAGACACATTATTGCAAAGTACATTCCCTTTGCTAAGATTGTTACACTACCGAAAGGCCAGCAAAGAGCTATTAAAGGTGCTGTGATTTCTGTTGCATCTGAAGTAGAAACAACAGTAAATTGTTTACCCAGACCAAGAAGTGAATCACAACTGCTTACAGTGAAACTCAAAAGACGTCTGTGTTACCAAGGCCACTATCAGTTTCAGACTGTGAACATGCAAAAGGTTTTGTCTGCTTTAAGAAAGCTAAAAGATATCCATTCAGAATATAAAGATATCGTCATTAATGCAGAACTCTCTGAAGAAGAAATGTTTAATGAGCATGAAGAGTGTGCAGATGACATCAATGCTTCTGAAGAAGAAATGTTTAATGAGCATGAAGAGTGTGAAAATGACATCAATGCTCCTGATGAGGAAATGGATATTGAGAACAGTAGACAAAGTGAGAACACTGAAGAACAGAGCAATGAGAATGAACACAATGATTCTAACGATGACACTGCAGAAGAGCAATCGAGAGGCCTTGCCTTGGACACATGTCTTCAGCCCCCAGATCTCGGCCAGCAGCTGTTGTCTTATGATGATGGAATATTTTGCATTGCCCCTGCAGAGAGAAACACTCCTGTAAACACTTTCAAAATTCCTAAACTTGAGTCTATGGCGTTTCCAGTGCAGTTTCCTGATGGCACGAACACATTTGATGAGCCTGGTAGAGCAAAACATGTTTCCCCCAGCAGATACTTTAACTCTAGACTATTTTCTATTGACAATCGTTGTGCGAAGGATACCAACTATATCTTCTTTGCGCAGTTTGTAACTGAAGTAAACATGGCTACATCAAGTATGTCTATCCAACTACGGAAAGGAAAACCCATGACCCGTGATGGACGCAGAATAAACTGCTCACTGCTGCAGGACAAACAGGAGTTAGAAAAGCTTATAATAAATAAGGAAGCTACACGATTCATGCAACCATTAAGAGGGACTCCAGCATACTGGGAGAAATCTCTCCGTGATCTGTTTGCTATGCTAAGACAGCTCGGCACTCCAACATTTTTCTGTACGTTTAGTGCTGCTGAGATGAGATGGCCTGATGTGATTACTGCTATTAAAGCACAACAAGGTGAAACTGTGAACTTTGCTGAATTAGACTGGTCCGAAAAATGTGAAATCCTCAGAAGTAACCCTGTGACGGCGATGAGAATTTTTGAAAAGCGAGTTGAAGCCTTGATGAGAGATTTGATCAATTCCCCTGCTCGACCTATCGGTGAGGTAATTGACTTTTTTTACAGAGTAGAGTTCCAGCTACGTGGCTCTCCACACATTCACTGCTTATTTTGGGTTAAAGATGCTCCAGAGTTTGAAAAAGATGAAGATCAGGATGTGTGTGATTTCATTGATAAATACATCTCATGCAAATTACCAGACCCAGACAAAGACCCAGAACTACATAAAATTGTAAGTGAAGTACAGATGCACAGTCGTAACCACTCAAAATCCTGTAGAAAGAACAAGAAGCACTGCCGGTTTGGATTTCCTAAACCACCCATTAAAAGAACAATGATATCACGCCCCAGGCCTCCTCCTGTAGAGAATGATGATGAAGGTAATGAAGCAGAGGAAAGAAATGATGCCAGTTTCGCAAAAGAACAGCTACAGAAGGTGTGGGATCTACTGAATGACTCAACTCAGAGTTTTGATAGCATTACACAGCTACTTCATAAAGTAAACATGACTTATGAAGACTACGAGAAACATATCGATACTATTTCTACATCAAGTTCAATATTCATGGAGAGACGACCACAGGACTGCTGGGTTAATGGTTATAATCCAATGCTGTTAAGAGCCTGGGATGCAAACATGGACATCCAGTTCATTCTGAACCCCTACAGCTGCATCATGTATATTGTCTCGTACATTTCAAAAGCTGAGCATGAGATGAGTGATTATCTTAAAAAAGTGATAAAAGACTCAAGCCATGATAACCTGTCTGAACGTGAGTGCATGAAGCAGGTCATGAATGCATATTCAAAGAACAGAGAAGTCAGTGCTCAGGAGGCAGTCGCTCGCACATGCAGTCTGAAATTAAAATCATCATCACGTGCTGTCATATTCATACCTACTGATGACAACGCTGTAAAGATGAGTTTACCAATGAGGTGCTTGGAGAGCATGGATGATGACATAGAGAATGTGTGGATGACAGGATTGCCAGAAAAGTACAAAGCCAGACCAAACAGACCTGAATTTGAGAACATGTGCATGGCTGAATTTGCAAGTGAATACCGCATTGTTTATGCAGGAAAGACAAAAGGTAAAAATGTTTTACCACTTCAAAAAAACTTGGGACACATACAGAAAAGAACAAGAGGAAAACCTGCTGTCATCAGATTTGCCCGTTTTTCACAGCAGAAAAACCCAGAAAAATTCTATGGAACTTTTCTAAAGCTTTACTTGCCATATCGCTCAGATGAGCAGCTGAAGTCCACAAGATTCCAGACATACGAATCATTTTATGCATTCGCTTCAGTAAAACTACCAGGAACTGATGAACTGCAGCGCGTGTGCAATATTGTGAACGAAAACCGTGAGAAATATGAAAAACATAATGAGGCTATAGAAAAGGCAATTGAGGATTTTGAACAGAATGGTCCCGTTGAAGATGCATGGACTACATTGGCTCCAGCAAATGAACTGATCCGTTTGGAGAGCATATCAGAACGTGAACCCACTGATCCTAATGACGTGAACGAGCAGGACGATATTCCTGAATACACAGCATCTACCTCTGTCAGTAACACCGCTATGCCACTCCTGGAAGCTACCCAACAAAATCATGCACAGATTCGCAAAATGTACCAGAGCTTGAATCAAACACAAGCTTCCATATTTTATGCAGTCCGAGACTGGTGCAAAAGATGTGTCTCTGGTGAAAACCCACAACAGTTTCTGTATTTCTTGAATGGAGGAGCAGGAGTTGGTAAATCGCACGTCATCAAATCTATTTATGCAGAAGCAACCAAGATTTTGCGCAGGCTTCCATGCATACAAGAGCATACTGACATTTCCAAGCCAACCGTTCTTTTAACAGCATTCACAGGAACTGCAGCCTTTAACATCTCAGGTAAAACACTGCACTGTCTTCTGAAACTCCCGAGAAGCTTGAAGCCTCCATACCAAGGCCTGGGAAACAGCTTGGATGAAATCAGGGCAGACCTTTCTAATGCACACATTTTAATTATCGACGAAATATCAATGGTGTCAAAACAGTTGTTTTCCTATGTGAACTGGAGACTGCAACAGATTAAAGGAAACCAGAAACCTTTTGGTGGCTTATCTGTATTAGCTGTGGGAGATTATTATCAGTTACCACCTGTGGGAAGAGCAAAACCACTCTGTGTGTATGAGGACCATGTGCTGGACTTCTGGACAGATCATTTTCAAATGATAACTATGACTCAGATCATGAGACAGAGAGATGATCTTGCATACGCTGAGCTGCTCAACAGACTGAGAGTAAAAAGGAAGCACGAGAAACTAACTGATGCAGACAGGTGCATGTTAGAAACTGTCATAAGATCCTCCCCTGAAGAGTGTCCCACTGATGCATTACACATCTATGCAACCAATAAAGAGGTAGACAATCACAACAGTGAAGCCATATCCTCACGCTTTTCAAATGTCATTACCATAAATGCACATGATTACAAAAAAGATCCCCGAACAGGAGAAATGAAAAGACAAGCAGTACCATTTAAAGGAGACAATCGTGACCTTATTGACACACTACAGATTGCTATTGGTGCACGAGTGATGCTAACCAGAAATATTGATGTGGAAGATGGACTGGTTAATGGCACTTTTGGCAAGGTGGCAAAAATAACAACTCAGACCCGAGATGGATTTGTTCAATTAATTGGTCTTCATTTAGATAATATGACTGCTGGACAGAAACATCGCAACAAAGCACCTGGTGGAGATGACAACATTGTCTATATTGAGAGGTCAGAGGAACCACTGAAAAGAAAATGAACAATTCGAAGACAATTTCCCATGAAGCTTGCTTTCGCATGTACCATCCATAAAGTGCAAGGAATGACGACTGATCGCGCTGTTGTATCTCTGAAGCACATATTCGAATCAGGCATGGCATACGTTGCACTCAGCAGAACAACATCACTCAGTGGACTGCACATTACTGACTTCGATGAAAAGAAAGTCTTCTGTAATCCAGAAATAAGTGCCTCCTTGGAGAACATGCCAAGAGCGGATTTTCAAAGTATCCAGCCCATCCTAAATATTGTACAGGATTCCAACCTGAATTCCGCTCTTAAAATCATTCATCATAACACAGAGGGACTGGAGTGTCATATGGAGGATTTAAAATGCCACCATGAGCTTCTATTGGCTGATGTTTTGTGCCTCACTGAAACACACCTGTCAGGCTCAGCTGTTCCTGCACATCTACATCTGGATGGATACACCATGTACAAACGCAACAGACATGCATCCTACACAAACTATGCACATTTGGCAAACAAGAATGGTGGTGGAGTGGCTATTTATGTGAAGAACAACTTTCAAGTTTCTCCTCTGATGTACATGCAGAATGTTACTGACTTGGAATATTTGGTTTTGAAGATAGAAGCCCCCAAACAAGCACTTCTTGCTGTAATCTACAGACCACCAAGTTATAATTTGGCAGAGTTTTTGGCACACCTGAACGCCCTCTTGACATCTCTGGAGATCATTGATTTCAGGCCTCTAATCGTTTGTGGCGACTTCAATGAAGATCAGCTTTCTCGTTGCAACAAACCTATTCTGAATTTGTTTGAAGATAAAGGATACACGCAGGTAATCAGCACCGGGACAACAGAAAAAAACACTCTTTTAGATCCTGTATTCATAAGTGGCACACACTCAAACGTCAGAGCAGGAGTTCTACAGACGTATTACAGCTATCATGATCCGGTATATTGTGTTTTAGAGTAGAAACATCAAATATATCACTAATCTGCATCACACAGTCAACACTGCTGTAAGATAACATCTTTATTTCAAGAAAAAAATACTAATACAAATAAATTTATACTACAGAACTGTTCACATTGTCTACTTCTTGTGTGCATGTGTGTGTGAATGTGTTACATATAGACTGTTTGTTTGTATGTTTGTTTGTTTGTTTGTTTGTTTGTTAGATAAGGAATGGATGGAGAGTGAATGTCCTTTTCCATGGATCGCCACCTTGACGTGGTGGGAAGGCTTGTGTGTTCCAGTGATCCCAAGAGTGAGTAATTCTGGAGCTTTTTACTCCAGTTTGATTTACTTAAGGGTGAGGTTCCAGACTAAGTGCGATCCAAATGGGCATTAACTAAATAAAATAATTTTTGAAGCATAATTACTTGATTTTGTCTTTCTGAGTTTTTGAGTTTACACACACACACTCACACATAGAGACACACACGCTCTCTCTCTCTCTCTCTCTCTCTCTCTCTCTCTCTCTCTCTCTCTCTCTCTCACACACACACACTCTCTCTCACACTCACACACACACAGACACACACGCTCTCTCTCTCACACACACAGACACACGTTTTGAGTTTAGAGTTCATTAGTTTAAATGAGTCTCAATGGCTCATATAGTATATAGAACGGCAGTTTGGTTTAGTCTTCAAGGTGTTTAGATTTAAATTTATATTGATATTTTGGGTGGTTGCTAGGGTCTTTTGGGTGGTTGCTAGGGTGTTCTGGGTGGTTGCTAGGGTCTTTTGGGTGGTTGCTAGGCAGTTGCTAGGATATTTTGGTGGTTGCTGGGGTCTTTTGGGTGGTTGCTAGGCGGTTGCTAGGGTATTTTGGGTGGTTGCTAGGATATTTTTGGTGGTTGCTAGGGTCTTTTGGGTGGTTGCTAGGTGGTTGCTAGGGTCTTTTGGGTGGTTGCTAGGGTGTTATGGGTGGTTGCTAGGCTGTTCTGGGTGGTTGCTAGGCGGTTGCTAGGGTGTTATGGGTGGTTGCTATGGTGTTGCTAGGCGGTTGCTAAGGTGTTACTAGGTGGCTGGTAGTTGTCACAGATGGTTACTATGGAGTTTTTTTTAGAGTTCTTAGCATGATCTTGGCATGATTTAACACTTAACTAATCACTATTAGCATGTAGCTATTCACTGCTAGCATGTGTAGTATGTTGGAAGTGCTGTTTGCTAGCATGAGTCAAAAGAGCCAAACCTCATCTCTATACGATGTTCTGATACAGAGATATAGGTATTACAAAACGGTTGCTAGGGTACTCAAGTTTGGTTGCTATGGAGTTGCTTGGGAGCTGGAAGATTTAAACTTAAGAAGTTTATAGTGGTTTGAAGTTTACAGTAGTTTACAGTAGTTTGAAGTTTGACAGATAGATAAATAAGTTAGACACACACACACACACACACACACACACACACACACACACTAACTCGCTCACACACTCACTCATAAACTCAGTGTGTGTGTCTGAGTTTAGAGTTTATAAGTGTATAAATTGATGAGTTTATAAGTGTATGAGTTCTTGAGTTTTGAGTTTATAAGTTTAAATCAGTTTAGAGTTTATAAATTTAAATGAGATTAAGAGTTCAGAGTTTATTAATTTAAGAGCTTAAGAGTTCATAAGTTTATGAATTCATTAGTTTATAAGTTAATTAGTTTATAAGTGTTTATAGTTTAGAGTTTATTAGTTTAAATGAGTCTCAATGGCTCATATAGTATATAGAACGGCAGTTTGGTTTAGTCTTCAAGGTGTTTAGATTTAAATTTTTGTCGGTTTGAATTTTTTAGAACTCCCCAATGTAAGTCAATGGGAGTTTTTGAATGAGTTTTTTCGAGTTTTGATCGTCATTTTTAGGAAAACCGTAAGTCCGATCAGTCTGAAAAGATAAAGCAACTCGAGTCAGATCAGTTTGAGTGTCTGAGCCGAGTTTGGAGTATGTAGCGTTAAAGCTCTAGGAGGAGTTAGTCTCAGATTTTTTTCCGCTCAGAAGAATAATAATAATAACTAGATGCGAAAGTTCGTCGAGACAAACTTTAAGTTGGCTTGAGAAAGTTTGGACCGGAAAGTTTTTTGCTAGGCGGTTGTTAGGATGTTATGGGTGGTCGCTATGGTGTTGCTAGGCGGTTGCTAAGGTATTCTGGGTGGTTGCTAGGCGGTTGCTAGGGTATTTTGGGTGGTTGCTAGGGTGTTTTGGGTGGTTGCTAGGCGGTTGCCAGGGTCTTTTGTGTGGTTGCTAGGCGGTTGCTAGGGTGTTCTGGGTGGTTGCTAGGATATTTTGGGTGGTTGCTAGGGTCTTTTGGGTGGTTGCTAGGGTATTTTGGGTGGTTGCTAGGCGGTTGCTAGGGTGTTTTGGGTGGTTGCTAGGCGGTTTTGGGTGGTTGCTAGGCGGTTGCTAGGGTATTTTGGGTGGTTGCTAGGGTGTTCTGGGTGGTTGCTAGGCAGTTGCTAGGGTGTTATGGGTGGTTGCTATGGTGTTGCTAGGCGTTGCTAGGGTGTTTTGGGTGGTTGCTAGGCGGTTTTGGGTGGTTGCTAGGCGGTTGCTAGGGTATTTTGGGTGGTTGCTAGGGTGTTCTGGGTGGTTGCTAGGCAGTTGCTAGGGTGTTATGGGTGGTTGCTATGGTGTTGCTAGGCGTTGCTAAGGTATTCTGGGTGGTTGCTAGGTGGTGGCCAGGGTGTTCTGGGTGGTTGCTAGGCTGTTTTGGGTGGTTGCTAGGGTATTCTGGGTGGTTGCTAGGGTCTTTTGGGTGGTTGCTAGGCGGTTGCTAGGGTCTTTTGGGTGGTTGCTAGGGTCTTTTGGGTGGTTGCTACGGTGTTCTGGGTGGTTGCTAGGGTCTTTTGGGTGGTTGCTAGGCGGTTGCTAGGGTCTTTTGGGTGGTTGCTAGGGTCTTTTGGGTGGTTGCTACGGTGTTCTGGGTGGTTGCTAGGGTCTTTTGGGTGGTTGCTAGGCGGTTGCTAGGGTGTTCTGGGGGGTTGCTATGGTATTCAGGGCGGTTGATATGGTGTTACTAGGTGGTTGGTAGTTATCACAGATGGTTACTATGGAGTTTTTATAGAGTTCTTAGCATGATCTTGGCATGATTTAACACTTAACTAATCGCTATTAGCATGTAGCTATTCACTGCTAGCATATGTAGCATGTTGGAAGTGCTGTTTGCTAGCATGAGTCAAAAGAGCCAAACCTCATCTCTATACGATGTTCTGATACAGAGATATAGGTCTTGCAAAACGGTTGCTAGGGTACTCAAGTTTGGTTGCTATGGAGTTGCTTGGGAGCTGGGAGCTTTAAACTTAAGAAGTTTAAATTGGTTTGAAGTTTAAAGTAGTTTAAAGTAGTTTGAAGTTTATGATAGATATATAAATAAGTTAGATAGATACAAACAAACAAACACACACACACACACACACACACACACACACACACACACACACACACACACACTCACACAGACTACCTCGCTCACACACTCACTCAGACACACACACACACACACACTCAGAGTTTATGAGTTTAGAGTTTATAAGTGTACAAGTTTTTGAGTTTAGAGTTTATAAGTTTAAATGAGTTTAGAGTTCAGAATGTATTAATTTATGAGTTTAAGAGTTCATAAGTCTATGAATTCATGAGTTTATTAGTTAATTAGTTATTAAATTTAAGTTAATTAGTTTATAAGTGTATGAGATTAGAGTTTATTAGTTTAAATGAGTTTCATTGGCTAATATATATAGAATGGCAGTTTGAATTAGTTTTCAAGGGATTTAGATTTAAATTTTTGTCGGTTGGTGAGTTTGAATTTTTTTAGAATGCCCAATGTTAAGTCAATGGGAGTTTTTCCGAGTTTTGATCGTCATTTGTAGGAAAACCGTAAGTCCGATCAGTCTGAAAAGATAAAGCAACTAACTTCAGATCAGTTTGAGTGTGTGAGCCGAGTTTGGAGTATGTAGAGTTAAAGCTCTAGGACGAGTTTGAGTCAACAGTTTTTAACAGAAGAATAATAATAATAATAATAATAATAAGTTTAAATAGGATTTCAGTAAGTTGGCTCTCTCAAGCCAACTTAATAAGTTTAAATAGGATTTCAATATGTTGGCTCTCTCAAGCCAACTTAATAATAATAATAAGTTTAAATAGGATTTCAGTAAGTTGGCTCTCTCAAGCCAACTTAATAAGTTTAAATAGGATTTCAATATGTTGGCTTTCTCAAGCCAACTTAACTAGATGCGAAAGTTCGTCGAGACAAACTTTAAGTTGGCTTGAGAAAGTTTGGACCGGAAAGTTTTTTGCTAGGCGGTTGTTAGGATGTTATGGGTGGTCGCTATGGTGTTGCTAGGCGGTTGCTAAGGTATTCTGGGTGGTTGCTAGGCGGTTGCTAGGGTATTTTGGGTGGTTGCTAGGGTGTTTTGTGTGGTTGCTAGGGTCTTTTGTGTGGTTGCTAGGTGGTTGCTAGGGTGTTCTGGGTGGTTGCTAGGATATTTTTGGTGGTTGCTAGGGTCTTTTGGGTGGTTGCTAGGCGGTTGCTAGGGTGTTTTGGGTGGTTGCTAGGCTGTTTTGGGTGGTTGCTAGGATATTTTGGGTGGTTGCTAGACGGTTGCTAGGGTGTTTTGGGTGGTTGCTAGGGTGTTTTGGGTGGTTGCTAGGGTGTTTTGGGTGGTTGCTAGGGTCTTTTGGGTGGTTGCTAGGCGGTTGCTAGGGTGTTTTGGGTGGTTACTAGGATATTTTGGGTGGTTGCTAGGGTCTTTTGGGTGGTTGCTAGGCGGTTGCTAGGGTGTTTTGGGTGGTTGCTAGGATATTTTGGGTGGTTGCTAGGGTCTTTTGGGTGGTTGCTAGGGTCTTCTGGGTGGTTGCTAGGCGGTTGCTATGGTGTTTTGGGTGGTTGCTAGGATATTTTGGGTGGTTGCTAGGGTCTTTTGGGTGGTTGCTAGGGTAATTTGGGTGGTTGCTAGGGTGTTCTGGGTGGTTGCTAGGCGGTTGCTAGGGTGTTCTGGGTGGTTGCTAGGGTCTTTTGGGTAGTTGCTAGGCGGTTGCTAGGATATTCGTCCGATACTTAAGAAACCAACCCTAGACCCAGAGGTCCTGGGAAATTACAGGCCAATTTCCAACCTCACCTTTCTGTCAAAGGTTCTAGAGAAGGAAGTTGCCATTCAGCTTCACAACCATCTAGAACACAATAACCTATATGAGGTATTTCAATCAGGCTTTCGTTCGGCCCACAGCACCGAAACAGCTCTACTAAGGGTGACAAATGACCTTCTCATGGCAGCTGATTCAGGATCACCATCGCTGCTCATTCTACTCGACCTAACAGCTGCATTCGACACAGTGGACCATACCATCCTTCGGGACCGCCTCCACAATACAGTTGGACTATCGGGAACAGCACTGCAGTGGTTTCAGTCCTACCTTTCTGGCAGGACTGAACGAGTTATATTAGGAGAATGTGAGTCCAGGATGCTCCCTGTTACATGTGGTGTTCCGCAGGGGTCGGTTCTCGGCCCTATCCTATTTATTCTATACCTGCTTCCCCTCGGTTCTGTCATCAGCAGACATGGACTATCCTTCCACTGTTATGCGGACGATTTGCAACTTTATATTAAAACTGCTCCAAGCCCCTCCACAACCTTGTCGCGACTCAACACATGTCTTCTGGAGATAAAGGAATGGATGAAAAGCAACTTCCTCCAGCTAAACTCCGGTAAAACTGAGGCACTACTTGTTGGAACCCCGCACCAGATCCACTCCTCTCCCGTATCTCAGTTTATCTTGGACGACCAAGTCATCACTTTCTCCTCCTCAGTTACAAACCTAGGGGTTAGGTTTGACCCGCAGCTGACCTTCAACGAACACATTAAATATATTTGCAAAACCTCCTTCCACCATCTTCGAAATATCTCCAAACTACGTCCTCTTCTAACTTTTCCGGATGCAGAGAAACTTGTTCATGCTTTTATTTCCACCAGGTTGGATTATTGCAACGGACTCTTCATTGGGATTTCTGCCAGAAACATGCAGAAGCTACAATACATCCAAAATAGCGCTGCCAGAGTCCTCATGAGAGTCCGAAAATATGATCACATAACTCCCATCTTACACTCACTCCACTGGCTCCCTGTTTCATTCCGGATCGACTTCAAAATTCTGCTGTACACACACAAATGTATCACTGGACATGCACCACCTTATCTACAAGAACTCATCACCTTAAAATCCTCCTCCCGCACTCTCAGATCATCAGGCCACCTATTTCTTCAGGTCCCTACCACCAGACTTCGTACTATGGGGGACCGAGCTTTCTGTTCAGCTGCACCGCGGCTTTGGAACCACCTCCCGAGTGAGCTGAGAGAAGTACAGAGCTTGGACACTTTCAAGGCAGAACTGAAGACTTTTTTATTTAGAAAGGCTTTTATGTGCTGATTGTTTTATTGTTTTTATGGTTTTTAGTATTCTGTAGTTATTATTGTTGTTCTTTAGTGTAGCACTTTGAGATTCTTCGGAATGAAAAGTGCGTTATAAATAAAATCTATTATTATTATTATTATTATATTTTAGGTGGTTGCTAGGGTCTTTTGGGTGGTTGCTAGGCGGTTGCTAGGGTATTTTGGGTGGTTGCTAGGATATTTTTGATGGTTGCTAGGGTCTTTTGGGTGGTTGCTAGGATATTTTGGGTGGTTGCTAGGTGGTTGCTAGGGTCTTTTGGGTGGTTGCTAGGGTCTTTTGGGTGGTTGCTACGCGGTTGCTAGGGTGTTATGGGTGGTTGCTAGGCTGTTCTGGGTGGTTGATAGGCGGTTGCTAGGGTGTTATGGGTGGTTGCTATGGTGTTGCTAGGCGGTTGCTAAGGTATTAAAGGTGGTTGATATGGTGTTACTAGGTGGCTGGTAGTTGTCACAGATGGTTACTATGGAGTTTTTATAGAGTTCTTAGCATGATCTTGGCATGATTTAACACTTAACTAATCACTATTAGCATGTAGCTATTCACTGCTAGCATGTGTAGTATGTTGGAAGTGCTGTTTGCTAGCATGAGTCAAAAGAGCCAAACCTCATCTCTATACGATGTTCTGATACAGAGATATAGGTCTTACAAAACGGTTGCTAGGGTACTCGAGTTTGGTTGCTATGGAGTTGCTTGGGAGCTGGAAGATTTAAACTTAAGAAGTTTATAGTGGTTTGAAGTTTACAGTAGTTTGAAGTTTGACAGATAGATAAATAAGTTAGATAGACAGACACACACACACACACACACACACAGACACACACACACACACACACAGACACACACACACACACACACACACACACACTAACTCGCTCACACACTCACTCATAAACTCAGTGTGTGTGTCTGAGTTTAGAGTTTATAAGTGTATAAATTGATGAGTTTATAAGTGTATGAGTTCTTGAGTTTTGAGTTTATAAGTTTAAATCAGTTTAGAGTTTATAAGTTTAAATGAGATTAAGAGTTCAGAGTTTATTAATTTTATGAGTTTAAGAGTTCATAAGTTTATGAATTCATGAGTTTATAAGTTAATTAGTTTATAAGTGTTTATAGTTTAGAGTTTATTAGTTTAAATGAGTCTCAATGGCTCATATAGTATATAGAACGGCAGTTTGGTTTAGTCTTCAAGGTGTTTAGATTTAAATTTTTGTCGGTTTGAATTTTTTAGAACTCCCCAATGTAAGTCAATGGGAATTTTTGAATGAGTTTTTTCGAGTTTTGATCGTCATTTTTAGGAAAACCGTAAGTGCGATCAGTCTGAAAAGATAAAGCAACTCGAGTCAGATCAGTTTGAGTGTCTGAGCCGAGTTTGGAGTATGTAGATTTAAAGCTCTAGGAGGAGTTTGAGTCAGATTTTTTTCCGCTCAGAAGAATAATAATAATATGTTTAAATAGGATTTCAATATGTTGGCTCTCTCAAGCCAACTTAATAATAATAAGTTTAAATAGGATTTCAATATGTTGGCTCTCTCAAGCCAACTTAATAAGTTTAAGTACAATATCAGTAAGTTGGCTCTCTCAAGCCAACTTAATAATATTAAGTTTAAGTACAATATCAGTAAGTTGGCTCTCTCAAGCCAACTTAATTACTAGATCCTGCAGTTTATGGAAAAACTCTTAAAGTAATATTACAGTGTTTTCATGTCAGAGCTTCATCATCAGAGAGTTTGAGCTGAAAGTCGACTCACATGCAGCAGTTTCCAGCATCAGCATCAGTCCAAAGATGAGCATCATTTCTAGAGTCCAGAAGAGCCAGTAATCCAGCAGAAGAGAGAAGATGTTTCTTCAGTCACACGATCACTAGAAGAGCCGCTGACACTCGTCTGTGTTCACCGTATATAAAGACTACTGCACACCTTCTGAGAGAAAAGGAGAAGTACAAGCACAAGGTACAAAAATAACTAGCACATACATGTTTTTTCTGTCCTGCTGTGGGCTTTCTATGACTAATGCTTCTGCAATTTTAGATTTTCATGAAGACATTCTGTATGTTAATTCATCACCTGTTTGTTGCTTTTATAACTGCAGGACTCAAAATGAGCATCACTGAGCATCGACCGCAAGTAAAATTTCTTTGATGATGAGTAGATGAACAAACCGTCTACTAAAGAAAACATCTTTCACGATTTGCACGTCTTCTAACAACTTTTACCCAAGTTTGAATTAACGTTCCCTGTTATTTTCACTAACAAACGGTTCACTAACGTAGGGTGTGCCGTGACCAGCAGAGGCGAAGGCGTAACGTGCACCTCATACGCGGTACAGATCGCCTCGACAATCAATTTGCTGATGGTCTGCTTTGACGCTTCTCTTGGGAGAGCCAAAGCTCACTAACAGCTGGTCAGACTTCCTCCATGAGGAGGACCTATGCACAGAGGCACACAAGGTGTAGTTCTGTCAGGACCACTATCGTCAAATACGATTGACGGTTAGCATACAGTTTGGATTAGAGGTATGTTTCTGTTCTGGGCAAGAGCTCCCTGTGCATCCATGAGGCCTAGCATGGATAAGAGCAGCGCGAGCAGCAATAACCCCTCTTAGGGTAAACAGAACAGAACCAACTTCAATGTATTGCAGATATCATTAATTAATTTTAATGTACAACATAATTAGAGAATTTTAGACTGATTCAGGGGGAATCAGAACGCCAAATCCTGACTGACGAGTGGGGCTGGGGAGGGAGGAGGGTAGCTGCTGATAATACTGAAGGAGATTATATATGAATACAGTGATAGGCGTCGTATTCCTATAGATAGACGTGGATCAGCTGAGAGTCACTGATGAGAGCTTGACTAACGTGACCTGCCAGAACTGACGCTACGCTTGATCTTCAGTAGATCCGCTGACACATGTGGTGGAGGATGGAAGGCCTGGAGAACAATAGACCGTGACACATGAGTCTAGGGTGGAGAAAGGCTTTAGCTCTCTCAGGAGTGAACTCCAAACAGTAATAGCCAGCAAAAAAGCCACCTTTAGAGTAATGAACTTACTGGTGTCTCGCCAATGGTCCCTCGCTTAACGGCGTGTGGAAGGCAGCTATGGCCGCCACGTAGACCTTAAGTGTGGACGGGGAAAGACCTGCTGAATCATATTGACAAACTTGCATAAATTGCACAAATGTATGCAATATGTCAAACCTTTAACCCACGGGGAAAAAATCAACTCACAACAACAGTTTAACAACAACGTTTCTGAATGTTTTTTTACAAAATCTTTTATTACCATAAAACCAGGATAACCTAGATATTAAAACAAGTTATCAAAAAGAGATGCAGTCCTTAGCACAGTCCAGTATGTCTTTATGGTCAACGAATGAATGTTCTGGTTTGGTCCCACAGCACGTAGGCCTCCACAGATCCGGGCAGTAGTTTACTGGAGGGAAAATAAGAAACAAACTGCCAGAACCAAGAGTCCAATGCAAGCACAAAACTAATGTTAGCCTACTACCACTCTCACTTGTGCACACAAATACTCACACCAACCAATACATACCACCACCCAAATAAATCACAGCACTACAAAGAAAAAACAAGAGCTATGGCTAGTGTACTGGCAATTAGTTCTTAGTCTCTACTAGTTATGAATTAGATGAAAAATTATCACAACAATATCCATCAGACGATCTTCAAATATCAGTTACTGGGGTTGTACTCACAATATGACCGGGCAGCAATTCCCTACCCAGTCTAGTCAGTTTCCAGCGTTGTGAACTGACGGTCACAAACGACACACCTCTCGGTCTCTCAAGCACGCTCTTAAAGGGCAACAGTCTCCACCTTTTTCCTAACCAGCCTATCACGTGGATCACTGATTAGTCTGTCAACAGATGTGTTATAGGAAAATGAGCATGGCAAAACCAACACTTGATCAATGAACCAACAATAGAACATTAAAATGTATATCAAAAATGCATTCATCTCAATAACCATTATAATACTTCACTCCCATCACATCCAGGCTACAGTTCCAGGTTCGTCCACCGAAGTTCAACGGGGTGATCTAGACTGCAGTGGACCCAGAGCAGGGTCGAGTGTTAGAACAGGTAGTTCACTCGCTGCTGGCAAAGGAGGCCATAGAGTATGTTCCTCCACCAGACAGGGAGTCCGGGTTCTACAGCCGGTGCTTCATAGTTCCAAAGAAGGATGGAGGGTTGCGTCCAATTTTAGATCTAAGACATCTGAATTGATCTCTGAGGAGGTTCAGGTTCAAGATGCTCACCATTCCTATTATCGTGAGCCAAATCAGGTCCGAGGACTGGTTTGTCATGATAGATCTAAAGGATGCATACTTCCACGTCTCCATCCTTCCATTCCACAGGAAGTTCCTGAGGTTCGCTTTCGGGAGTGAAGCGTACCAATATTGGGTTCTCCCATTTGGCCTAGCACTCTCCCCTCGCACCCTCACCAAGTGCATGGATGAAGCCCTGGCCCCGCTGAGGCTCCAGGGCATCCGTGTACTAAATTACATCGACGACTGGCTCGTTTTGGCCCAGTCTTGAGATCTGGCAGTTCGGCATTGAGATGTCGTCCTTGGCCATATTCAGAGCTTGGGGTTGACACTCAACCCGAAAAAGAGCGTGTTGACGCCCGCCGAGAGGACTACGTTC
The DNA here is from genome assembly GCF_951802725.1 of Rutilus rutilus. Lineage (NCBI taxonomy): Eukaryota > Metazoa > Chordata > Actinopteri > Cypriniformes > Leuciscidae > Rutilus > Rutilus rutilus. The sequence goes on along the minus strand of NC_140219.1, from coordinate 1,975,428 downwards.
CTGGGGGTGGTGTGGGACTCGACTACGATGCAGGCACGAATGTCTCCTGCACGTCTCGAGTCTATCCTGGCCATGGTGACCAGGATAAAGCTAGGCTGCGCCATCACTGTAAAACAGTTTCAGAGACTGTTGGGGCTCATGGCAGCTGCGTCCAACGTGATACCTTTTGGCCTGCTGCACATGAGAGCCACCGAGGGGAAATCCGTTCCACATGATAAGGGTTACACGCAGATGCCTTTGATTCCCTATCAATGTGGAAGAAACCTTGGTTTCTGTCGCAAGGACCTGTGTTTGGAGCGCCATGTCGCCGGAAAGCCATTTCGACAGACGCATCCCTCACGGGCTGGGGCGCGGTCATGGACGGCCGCTTTACAAGAGGTCTGTGGCAGGACCAGAATTCTTCCTGGCTCATAAACTGCCTAGAGATGTATGAGGTCTTCCGGGTTCTGAGGAGTTTCCTCCCAGACCTCGAAGTTCACCGCGTTATTGTGAGGACAGACAATACGTCAATGGTGTCCTATTTAAACCACCAGGGGGGGGGGGGGGGTCTGAGATCGCGCCCTCTATCCAGACTGGTGCATCAGATCCTCCTGTGGTCCCAAGGAAAACTGTTGTCTCTCAGAGCAATGTATGTCCCAGAGGACCAGAATCGAGGAGCAGGGGCTGAGGCCCGGGGAATGGAGACTTCACCCTGACGTGGTGGAGTTGATATGCGAGAGGTTTGTCCCAGTTTAAGTGGATCTGTTTGAGTCTCGAGAGACGACACACTGTCCACTGTGGTTCTCCCTCACACATCCAGCCCCGCTGGGGTTGGATGCCATGTTACAGACGTGGCAGAGGCTGCGTCTGTATGCATTTCCCCCGATTGCTCCCGGGAGTTCTGGAGAGAGTCCGTCGCGATGGGGTCAGTGTACTGTTAGTAGCCCCGTTCTGGCCGGCCCGAGTATGGTTTTCGGACATGATATCACTCCTGGCAGGCCCCCCATGGGAGATTCCCATCAGGAGGGACCTGTTGACGCAGGCAGAGAGCGCAATATTCCAACCTCGCCCAGAGCTGTGGAAGCTGTGTGTCTGGTTTACTTTAACCACTGTATACATATACATTTCATCTTAAAATACCCACAGATCCTTTATTATAACTTGTAAAATTTGCCCCTTTTTGTGTTTTTGTGTGTGTCCCTTTAAATGCAAATGAACTCTGTTCAGAAGAGGGCGGAGTCTTTACACGAGCAGTAATAACAAAACAGGCCAATCAGAATCCCAGAATAACCAGTAGCGAGTGCAGCCTTACGGAGAGACTCAGGAAGAGTTTCACTTTTAGACTTTTCTGAAAGTTAGTGGAGACATTTATGTAGTTGTTGTGGAGTTACATTGATCATCTCATCATCATGTTTAACTTTTCCACAAGTGTCCACAGTTCCTGAGGTCTTTATAAGACAGCTGTGACATGTTCTGGTCAGTAGTGTTCAGTGCTCGTCTGTGCTCAACCACAGAACAGTTTCATGCTTTGCTGGATCTTCTGCCATTGCGTTAGAACTGGTCACTGTTGTCGCTTATGAAACCAAATGTCGGCTGGTGGGTGTAAACGTGCAGATTAAGGGCCGGTAATATTATAATAAGATCCTCTTCATACGTCAGTAGGGGAGTGAAGTCTCATCGGATTATTTTTTGACATGCTTGCAGAGAAAGGCTCACCAGAACAAAGTTACTGGGTTTCACTTTTCACGTTTTCTGGGTTGGTAGAAGCACCGGGACCCGATTATAGCACTTAAACACAGAAAAAGTCAGATTTTCATGATATGTCCCCTTTAATAAATAAAAACATGTGGCGTTTGATTGGAAATAGTTTAATTTCAAAGCATTTTATTTTCATTTAACTCAATACCAAAGTTCATCTAAAATTCAACACAGATTATTTACAATCTTTAAAGAACGATGTGTTTAGCAATATTCTATAATGACAAAGATCTTGTGAAGAAAAATGCCTGTGGCTAAACATGTTATTAAAGTAATCTTTAGGAACAGCTAAAACATCTAAACAGACGCTGTAAAAGAAATCAGCCAAAGTCAACAGACTACAGTAAAGACCACATGACTCCAGATGTGTAAAATGATTTCTCATAGATGTGACGAGATCTGCTGCTGAGATCTTCAATCTTCTGCTGTTTCTTCATGTCCTTCTCTAAATCTTCTCATTCGCACGTTTTGATCTTCCTCTTTCTTTCCTAAAAGCATCAGATTCTCATCATATTCACACTCTTAATATTTGCATGTCAAATCCATAATGATGATGATAAATGTGTCTGACCTGACGTGAGTCTCATGTAGATATGAAAACCTCCTAACAGACCCAACAGAACCATCATCTGAAAACACCAGACCAGCACATGCACTACAGATGATGAACTCTCTGAACGCACCCCACAGTCTGGACACAACACAGACTCTGGACACAACACAGACTCTGAACACAACACAGACACATCAATCTGTCAATCAATCAATCAATCAATCAATCAATCAGTGAACACATCAGTCAGCCTGTTAAGGAGTTAGTTCACCCAAAATCGGAGTTATTTAAACATAATTCCTGGCTCTTCCCAGCTCTATAACGGGAGTGAATGGTACCTGAGATTTTGAAGCCCAAAAAAGTGTCTCCATCCATCATAACAGTAATTTTAAACGGCATGCGTTTTTATAAGAAAAATATCCATATTTATGACTTAATGCACGATAATCACTGGCTTCCATAGCCTCTAGTTCTGGCGGAAGAGTGACCTCTGACCTGATGAATTAGAAGTCTAAAACAAGAATTTTTATATAGAAATGTGGGAGGAGCTTGAGTTTGTTGTTTGAACCGCGAGACCATCTACTCTCACCTGATCTTACGTTACTCCTACATCGTCACTCGTCGGGTCAGAGGACACTCGTCGGGTCAGAGGTCACTTGTCATGCGCCGGGTCAGAGGTCACTTGTCAGGTCAGAGATCGCCGGCGGCCCTAGATTATTGTTGTGCAACATTCACTGCACGTTTGTAAGGGGTTAATTGAAATGAAACTAAACTAAACTAAAATATAAATATTAGTTGAAAAACTTAAAAGAAAATTTTAAATGTTGCATTGGCACTAAACTGAAATAAGTTTAACCTGAAGCACTAAAATTATTAATTATTATTATTATAAGCTAATACAAAATAGTAAATCTGTAAACTATTAAAAAAACTAAATAACACTGATTTGTGGATTACAGCAGAGTGCCATACTTCCACACTACTCTCACTATTACTGGAGTATGTAGTGTGTTTACTGTGTGTTACAGGAATAAAAACCTTCACAGAGAATCGAGATCTTTGAGAACATGAGATTGTAATGAGTCTGATGAGAGAGTTACTGTACCTTCAATAATCACTTGAAAATCTGCAGATGTTTCTGAGCCGTTTGATTTAAAGAGTTCTGCTCTGTAAGTCCCTGAATCTGCTCTGATCATAGTGTTTATTATCAGAATCCCATTATTGACTGACACTTCATCATGTCTGTTATTGAAGAGATCACATTCATCCTTTCTTATCCAGTCATCCTTTATTTTACAAACTGGATCCTCTTGTGTGTTATAGTTTATCTTGTGCATCTTCAGGTCATATCCTCTAGTGTTCACCACCAGCATCATCAGACTGACTTTGTCTCCGAGAGCAGCGGAACAGGGACGTTCCTGATTAAACCAGCAGAACCGCTCCACACCTGAAGAACAACACACACACACACACACACACACACACACACACACACGCACACACACACACACACACACACACACACATTATCATAAATTAAAATATTACACAAAACATTCGTAAAATTTTATAGGATCCTTGAGATACATTTTTTATCAGTTTTCCATGAGGTTTTTAAGTGTGTATATTTTCTAAAAACTAATATTGTAACTTTGAGGAGTACACTAAGATACTCTAAGAACATTGGGCCTCATTCACCAATATCTTCTGTAATGGGAAATTTTGATTTTCTTAACATACACAGGATTGATTTCTATGTGTGCTGCTGACTTCATAATATAATGACTGATGTGGACTTCTGTGGGACAGGCAGAGAGGGGGAGACATGGTTTTGGACGGGACCATTGACCCCTAAGGTCAAAGGGGATCCATGTTGGGACTTGCAGGCTGCAAGCAGTGCTAAACCTAAAGTTCAGTATGTAATGAGATCACTGAGTGAGTTTCTTATCCATCTATGGGTAGGCAGAAGACCTTGAAGATAACAGTATAAGAAGACTGTTCTGTCTCTCTCTCCTTGTCTCACTTGAACCACAGACTGTCTACCTCTGTGCGTGTCAACTGGGCCTTTCCTTGCAGGGAAATAAATTACTTTTAATGATCATTTGATTCCAGACTCTTATGCAAAGATGATTGTTTAATGAAAAATTGCCACTACACTTCCTAAGAATTTTCTTAACTTTGTACTTAATAAACTTCCTAAGAAAAGTCTACGTCGGATTCATGACATGTTCTTAAACAACAGAACTGTTCGCACTTGTGTTCTTAAGATTGATGAATCCCACATCTTCTTTTTTTCAACAAATGATCATAAATACATTACAGTAAAATACTATCATTGTAAACGACTGTAGAATTAAATAAAATGCAGTAACCATTTGGTTTTCATCACTCAAATGTGCGTAAGAGTGCTCTTGAGTGTGTGTTGATTTTGCTCTTAGCGAAGAACAAATCCAAGATAAGAAAACATTAGTGAATGTCAGAATCTTCATAAAAAGTGCTTAAGTGGAGTTTAAGAACACATTTCTTCATAAGAACGGTTGGTGAATGAGGCTCATTGGCAAAAGAGAGAATAACAGAGTAGAGAGAGAGAGAGAGAGAGAGAGAGAGAAAGCAGCAGAAAACCAAATGCATGTTTGAGCTGTTTTAACTGAGAGCAACTTGCACTAAAATGTCTTAAATATGTCAGTGCCATTGTTCTGTCTGGAGATGCACACCAGTAATGTGTAAAACCAGTTTTCGGTGTACATCTCCACATGGATCTGTGGTGGATCTTTTCGGTGTGCATCTCCACATGGTGGTCACATCATCTGCAGTGTTTTTTTTCTTTTTCTAAAGTTACTTAAACGCCCTATCTGAACTAAAGCCTAATCCTGGCTTAATCTAAGCCCTGTCTGTGAAACCAGGCTTTAAACACTTAAAACAGACTCAATTACTAGATCCTGCAGTTTATGGAAAAACTCTTAAAGTAATATTACAGTGTTTTCATGTCAGAGCTTCATCATCAGAGAGTTTGAGCTGAAAGTCGACTCACATGCAGCAGTTTCCAGCATCAGCATCAGTCCAAAGATGAGCATCATTTCTAGAGTCCAGAAGAGCCAGTAATCCAGCAGAAGAGAGAAGATGTTTCTTCAGTCACACGATCGCTAGAAGAGCCGCTGACACTCGTCTGTGCTCACCGTATATAAAGACTACTGCACACCTTCTGAGAGAAAAGGAAGTTCACGTCATTGACAGGAAAAGTACAAGGTACAAAAATAACTAACACACACATGTCTTGGTAACACTTTATATTACGACCCGCAAACTACTGCGTAAGTAAAACGAAATGACGGTGTACGTTTCTGTAATTATAGTGTACCTCCGTGTAGGTATAAGGGAACAATATGTTAAGTTTTGGGTAATAAAGGGGTACAACCAGATATACAAGCAAATGATTTATAATGTAATTATTTTAAAACTAACAGGTACCTATTCTGTTAATATATTCCAGGCAAAACTTGTATGTCTGTTGTATATAAAAGTTTTTATCACATTTCTGGCAAAATATGTTCTTGTGCAATGTAGTTAGGGTAATTTTGACATCTGTGGGTTGTAAATTAAACGTATATATATATATATATATATATATATATATATGGCTGTATGTAAGCACAGTATGATAAAAATTGAATCTGAAACAATTTTATAAACAGCTGATTTCGAAAAACATTGGCAATGCTATTTATTGGCTTTTCTTACTAAACTACTTAACGTTAAGCCAAAAAAATTAGTTTCTGCAATGATTTTAATTTAGAACGTACCATACTTAGTACTTACCTTATCACATTGTATTGCAATGACACTTAAATGTCAGGGTGCAAAATGTGCTTTCTTCAAATTTACAGCCCGCAGGAGTTACACTTACCCTGTAACTACACAGAACAAGGGGGTAACAAGCGGCACTTTCATTTACAGCCCGCAGGAGTTACACTTACCCTGTAACTACACAGAACAAGGGGGTAACAAGCGGCACTTTAATTTACAGCCCGCAGGAGTTACACTTACCCTGTAACTACACAGAACAAGGGGGTAACAAGCGGCACTTTAATTTACAGCCCACAGGAGTTACACTTACCCTGTAACTACACAGAACAAGGGGGTAACAAGCTCCACTTTAATTTACAGCCCGCAGGAGTTACACTTACCCTGTAACTACACAGAACAAGGGGGTAACAAGCTCCACTTTAATTTACAGCCCGCAGGAGTTACACTTACCCTGTAACTACACAGAACAAGGGGGTAACAAGCTCCACTTTAATTTACAGCCCGCAGGAGTTACACTTACCCTGTAACTACACAGAACAAGGGGGTAACAAGCTCCACTTTAATTTACAGCCCGCAGGAGTTACACTTACCCTGTAACTACACAGAACAAGGGGGTAACAAGCGGCACTTTAATTTACAGCCCGCAGGAGTTACACTTACCCTGTAACTACACAGAACAAGGGGGTAACAAGCTCCACTTTAATTTACAGCCCGCAGGAGTTACACTTACCCTGTAACTACACAGAACAAGGGGGTAACAAGCTCCACTTTAATTTACAGCCCGCAGGAGTTACACTTACCCTGTAACTACACAGAACAAGGGGGTAACAAGCTCCACTTTAATTTACAGCCCGCAGGAGTTACACTTACCCTGTAACTACACAGAACAAGGGGGTAACAAGCGGCACTTTAATTTACAGCCCGCAGGAGTTACACTTACCCTGTAAATACACAGAACAAGGGGGTAACAAGCGGCACTTTAATTTACAGCCCGCAGGAGTTACACTTACCCTGTAACTACACAGAACAAGGGGGTAACAAGCTCCACTTTAATTTACAGCCCGCAGGAGTTACACTTACCCTGTAACTACACAGAACAAGGGGGTAACAAGCGCCACTTTAATTTACAGCCCGCAGGAGTTACACTTACCCTGTAAATACACAGAACAAGGGGGTAACAAGCTCCACTTTAATTTACAGCCCGCAGGAGTTACACTTATCCTGTAACTACACAGAACAAGGGGGTAACAAGCTCCACTTTAATTTACAGCCCGCAGGAGTTACACTTACCCTGTAACTACACAGAACAAGGGGGTAACAAGCGCCACTTTAATTTACAGCCCGCAGGAGTTACTCTTACCCTGTAACTACACAGAACAAGGGGGTAACAAGCTCCACTTTAATTTACAGCCCGCAGGAGTTACACTTACCCTGTAACTACACAGAACAAGGGGGTAACAAGCTCCACTTTAATTTACAGCCCGCAGGAGTTACACTTATCCTGTAACTACACAGAACAAGGGGGTAACAAGCTCCACTTTAATTTACAGCCCGCAGGAGTTACACTTACCCTGTAACTACACAGAACAAGGGGGTAACAAGCGCCACTTTAATTTACAGCCCACAGGAGTTACTCTTACCCTGTAACTACACAGAACAAGGGGGTAACAAGCTCCACTTTAATTTACAGCCCGCAGGAGTTACACTTACCCTGTAACTACACAGAACAAGGGGGTAACAAGCGCCACTTTAATTTACAGCCCGCAGGAGTTACACTTACCCTGTAACTACACAGAACAAGGGGGTAACAAGCTCCACTTTAATTTACAGCCCGCAGGAGTTACACTTACCCTGTAACTACACAGAACAAGGGGGTAACAAGCTCCACTTTAATTTACAGCCCGCAGGAGTTACACTTACCCTGTAACTACACAGAACAAGGGGGTAACAAGCGCCACTTTAATTTACAGCCCGCAGGAGTTACACTTACCCTGTAACTACACAGAACAAGGGGGTAACAAGCGCCACTTTAATTTACAGCCCGCAGGAGTTACACTTACCCTGTAACTACACAGAACAAGGGGGTAACAAGCTCCACTTTAATTTACAGCCCGCAGGAGTTACACTTACCCTGTAACTACACAGAACAAGGGGGTAACAAGCTCCACTTTAATTTACAGCCCGCAGGAGTTACACTTACCCTGTAACTACACAGAACAAGGGGGTAACAAGCGCCACTTTAATTTACAGCCCGCAGGAGTTACACTTACCCTGTAACTACACAGAACAAGGGGGTAACAAGCTCCACTTTAATTTACAGCCCGCAGGAGTTACACTTACCCTGTAACTACACAGAACAAGGGGGTAACAAGCGCCACTTTAATTTACAGCCCGCAGGAGTTACACTTACCCTGTAACTACACAGAACAAGGGGGTAACAAGCGCCACTTTAATTTACAGCCCGCAGGAGTTACACTTACCCTGTAACTACACAGAACAAGGGGGTAACAAGCTCCACTTTAATTTACAGCCCGCAGGAGTTACACTTACCCTGTAAATACACATTTGAAACGGGTAAACAAACACTACTTACTATGTAACAATACGAAACAACACTATTTGCACAGTAATTACAGAGAAAGGTACTCTTATTAAAAAAACAAAACAAAAAACCTTTTAATTACACAGTATATTTGCCCTGACATTTAAGAGTCATTGCAATACAATGTGATAAGGTAAGTACTAAGTACTACATGGTACGTTCTAGATTCAAATCATAATTTTTTTGGCTTAACATTAAGTAGTTTAACCATATATATATATATATATATATATATATATATTCTGTGTTTAATTTACAACCCACAGATGTCAAAATTACCCTGTAACTACATTGCACAAGAACATATTTTGGCAGAAATGTGATAAAAACTTTTATATACAACAGACGTAAAATTTTTGCCTGGAATATATTAACAGAATAGGTACCTGTTCGTTTTAAAACTAGATGTACCGCATGGCGGTACAAAATATGACCGCCGCTCAGGCCTGCACTGGCTTTCCACAAAAATAAATGACATGGAGCAATTTGGCTGTATTGCGTGTTTATGTATATACCTAAAAAAAGTAGTAGTATGTGCATGTCTGTCTGTGTGTGTGTGTGTGTCTGTGCGTGTATGTATGCGTGCGTACATGTGTGTGCGCGTGTGTGTTTGTGTGTGTGTGTCTGTGCATGTGGATTTGTATGTGTGTGTATGGGTGTGTGTCTGTGCGTGTGGATGTCAGTGTGTGTGCATGCTTGCGTTTGTTTGTATTCCTGCATGTGTGTGTGTGACAGTTAGGGTTGCCAACTTCAGAAAAGGAAAATGCAGGACAATCTTGGTTATTTATAGGAAAATGAGGGACACTCAAAATATTTGTACTGTATACCACAGTGTACGTCATTTCAGTGTCTGCAGTTAAGTTTGTGTTTAAAAGGTTATCAGACATAAACACATTTGTATTGCTTAACCTATTTATGTATTTAATTCTAAAAATAATTTTAATGTCATACATGAAAAAAGTCACATTACAAACAAACCATAGTTCAAAATAACAGCATTTATCTAAAATAGAAAGCTTTTTTAACATTATACACTAGGCTTACAGTTCAAAAGTTTGGGGTTAGTAAGATTATTTTTGGGGGGAAAAAATAAAGAAAGTAATTGCCTACTTTTATTCAGCAAGGATGCATTACATTAATCAAAAGTTACAGTTAAGATAATGTTACAAAAGCTTTCTATGTACTTTCTAAAAGCTTTAAAACATTAATAATAAACAATCATCAAACAATGATTTGTCTCAAAACAGTGATTAAAAAAAGCTGTGATTGGATGATGACAGGTGTCGGTGATCATTCTCAAGTGTCGTGGTCAGCACTGCTGCTGTTGCTGTTGTATCATTCAGTGGTTTATCAGCTTGTCAAAAAACGGGACACGGGAGGTCACGCACAGGACAAATAAATTAGGCCCAAAATACGGGACGTCCCGCCTAATTCGGGACAGTTGGCAAACTTAGTGACAGTATCCTCCTAAACCAGCAACCCTTCGCTCAACAGCACCATCTACAGGCCGATGAGTGTACAGTCACTAAATGTGCACATAAATGAATTCATTTTATACCCCCCCCATGGATGAAATTCTACGAAACTTAGCATACCCCCAGAGGATGTCAAGTTAATCATACACATGAAATATGGTGCAGTTCTGAACATCTCAACTGAAGATAGGGGCAATTAAAGCAGAATAATATTGCATTTTCATTTTTTATGGGAGGGGCGCAAATCACAAATGAGTGATTATGGGCTAGGTTGATGTGGGCCCTTAAGACCAACATACCATAAAAATTTCTTCATCCTCGATGCCACGGTTCAGGTAGTTATTTAGGAAAAACTGCATTTTTGGGGTTTGGGGGGGCCCAGTGCGGGGGGGTGGCCCCCGGGGACCAAACGAAATTTTTCCGTAAAAGTCTAGTGGGGCTACATGCCCACCAAATTTCATGTTCCCCGGTGTTTCGGTGTCCCTGGTATCGTTGACGAAAAATTCTGTAGATGACGGAAAAAAAAACAAAAAAAACTTTGACAATCCCTATATGACCGCTTTCGCTAGCTACGCTAGCGGCGGTCATAATAATTACATTATACATAATTTGCTTGTATATCTGGTTGTACCCCTTTATTACCCAAAACCTAACATATTGTTCCCTTATACCTACACGGAGGTACACTATAATTACAGAAACGTACACCGTAATTTCGATTTACTTACTAAGTTCTTTGCAGGTTATATAACTGATTGTTACCCCTTTATTACCCAAAACTTATTTACTGTTCCCTTATACCTACACGGAAGTACACTATAATTACAGAAACGTACACCGTCATTTCGGTTTACTTACACAGTAGTTTGCGGGTCGTAATATAAAGTGTTACCCATGTCTTTTCTGTCCTGCTGTGGGCTTTCTACGACCAATGCTTCTGCAATTTTACATTTTCATAAAGACATTCTGTATGTTAATTCATCACCCGTTTGTTGCTTTTATAACTGCAGGACTCAAAATGAGCATCACTGAGCATCGACCGCAAGTAAAATGTCTTTGATGATGAGTAGATGAACAAACCGTCTACTAAAGAAAACATCTTTCACGATTTGCACGTCTTCTAACAACTTTTACCCAAGTTTGAATCAACGTGTCCTGGAACAAAATCATAATGGATGATGTTCCCTTTTATTTTCACTAACAATTGAAAATGTATCATCAGAAGTTTGTCTAGGATATCTAAAGCATTTCACTCAATGGAGACAAAACTGAACAACTTTTACCCAAGTTTGAATCAACAATGGAAACTTGACCTTTTCACATGTTCCCTGGTGTGAAACCGGTCTGATCACGACTCAGGACAAGAGTACTTGAGAGCCCAGTGTGGAAGAAAGGTCCAGACAATAGAGCTTTTCACAGTTAAAATCCTCCATTAAATCGAATTTAATTTCCTACCGTTTCGGAGAGAAATGTAGAAGCACGTTCATCTGCCAGTGGGTCTTTCATGGAGACTGTCCTCATGTGTTTGCAATCTGAATATAATAATGCATTTAAAAGTTGGTGCGCTTCACCAACGGACGTCGCTCAAATGCCTCTGGGCGCAATTGGATAGACCTAAAACCAATCAGAGCGATCGTCATCGTGTAAAGCCCGCCCCAACGTTTCTGATTGGTGCCGCGATTTCGACGGATTAGAAATGGGCTTGAATGAGCTCTTTGCCAGACTACTTGCAGAGCAAGTCTAAATTTGCCGGAAGTTGTCTGGGTTTTCCCAGGCTAGGAGGAGGGTAATTCGCTCCTGATCAACGCGATAGCTGCTGATAATACTGAAGGAGTTTATAAATGAATACAGTGATACGCGTCGTATTCCTATAGGCAGACGTGGATCAGCTGAGAGTCACTGATGAGAGCTTGACTAACGTGACCTGCCAGAACTGACGCTACGCTTGATCTTCAGTAGATCCGCTGACACATGTGGTGGAGGATGGAAGGCCTGGAGAACAATAGACCATGACACATGAGTCTAGGGTGAAGAAAGGCTTTAGCTCTCTCAGGAACTCCAAACAGTAATAGCCAGCAGAAAAGCCACCTTTAGAGTAATGAACTTACTGGTGTCTCGCCAATGGTCCCTCGCTTAATGGCGTGTGGAAGGCAGCTATGGCCGCCACGTAGACCTGAAGTGTGGACGGGGAAAGACCTGCTGAATCATATTGACAAACTTGCATAAATTGCACAAATTTATGCAATATGTCAAACCTTTAACCCGTGGGGGAAAATCAACTCACAACAACAGTTTAACAACAACATTTCTGAAAGTTAGTGGAGACATTTATGTAGTTGTTGTGGAGTTACATTGATCATCTCATCATCATGTTTAACTTCTCCACAAGTGTCCACAGTTCCTGAGGTCTTTATAAGACAGCGGTGACATGTTCTGGTCAGTAGTGTTCAGTGCTCGTCTGTGCTCAACCACACAACAGTTTCATGCTTTGCTGGATCTTCTGCCATTGCGTTAGAACTGGTCTCTGTTGTCGCTTATGAAACCAAATGTCGGCTGGTGTGTGTAAACGTGCAGATTAAGGGCCGGTAATATTATAATAAGATCATCTTCATACATCAGAAGGAGAGTGAAGTCTCATCGGATTCTTTTCTGACATGCTTGCAAGAAAGGCTCACCAAAACAAAGTTACTGGGTTTCACTTTTCACGTTTTCTGGGTTGATAGAAGCACCGGGACCCGATTATAGCACTTAAACACGGAAAAAGTCAGATTTTCATGATATGTCCCTTTTTAATAAATAAAAACATGTGACGTTTGACTGGAAATAGTTTCATTTCAAAGCATTTTATTTTCATTTAACTCAATACCAAAGTTAATCATACAACACAGATTATTTACAATCTTTAAAGAACGATGTGTTCAGCAATATTCTATAATGACAAAGATCTTGTGAAGAAAAATGCATGTGGCTAAACATGTTATTAAAGTAATCTTTAGGAACAGCTAAAACATCTAAACAGACGCTGTAAAAGAAATCAGCCAAAGTCAACAGACTACAGTAAAAGACCACATGACTCCAGATGTGTAAAATGATTTCTCATAGATGTGACGAGATCTGCTGTGAGATCTTCAATCTTCTGCTGTTTCTTCATGTCCTTCTCTAAATCTTCTCATTCGCACGTTTTGATCTTCCTGTTTCTTTCCTAAAAACATCAGATTCTCATCATATTCACACTCTTAATATTTGCATGTCAAATCCATAGTGATGATGATAAATGTGTCTGACCTGACGTGAGTCTCATGTAGATGTGAAAACCTCCTAACAGACCCAACAGAACCATCATCTGAAAACACCAGACCAGCACATGCACTACAGATGATGAACTCTCTGAACACAACACACAGTCTGGACACAACACAGACACATCAATCTGTCAATCAATCAATCAATCAATCAATCAATCAATCAATCAATCAATCAATCAATCAATCAGTAAACATATCAGTCAGCCTGTTAAGGAGTTAGTTCACCCAAAATCGGAGTTATATAAACATAATTCCTGGCTCTTACCAGCTCTATAATGGGAGTGAATGGTACCTGAGATTTTGAAGCCCAAAAAACCCTCCATCCATCATAAAAGTAATTTTAAACGCCATGCGTTTTTATGAGAAAAATATCCATATTTATGACTTTATGTATGATAATCACTGGCTTCCATAGCCTCTAGTCCTGGCGGAAGAGTGACCTCTGATCTGATGAATTAGAAGTCTAAAACAAGAATTTTTAAATAGAAATGTGGGAGGAGCTTGAGTTTGTTGTTTGAACCGCGAGACCATCTACTCTCACCTGATCTTACGTTACTCCTACATCGTCACTCGTCGGGTCAGAGGTCACTCGTCATGCGCCGGGTAAGAGGTCACTTGTCAGGTCAGAGATCGCCGGCGGCCTAGATTATTGTTGTTCAACATTCACTGCACGTTTGTAAGGGGTTAATTGAAATGAAACTAAACTAAACTAAAATATAAATATTAGTTGAAAAACTTAAACTAAAAGAAAATTAGAAATGTTGCATTGGCACATGAGATTATTACAATCGGTTTTATTACGAGTCTGATAAGAGAGTTACTGTACCTTCAATAATCACTTGAAGATCTGTTGATGTCACTGAGCCGTTTGAGTGATTGAGTTCTAAACTGTAAGTCCCTGAATCTGCTCTGATCACAGTGTTAATTATCAGAATCCCGTTATTGACTGACACTTCATCATGTCTGTTATTAAAGAGATCACATTCAGCCTTTCTTATCCTGTCATACTTTATAATACAAACTGGATCATCTCGTGTGCTGCTTATTCTCTTTTGTATCTTCAGGTGATGTTTACTAGTGTCCACCACCATCAGACTGAGTTTGTCTCCGAGAGCAACGTAACAGGGACCAGACTGATGAAAACTGCAGAATCGCTCCACACCTGAAGAACAAAACACACACACACACACACACACATTATCATAAATTAAAATATTACACAAACATTCGTAGAATTTTATAGGATCCTTGAGATACATTTTTGATCAGTTTTCCATGAGGTTTTAAGTGTGTATATTTTCTAAAAACTAATATTGTAACTTTGAGGAGTACACTAAGATACTCTAAGAACATTGGCGAAAGAGAGAATAACAGAGTAGAGAGAGAGAGAGAGAGAGAGAGAGAGAGAGAGAGAGTTTTAATCTGAGTTTGATCTGTTTTAACTGAGAGCAACTTGCACAAAAATGTCTTAAATATGTCAGTGCCATTGTTCTGTCTGGAGATGCACACCAGTTTTAGGATCTGTGGTGGATCTTTTTGGTGTGCATCTCCACATGGTGGTCACATCATCTGCAGTTTTTTTTTCTAAGGCACGTTTATAAAAGTTACTTAAACGCCCTATCTGAACTAAGGCCTAATCCTGGCTTAATCTAAGCCCTGTCTGTGAAACCAGGCTTTAAACACTTAAAACAGACTCAATTACTAGATCCTGCAGTTTATGGAAAAACTCTTAAAGTAATATTACAGTGTTTTCATGTCAGAGCTTCATCATCAGAGAGTTTGAGCTGAAAGTGGACTCACATGCAGCAGTTTTCAGCATCAGCATCAGTCCAAAGATGAGCATCATTTCTAGAGTCCAGAAGAGCCAGTGATCCAGCAGAAGAGAGAAGATGTTTCTCCAGTCACACGATCGCTAGAAGAGCCGCTGACACTCGTCTGTGCTCACCGTATATAAAGACTACTGCGCACTTTCTGAGAGAAAAGGAAGTTCACATCATTTACTGGAAACTGGGTTGAAGGTCTTGCACAAGGACACAAAAAATAACATGTAAGTTTCTTTTCTGTCCTGCTGTGGGCTTTCTATGACTAATGCTTCTGCAATTTTACATTTTCATGAAGACATTCTGTAACATTATTAACATTATGTTGCTTAACTGCAGGACTCAAAATGAGCATCACTGAGCATCGACCGCAAGTAAAATGTCTTTGATGATGAGTAGATGAACAAACCGTCTACTAAAGAAAACATCTGTCACGATTTGCACATCTTCTAACAACTTTTACCCAAGTCTGAATCAACGTGTCCTGGAACAAAATCATAATGGATGATGTTCCCTTTTATTTTCACTAACAATTGAAAATGTATCATCAGAAGTTTGTCTAGGATATCTAAAGCATTTCACTCAATGGAGACAAAACTGAACAACTTTTACCCAAGTTTGAATCAACAATGGAAACTTGACCTTTTCACATGTTCCCTGGTGTGAAACCGGTCTGATCACGACTCAGGACAAGAGTACTTGAGAGCCGGGGTGGAAGAAAGGTCCAGACAATAGAGCTTTTCACAGTTAAAATCCTCCATTAAATCGAATTTAATTTCCTACCGTTTCGGAGAGAAATGTAGAAGCACGTTCATCTGTGGGTCTTTCATGGAGACTGTTCTCATGTGTTTGCAATCTGAATATAATAATGCATTTAAAAGTTGGTGCGCTTCACCAACGGACGTCGCTCAAATGCCTCTGGGCGCAATTGGATAGACCTAAAACCAATCAGAGCGATCGTCATCATGTAAAGCCTGCCCCAACGTTGCTGATTGGTGCCGCGATTTCGACGGATTAGAAATGGGCTTGAATGAGCTCTTTGCCAGACTACTTGCAGAGCAAGTCTAAATTTGCCGGAAGTTGTCTGGGTTTTCCCAGGCTAGGAGGAGGGTAATTCGCTCCTGATCAACGCGATAGCTGCTGATAATACTGAAGGAGTTTATAAATGAATACAGTGACACGCGTCGTATTCCTATAGGCAGACGTGGATCAGCTGAGAGTCACTGATGAGAGCTTGACTAACGTGACCTGCCAGAACTGACGCTACGCTTGATCTTCAGTAGATCCGCTGACACATGTGGTGGAGGATGGAAGGCCTGGAGAACAATAGACCGTGACACATGAGTCTAGGGTGAAGAAAGGCTTTAGCTCTCTCAGGAACTACAAACAGTAATAGCCAGCAGAAAAGCCACCTTTAGAGTAATGAACTTACTGGTGTCTCGCCAAATGTCCCTCGCTTAACGGCGTGTGGAAGGCAGCTATAGCCGCCACGTAGACCTGAAGTGTGGACGGGGAAAGACCTGCTGAATCATATTGACAAACTTGCATAAATTGCACAAATTTATGCAATATGTCAAACCTTTAACCCGTGGGGGAAAATCAACTCACAACAACAGTTTAACAACAACATTTCTGAATGTTAGTGGAGACATTTATGTAGTTGTTGTGGAGTTACATTGATCATCTCATCATCATGTTTAACTTCTCCACAAGTGTCCACAGTTCCTGAGGTGTTTATAAGACAGCGGTGACATGTTCTGGTCAATAGTGTTCAGTGCTCGTCTGTGCTCAACCACACAACAGTTTCAGGCTTTGCTGGATCTTTTGCCATTGCGTTAGAACGGGTCTCTGTTGTCGCTTATGAAACCAAATGTCGGCTGGTGTGTGTAAACGTGCAGATTAAGGGCCGGTAATATTATAATAAGATCATCTTCATACATCAGAAGGAGAGTGAAGTCTCATCGGATTCTTTTCTGACATGCTTGCAGAGAAAGGCTCACCAAAACAAAGTTACTGGGTTTCACTTTTCACGTTTTCTGGGTTGATAGAAGCACCGGGACCCGATTATAGCACTTAAACACGGAAAAAGTCAGATTTTCATGATATGTCCCTTTTTAATAAATAAAAACATGTGACGTTTGACTGGAAATAGTTTCATTTCAAAGCATTTTATTTTCATTTAACTCAATACCAAAGTTAATCTTACAACACAGATTATTTACAATCTTTAAAGAACGATGTGTTCAGCAATATTCTATAATGACAAAGATCTTGTGAAGAAAAATGCATGTGGCTAAACATGTTATTAAAGTAATCTTTAGGAACAGTTAAAACATCTAAACAGACGCTGTAAAAGAAATCAGCCAAAGTCAACAGACTACAGTAAAAGACCACATGACTCCAGATGTGTAAAATGATTTCTCATAGATGTGACGAGATCTGCTGTGAGATCTTCAATCTTCTGCTGTTTCTTCATGTCCTTCTCTAAATCTTCTCATTCGCACGTTTTGATCTTCCTGTTTCTTTCCTAAAAACATCAGATTCTCATCATATTCACACTCTTAATATTTGCATGTCAAATCCATAGTGATGATGATAAATGTGTCTGACCTGACGTGAGTCTCATGTAGATGTGAAAACCTCCTAACAGACCCAACAGAACCATCATCTGAAAACACCAGACCAGCACATGCACTACAGATGATGAACTCTCTGAACAAAACACACAGTCTGGACACAACACAGACACATCAATCTGTCAATCAATCAATCAATCAATCAATCAATCAATCAATCAATCAATCAATCAATCAATCAATCAGTAAACATATCAGTCAGCCTGTTAAGGAGTTAGTTCACCCAAAATCGGAGTTATATAAACATAATTCCTGGCTCTTCCCAGCTTTATAATGGGAGTGAATGGTACCTGAGATTTTGAAGCCCAAAAAACCCTCCATCCATCATAAAAGTAATTTTAAACGCCATGCGTTTTTATGAGAAAAATATCCATATTTATGACTTTATGCACGATAATCACTGGCTTCCATAGCCTCTAGTCCTGGCGGAAGAGTGACCTCTGATCCTGATGAATTAGAAGTCTAAAACAAGAATTTTTAAATAGAAATGTGGGAGGAGCTTGAGTTTGTTGTTTGAACCGCGAGACCATCTACTCTCACCTGAGCTTACGTTACTCCTACATCGTCACTCGTCGGGTCAGAGGTCACTCGTCATGCGCCGGGTAAGAGGTCACTTGTCAGGTCAGAGATCGCCGGCGGCCCTAGATTATTGTTGTTCAACATTCACTGCACGTTTGTAAGGGGTTAATTGAAATGAAACTAAACTAAACTAAAATATAAATATTAGTTGAAAAACTTAAACTAAAAGAAAATTTGAAATGTTGCATTGGCTCTGAAATAAGTTTACGCTGAAGCACTAAAATGATTAATTATTATTATAAGCTAATACAAAATAGTAAATCTGTAAACTATTTTAAAAAAACTAAATAACACTGATTTGTGGATTACAGCAGAATGCCATACTTCCACACTACTCTCACTATTACTGGAGTATGTAGTGTGTTTACTGTGTGTTACAGGAATAAAAACCTTCACAGAGAATCGAGATCTTGGAGAACATGAGATTGTAATGAGTCTGATAAGAGAGTTACTGTACCTTCAATAATCACTTGAAAATCTGTTGAGGTCACTGAGCCGTCTGAGTGATTGAGTTCTAAACTGTAATTCCCTGAATCTGCTCTGATCACAGTGTTAATTATCAGAATCCCATTATTGACTGACACTTCATCATGTCTGTTATTAAAGAGATCACATTCAGCCTTTCTTATCCTGTCATACTTTATAATACAAACTGGATCATCTCGTGTGTTGCTTATTCTCTTTTGTATCTTCAGGTGATGTTTACTAGTGTCCACCACCATCAGACTGAGTTTGTCTCCGAGAGCAGCGTAACAGGGACCAGACTGATTAAAACTGCAGAATCGCTCCACACCTGAAGAACAAAACACACACACACACACACACACATTATCATAAATTAAAATATTACACAAACATTCGTAGAATTTTATAGGATCCTTGAGATACATTTTTGATCAGTTTTCCATGAGGTTTTAAGTCTGTATATTTTCTAAAAACTAATATTGTAACTTTGAGGAGTACACTAAGATACTCTAAGAACATTGGCGAAAGAGAGAATAACAGAGTAGAGAGAGAGAGAGAGAGAGCGCTGAATGCATGTTTGATCTGTTTTAACTGAGAGCAACTTGCACAAAAATGTCTTCAATATGTCAGTGCCATTGTTCTGTCTGGAGATGCACACCAGTTTTAGGATCTGTGGTGGATCTTTTTGGTGTGCATCTCCACATGGTGGTCACATCATCTGCAGTTTTTTTTTCTAAGACACGTTTATAAAAGTTACTTAAACGCCCTATCTGAACTAAGGCCTAATCCTGGCTTAATCTAAGCCCTGTCTGTGAAACCAGGCTTTAAACACTTAAAACAGACTCAATTACTAGATCCTGCAGTTTATGGAAAAACTCTTAAAGTAATATTACAGTGTTTTCATGTCAGAGCTTCATCATCAGAGAGTTTGAGCTGAAAGTGGACTCACATGCAGCAGTTTTCAGCATCAGCATCAGTCCAAAGATGAGCATCATTTCTAGAGTCCAGAAGAGCCAGTGATCCAGCAGAAGAGAGAAGATGTTTCTTCAGTCACACGATCGCTAGAAGAGCCGCTGACACTCGTCTGTGCTCACCGTATATAAAGACTACTGCGCACTTTCTGAGAGAAAAGGAAGTTCACATCATTTACTGGAAACTGGGTTGAAGGTCTTGCACAAGGACACAAAAAAATAACATGTAAGTTTCTTTTCTGTCCTGCTTTGGGCTTTCTATGACTAATGCTTCTGCAATTTTACATTTTCATGAAGACATTCTGTAACATTATTAACATTATGTTGCTTAACTGCAGGACTCAAAATGAGCATCACTGAGCATCGACCGCAAGTAAGATGTCTTCGATGATGAGTAGATGAACAAACCGTCTACTAAAGAAAACATCTGTCACGATTTGCACGTCGTCTAACAACTTTGTTACGACCCTTGGCTCAAGGGAAGCAACAAAACAAGGGACACACGAAAACCAAATTATAAGCTCAAAGTAATGTTTATTTAATTACAAAATAAGGCAACACTAAATAATAAAATGAAAACAATTTAAGAAAATAACAGTGTTTCTGTATTCATCAGTAAAGTCAGTGTGTAAAGCAAGATGCAGGGTTGAAGTGTAATGCAGTGTTGAAGTAGAACTGTAAATGCAAATGAAAAGATAACAAAATACAACGCAACCCAAATCCGAAAGCAACGTCCAAAATCAAAGAGTCAAAACCAAAGAGTTCCTCTCTCTGGGGCCTGTACCATGAAGCCGGATTAGGTGGCTAGCCGGCTATGTTTCAGCTTAGTTTCCGCCAACCCTGGGTTTTAGGTACTATGAAAGTAGCTCGGCTTTAATCGGTGTTCGTTGCCATGGTATCTTACGCTGCACGGCTAACCTGCTCCGGGGCAGGTTATGTTCTGGATTCGAGATCTCAGACTGAAGTTTGACCAATCAGCTGAGAGCAAAGAAACATTTAGGTGACGTAACTTATTCCAAGTGTTTGTTGCAATGACTTCACCTTTTCTTCCAAATCCGGTGGACATCTCAGCGCAAATTGTTAGACGAGCACTTTGTAAAGAAAGAGTTTTTAGCCTGACAAAATCCCCTTGCCTTTCCTGATAGTTACTTGTATGAAAGATACAGCTTTTCCGCGGAAGGAATGTCTTATTTTGCGAACTTCTTGAGCCGTACATAAATAATTTAACACGTCGAATTCATGCACTTACTGTACCGCAAATGGTATTGCGTTGTGTTTTTTTGCAAGTGGTACATACTGCACGGTGGGTGATTCACAGAAGCTGGGGGAAAACACGGTTTGTTGAACCATTCGCAAGGTGGTCCTTGCTCTGCAGGAGTACATGAATAGTTAGTTTCATTAATAGTGTTCCCCGGACATTTATCGACTATGTCCATAAAAGAGGGCTTTTATAAAATTGCCGGTAAGATATAGGTATTGATAGGGAACACTTTTTTTTCTTTTTTTTCAAAAAGCACATTTCACAAATGTACTATACAATATAATACATGTTAAGAATTATTTTAAATCTTTATTATTATTCGGTTAATCTTATGATAGGATTCCCTATAATTGCTCCAGTCTCCACTGCTCTAAGAGAACATGAGGCAGATGTTAATAGGAAATCCTATCACTTCAGTTAGAGATGTGAATTTGTGAGATGATTATTTTCTGTGAGATGAATCTTTAAATTAGTAACATTAACAGATATAAAAATGATCTACTAAACATTTCATCTGCTGATGACTTGTGGTCATGAACGTATGATCACAAGTTTGGATGCTAAATGGCCTGGCTCCAGTGCTTGACTCACAAATTTTGAGTCTGTGTTGTGTCAGCACTTTGAGGAAAGCAAGTTAAATTTGGTACAGTATAAAACAGTTAATTTGAACTGAGATAGAAAAACCTACACAATAACCCCCTGACCTCAGACAGGGCCACAGCACCGCTTCAATGTGGCCCTCAGTAAAACCAGAGTGAAGATCGAGATGACCTTTGGCATCCTAAAGGCACGTTTCAACTGTGTTCAGTGCTTAAGAGTCACCAGAGCGGGCATCAGAGATAGTGGCTGCATGCATGTGCCATTCTGCACATTATAGCCACCAGTAGAAAGGAGCGAGAAACACCACAAAACCAGCTTCTCCCCGATGAAACTGACCCGATCACACTTGACCACTCAGCTGGTGCAGATGTAGATGCAATCACCATACAATATTACACTTAATAAAAGCACAATGAAACTGCAGATAAGTCTCAAACTGTTTTATTGGTTTTGTGGGATGAGAGGGAGAAAGAGAGCAAGAGAAAGTTTCATTAATAAATATTAATACTAAAGTGTTACTTGGTTAAATAAGTTCACATACTGAGATCAGTTTTATTCAGCTGTTTGATCTCCATTTTATTTTTTTCTCAGCTCACAGTCAGCTCCTAGTGAACAGTCTAGTTCAAGTCTCCTTTAGTGTGCAGTCTAGTTCAAGTCTCCTTTAGTGTGCAGTCTAGTTCAAGTCTCCTTTAGTGTGCAGTCTAGTTCAAGTCTCCTTTAGTGTGCAGTCTAGTTCAAGTCTCCTTTAGTGTGCAGTCTAGTTCAAGTCTCATTTTGTACAGGGCCCTGACTGAGTCTGTTTCCACCTGAAACATAATTCCACCACAAACATGATCATTACAAGTTTTCTGGAGGCTCATCAAAATCACAAAAAGTTCCTTGACTTCCTACAAACACAGGACTGACTGTAATTTATGTCAAGGGTTTTAAATCCTTACACATTTCTTCTGAAGGCCATTGAGGTAGAGGCCTCAGTGTCTGGGGCAGGTTGTGAAAAATCCTACAATAAAAGAGATGTGTAAGGGCCAGTCCCTTTTTTATGCCACACATTCAAATGTTTGCCATAGTAAAAAGCCCAGTGCATTCACATCAGCAACTGTCTGAGAACACACCACCAGAGTGTCTTCATTTCCTCCACCCTATAGGCCAATGTAAAGCATAACTGTTGTAAAGCAGGTTATGTTTCTGGTGTTCTGTCTGCTGCATACTGACCTCTGTGTGGGAGACTGTGTGTATGTGTGCTGGCTTCAACAGGGACACTGTATTTCTCTCTACTGCATGAACATACAGTCAGCCATATTTACAACTTAAAAAAGTAGTAATGTATTGCACACGTACCCAGTGTTACTTACTTAAAGGAGCCAGCACCAGGGTCAGATTGTACAGCACCTGTAATCCCATCCATAATCGGCCTTCCCTATTGCCTACTCAGAGCCAACTCCTCCGCCAGTGTATTCTGGTTTTCTGAATTTAACTCTTTATTTCTGTTTGCTGCAAACAAGTGTTTGTGATCAAATGTTCACAAAAGTAATAAAAGGTTGTGGTAAATACTCACCACTTTGAAATATTATTTTTATATTTTGTCTTTATCTGCTGCCAAGAACATTTGGAGTTGGGGTTGCATCTAAAAATCAAGGAATATTAATCTTTCTTAGTACATACATGTACATTTTTTATATATTATACAAATAGGCTATAGGGTATAGTAAACATATAGGCTACACATACATAATTTTACATAAATATAGAACGTATTTGTTTAACTTACACATTAACAATCAGCAATCTTTCTCCAACAGTCTTCTCTTGCTTTGGCAGCAGAGACCGTATTGTTTCGAGCTTGAAATACATATTTAAATTCATCGTAATTCTGAATAATTATCTCTTGCTCCTCCGCGGAAAAATATAACGCTCTCGCTCTACTACCCGCGATTGGCTGTTCAGTGTCGACGTCACTCTTTTATGTGCACGCGCGCGTGGAGTAATCATAGCTTAAAGATCAAAGCCTGAGTTGACAGAGAAAGTTGATGAGCTGCATCATGGTACCAATAAAGCCTGATCGCATCGGTTTGGATTTGTCAACTCAAAACCAATCCTGTAACCCCGAGTTTGTTCAGCTACCTTCATGGTACAGGCCCCTGGTGAATTGGTGATCTCTTAAGCCGCGTCTAAGGCACGAACAGGTGTTTCCAGTTGACTGTCAATTGAGGTGATTAGTGGGCTCAGGTACCAACAGCAATTTCCAGAATCAACAGCAGATGTCGTCACAACTTTTACCCAAGTTTGAAGAGACAGGTGTTTTTCTGTGGAGATAGGCAAGTTCTCTTCATCTTCTGCTCCTATTATTAGTGGAGTACCTCAGGGCTCTATTCTGGGTCCGCTTCTTTTTAACTTATAACTTAAAAGTATACCTTATACTTTTAACTTGCATCCTCTGGGGGATATTATTAAGAAGCACAATGTTTTATTCCATTTTTATGCAGATGATACACAGCTGTATCTGCCATTGAAAGCTGGCGATTCCATTCAGACCTTGATGGATTGCATCCGGGACATTAAGGAATGGTTATCAATTAACTTTCTCCAACTTAATGAGGACAAATCAGAAATTATTGTCTTTGGCCCTCCAAAACTGAGGAATAGTCTCATTAAAGAGCTGGGTAACCATTTCCCCTCAGGTTCCTCGCAGGTCAGGAACCTTGGTGTCATTCTTGATTCAGAATTATGTTTATCCAAAGAAATTAATTATGTTGTAAAGAATAGTTTTTATCAATTGCGCT
Organism: Rutilus rutilus; assembly: GCF_951802725.1. Lineage (NCBI taxonomy): Eukaryota > Metazoa > Chordata > Actinopteri > Cypriniformes > Leuciscidae > Rutilus > Rutilus rutilus. The sequence goes on along the minus strand of NC_140219.1, from coordinate 1,950,840 downwards.
TCATTTCCAAACTTAAATAATTTTTGTCATTCCAAGACTTGGAGAAGGTTATTCATGCTTTTATTACCATGCTTTTATCTCCCGATCCATTTTAGAATTCAGTTTAAAATTCTGTTGTTTGTGTTTAAAGCTCTTAATGATCAAGCTCCACCATAGAGCTCTTCTTACTCCTCTGTCATCCACTAGATCTTGAAGAGCTTCAGACAGGGCTCTTTTATCTATCCCTCACTCCCGTCTAAAAACTAAGGGAGATAGCGTATTCCCTGGCATTTTAATATTATCTTGCTTCTGTTTTCTGTCAGCTCTGTTTGGTTGTTTTCTGTTTAATTAGATTCTTTCTTTACTTTGTTCATCATTTTGGATAGTTCTGCTATGTTTAAAAGTGCTACATAAATCAAATTTACTTACTAAAGCATTTCACTCAATGGAGACACAATTGAGGAACATGATGTCAGAGTTTAAATTTGTAAGTTGTTACATTTGCAACATTTCCTTTCAACTGACGTCTACATGTTTCTTGTGCACTGTTATTTACAAGTCAGTCAGTCAAACACTAAAACACAACTCGTGATCTTCTGCTTCAGCGCTCAGTAAATCCTCAGTTTCTCTCAACCAAACGTTTGAATCACACAGCGCTTCAAAACTGACACTGGATCCATTATTTGTGTCTTGTAATGTTTTGTGAAGGAAAAGACAGAACAAGGGTGCAGGAAAAACAGGTGTATTTTACTTGCATTGTTTGACAATGATAAACAATGAAGAACAAACTATTAGGGGAGACCAGGGATGGTTGTAACATTTTTGACCTTTCTGTCTATATCTTGGAGTACTTTTAAAGGGGTGGTATAATGCCCTTTTTGCAAGATGTAAAATAAGTCTCTGATGTCCTTATTTTATGTGTGTGTGTGTGTGTGTGTGAAGTTTCAGCTCAAAATACCCCACAGATATTTTTATATAGCATGTTAAAATTGTCACTATTTGAGGGTGCAAAAACACACAGTTTTTGTGTCTAGCCCTTTAAATGCAAATGAGCTGCTGCTCCCGGCACAGGGGGCGGAGCTTCAAGAGCTCGTGTCCTGAAAATTTCAAAAACTTTTAGCCTTTTATGTTCAAACCGGAGTCAGAAAGATGAAGAGACTCAAGAGGAAGTGACAACATGTAGAAGCAACAGGACATTTCTGAATGATTAGTTGATGAATTTATGCAGCTTATGTGTAGTTATCTTCTAGTCATTGATTAGCATATTCTGTCATGATCAGGGGGCGGGGTTTATGTAAATTCTAGGGTTGGTGATGTCACTAACCCCGGGAGGAATGTGGTGTAGTCTCTACCAGCCGTTTGTTGTAGTCCTTAAAAAGCGATTTCTGTAAAAGCAAATATCTCCCTTTGCTTTGAACTTTGAGCGTTGTAACTTTGCAGATGTTGTTTATGATCAAACAGCAACATTACACACTAACTAAAGTTAGAAAAGTCAAATCATAATCAACCACCCCTTTAAGCCAGTGTGTTCAAAATGTGATTCAAACTAGTTACAAGTGTCTGCTATCAAATGACACAGCTATTATCTGTGCAACACAAACAGAAAATGCATGGTTTAGTTTCAAACACGAGGAGTGAAATGTTACAGTTCAGCCCATAGTCTGGGTTAGTTGTAACACACCCTGGGTGAGATGTAACATTATGAAATAAGGATTGCGACCACAAAAAAAAAAAAAAAGGATTTTGAAAGCTTTTTATTCAACACTGACTTTTCACTATAACTGATGTGTGTGTGTGTGTGTGTGTAAAGTGGTAGCTCAACCACACGCAGGATATTTTACCCTTGTTATACACAAGTAACAGACTTACACCAAAAGTCTTATAAAAATACAAAATTTATTTATACAACAATTTAAAAACTAACCAATTGTATGCATAATCAAGAAAGTGAAAACATTAGATACAACTGCTTCAATTCAAGGGCTAGGAATAAGGTCACAATCTGGCGCCCTGGTTAGGTAGCAAATGAGAGGGGCTAACACACAAATCACGCCAATAAAGTCATATGTAACAGCACACAGTCACACGTGAGATTTACACAGCAATGGCAAATACAAATAGCAAATAGCAAGGTGCAACACTTCAAAATAAACCCCACATATGTAGGAATAATGATATAACCAGAATTGGTTTGATTAGTATAAAAGCCCTAAAACCAATTCACATATAAACAATTGATAAATAAAACCTAGGCGAGCAGCCAATATCCCACTAGACCGAGAGAAGTTTACATAAGCAAAACATCACAGTTATATTATGCATAAAACAAAGTTTCATCGAACACAGTCAACAGTCTCGTCACTCACGACCCCGCCCACTTGGCGCTCGCAGTGTAAAGGGAAGGAGGCGCTAAAGGTGAGGTGATGACAGCGACACACACACGCAAATCCCAGCTCTGACGAGTTCCAGGACACGGTGGCCAGCAGGGGAAACCGGAACTGTAGAGCTGAGCTGTGAGACAATGGAAGGGCAATCAGTCCCAAATAAATACACGTCAATGCCCACTCTTTCGTAAACAATAAGAATTCCCACTTCCCTCAATATGAATGAATAGCGCGCGTTGATTATTTCTCGTGGACCTCTCGCTGCCAGGAGTCACTCGCGATCGTAGTCACTGCGTGGAGTCGAATATCCAACAAATCGGGACGAAGGCGGTCGAGCTTGTCTCGTTACGGTCTCCCTCTCGGTCAAGGAACGCACACAAAGGACTGCGTGCTGGTACTTATATTCAGTGGCTCTACCAATCGCATTGTACCACTGGCTCATCAGTAACATTGGACACACCTGCAACCAAACACTTGCAAACACACATGTACACCTGGTAGACATTAACCCACCCTCACAAGTCATCAGACAGTCAGTGTTATCCTCCCGTTACATTTTCCCCCAGCCTTTAATAATGGTCGCCCCGAACATAGTCCATAAGAGTCAAGCGGCCAATGCCATGGAGTGTCCAGACAGTTAGAGTATATAGCGCGCAGGTGTTTTGCCACGAGTAACACGCAGGGGATATCGACGAGAGTCCTGATTGTCGATGACTGCACCAAACTCTAGGGCTGGGTCGTGACTCATAACTACAGGAGGTAATATTACAGGGTCAAGCTCAGCAAGAGGCGACATTTCTGGGTCAAGCCCAGGGGCTTCATGAGCTTGTGTGGCTGGTGCATTAGGAAGGGAAGCACTAGCGGCCAAGTCCACTGGCTCACAACAAGGACTTGGAGGGTCAGTCTGGTGTTGGGGGGAGAGAGGGAGTGAAGCTAGAGGAGTAAAGGGCCAGGGGTGTTGTCCTGGAGGTTCAGTTTGGTGTTGGGGGGCAAGAGGGAGTGGAGCTAGAGGAGCAAAGGGCCAGTGGTATTGTCCGAGGCTGCGTTGGTTGGGGCACTGACTTTCACTAGAACAACCCTCTTCATTACGGCTGGTCATTTGTTGGTCCCCAGGGCAAGGCCGCAAATTATTGCGGTGAATTGTTCGAATGGGACCCTCTTTCGTCTCGGGCCGAATGCTAAAGACCGGTTGATCTTTGCGTGGCTGGGCCACCACTACAAAGGGTGTAGGGAGCCATTGTGGAGCTAGTTTTCCTTTGGCTCTACGGCGGAAGTTCCTTAACAGTACCCTTTCCCCCGGTAAAAGTGGCAAGGTTCTAGCATGCCTATCGTAGCTAGTTTGGTTCCACTGCTGGCGACGTTCAACACTGTTACGTACAGTGGCATAAGCTTGAAGGAGAGTTTGATGGTGGTTCCTAACCCAACCTACCACATCATCCCGGTACTGTGGCGGTGCGACTTCATGGAGCACATCCACTGGCAGTCTGGCATGGCGGCCAAAGAGCACATAATGAGGAGTCATCCCAGTGCTTGAGTGAGTAGTGTTGTTATAGGCTTGCAAAAGAGCCGGCAACTGGCTGGGCCATTTAGCGTGCGAGTCTGCATCCATGGTGCTCAGGAGGGAAAGGAGGGTACGGTTAAACCGTTCACAAACTCCATTTCCCTGTGGATGGTATGGCGTAGTGCGACTTTTCTTACAACCATACACTGCACAAAGCTGATACATCAGGTCTGACTCAAAAGCTCCCCCTTGGTCGCTAAGAATACGCTCTGGGCAGCCAAATGGGAGAATGAGTGCCGTCCATAAAGCCTTGGCAGTAGTGGGAGCAGATTGATCTCTGGTGGGCACTGCCAATGCGTAGCGGGAGAACAAATCTGTAATCACCAGGATATATTGAAAAGTGTCAGAAGGCCTCCCAAGGGACAGATAGTCTATTGCCACAATTTCAAAGGGATAACTGACAGAAATGGGGCACAAGGGTGCTTTTTGCGATCCTCCCCGTTTGCCTACCACACAATTAAGACATTCGGCCGCCCACGTTCTAGCATTTGTGCTCATCCCCACCCAGTAGAATCTCCTCCGCAGTAGCGAGACCATTTTGTCGCCACCTGCATGACCTGCAGCTTTGTGATATTCTTCCCACACTTGTCGGGCTTGAGCTACTGGCACAATGATTTGTCGCACTGGAGCTCCAGTGTCTGGCTCAGTGACAAGTCTAACAAGGGCCCCATTATGGAACTCCAGCCGGTCCCACTCCCTCAGCAAGCAACGGAGCTGTAGAGACAAAGCAGAAAGGTCATTTATTATTGGGGGCTCACCTTGTGTTTTCCAGATGTGCAGCTGCTGCAAGTCAGGGTCCATCTTCTGCTGGCACTCCCATCGTCCTACCCTCTCGGGTGATTGCGGGGATGTGGTGCTCCGTGCTGCATGTACCGCAATGTCTACTGTCTCTCCTGGTATTCGAGAAAGCACATCTGCATTCCTATTAGCCGTCCCTGGTCGGTAGCGGATTTCGTAGGAGTAATTTGCTAGCTGGGCCACCCATCTCTGCTCCGTCGCCCCCAATTTTGCGGTCTCCAGATGGACTAAAGGGTTGTTGTCAGTGTATACCATAACCTGAGCTCCCCACAAATAGTCCTTGAATTTCTCAGTGATGGCCCACTTCAAGGCCAGCAGCTCTAACTTGAAGGAGCTATAGTTTTGGTCACTGCGCTCTGGGGGATGGAGGCTACGGCTGGCATAGGCTATAACCCTCTCCCTGCCCTCTTGGACTTGGGCAAGGACAGCTCCAAGGCCATTCAGACTTGCGTCCGTGTATAGTCTAAATGGAAGTTGAAAATCAGCATAGGCCAGTATCGGGGCACTGAGGAGGGCCTGTTTAAGTGACTCAAAAGCGACCTGGCACTCGGGGGTCCATTGGATGGTTGAAGAGGGGCGATGGGCATTTCCCTGCAGGAGCTGGTTAAGGGGGGCAGCTACCTTTGAGAAAGCAGGAATAAATCTCCGGTAATATCCTGCGAACCCCAAGAATGAACGCACCTGTTTCACTGTTGCTGGTGTAGCCCAGTCGCGGACGACTGCAGTTTTCTCTGGGTCTGTTGCTACCCCCTGGCTGCTGACTACATGTCCCAGATAGGTCACCTTCTTCTGAAACAGATGGCATTTACGAGGTTGTAGCTTTAGGCCATGCTCCTGGAGACAACAAAAAACCTGCTCAAGATGCTGTAAGTGGATGTCGAAGTTGGGCGAGTACACAATAACGTCATCAAGGTAAATGAGAAGAGAATCGTAAACCTGAGCACCCAGGCAGCGTTGCATTAGCCTCTGAAATGTGGCCGGAGCATTACAGAGGCCAAAAGGCATGCGTTCAAACTGGTATAGACCAAAGGGCGTGGTAAAGGCAGTCTTTTCTTGGTCTGCAGGTGACACTTCCACCTGCCAGTACCCGCTTGCCAGGTCCAGAGTTGAATACCACTGGGCCCTGGTGAGGCTTGTAAGAGATTCTTCTATACGTGGCAATGGGAAAGAGTCTTTGTGAGTCACTGCGTTAAGCCTCCGATAATCTACGCAGAACCTCCATGACCCATCCTTTTTCCTTGCCAGAACAACCGGGGCAGCCCATGGACTTGAACTCTCTTTTACAACGCCATTCTCTAACATACCTTGTAGTAGTGCCCTCAAATCGGGGTAAAGATTAGGAGGAACCGGTCGGTACCTTTCTCGAATCGGTGGAGCTGTGCCTGTGGGGATCTGGTGTGTGACAACCGCAGTCTTCCCAAAGTCGTCTTCATGGGCCGCAAACACGTGAGACCACTTCCGCAGGAGAGCTGCCAGTTGGGCTTGCTGGCCCCTAGTCAGGTCCTCACCGCACAATGCAAGGGCTGGGTGATCCTCAGTCTGCGTCGGTTCTACGTGCATAACATCAACTTCAACCAACTGGGGTTCGATGTTTCGTAGCACGAGTCTGGAACGTCCCTTTATGTCCCTTGGGTCTATCTGGGTCACCGAAGCAAGGGGGCGCCGTTGTGGCAACTCTAGGGGGAATGGATTAGGATTGCAGACACGGAGGGGAACCTTCCCACCTTGCACCCAGCTCAGCGATCTAGCAACACACCACTCCTGCCCATGGTGATCCAAATCTTCAACTAAGACAGCACAATTAGGCTGGTTGGTAGCTTGTGGGACGTGGGCCCAGACGATCATCTCACTTCCAGGGGGTAACACTACAGGTGGTTGTCGCTGGAGTTTAGCCACACCTTGGAGCTCTACCTCAGGCATGGAGCTGTTTACTCTTTGGCAGGCGGCGAAGGCTGCATCCCAAGCTTTCTCTGCAGAAGGGGAGAACACAGATTTAAAAGCTGCAATACCAGGGTGTCCACCCTGGAAAATGCCCGCCCAACAGTCTGCCACAACATTCATACCTAAAAGTCCATATTCTGTGTTTATGCAGTCATCTCGTACGATAACCACCCCCTTCTCATGCACTTCCACACCCCCAATGTTAAAATTCAGTACTGCATAACCCACATAAGGAATTTGAAGTCCATTAGCAGCTCTCAAAGCCAACCAAGATATTTGACTGGGATCTTGCATACATTCGTCGCTAAAATGACGCTGGAACAAGGCTTGGCTAAAGAGTGTAACTTGAGAGCCGGTGTCTATTATGCATGGGATCCGTCGTCCCTGGACCAACACTTCAACCTCTGGGCACTTACCCACCATAGAGGGCCTTTGTAGGGACGTGGTTGAGGGCCCCTCCCGGTTCACTGGCCCTGCTGTGACCGGGGGTATCGAAAACCCGACTGAGCTGGATGTCTCCTTGGACAAAAACGCTGTATGTGTCCCCCTTCTCCACAATCATGACAGATGGCACGGCCTTGAGCATCCCACTGGTAGCGCTGTTGGTCGGGGGGGGCTGACCCCAAACGTTGGCGACGGGGGTCACGGTCAGAGTGAGGACGCCAGTGTGGCTGGAACGGTGCCTCAGTTGTTGGGGATTGTCTTGCTGAGGCTTGGCCCAGATGCCCCTTCAGTTCTTCTACCAGGGATTTCCCCAAGAGTGTTAGCTGCTCTTTTAATTCCTGTTGTAATTCGGTTCGCAATGAATCCTTCATTCGTTGCCAGTCCGAAGCATTCGTCCCTTGGTCCTTCACTCCAGCTGGTGTCGCTGCTGACCTTGATGGAGGAGTCAAGAAGGTTGGACAAACCTGAACCTCTTCCTCTGGGGCCAGCTCTTGTTCTAGCGCCTTCGCTTCCCTACAGGCATCAGCGAAAGTGGATGTTGGGATCCGGCGAAGCTGTCTTGACAATTCCTGCTTTATCAGTCCATGTCTCAAACCCATAACACATTGAGTTCGCAGCAATTCATCATCTGTTCCAGCAGTCAGGGGTTCTCTGGCCCGCCACCTATGATGCAGCTCACGTAGACGAAGGGTAAATGGTCCTACCCCCTCCCCTGGTTGCTGTTTACAATTAAAGAACTGAATACGTAGTTGAGCAACAGGCTGCTGACCACCATACAACGAAGCTAGGGCATCTAGAATTTTTACATCAGTATTTCGTTCTCCTTCAGCCAATAGCAGAATTTCTCTTTTAGCATTCCCCTCCAATGCACTCAGCACAAAATCAACCTGTTGTACCTCATTCAGCCCCTGAGCCCGAATAAAAGCCTCAATTTGGTTTCTCCATTCTTGAAATTTAGAGAACTCCCCTCCACCAAATTTTGGGACCCATGGCCCCCCCATAAACCATGGCATTAACGCATTTACCTGGGGCTGCTCGTCGTGATTCATATTACTTGTGTATGTCAAGGGCCCTGCCGACTTACGCCAAAAATGTAAAGTGGTAGCTCAACCACACGCAGGATATTTTACCCTTGTTATACACAAGTAACAGACTTACACCAAAAGTCTTATAAAAATACAAAATTTATTTATACAACAATTTAAAAACTAACCAATTGTATGCATAATCAAGAAAGTGAAAACATTAGATACAACTGCTTCAATTCAAGGGCTAGGAATAAGGTCACAATCTGGCGCCCTGGTTAGGTAGCAAATGAGAGGGGCTAACACACAAATCACGCCAATAAAGTCATATGTAACAGCACACAGTCACACGTGAGATTTACACAGCAATGGCAAATACAAATAGCAAATAGCAAGGTGCAACACTTCAAAATAAACCCCACATATGTAGGAATAATGATATAACCAGAATTGGTTTGATTAGTATAAAAGCCCTAAAACCAATTCACATATAAACAATTGATAAATAAAACCTAGGCGAGCAGCCAATATCCCACTAGACCGAGAGAAGTTTACATAAGCAAAACATCACAGTTATATTATGCATAAAACAAAGTTTCATCGAACACAGTCAACAGTCTCGTCACTCACGACCCCGCCCACTTGGCGCTCGCAGTGTAAAGGGAAGGAGGCGCTAAAGGTGAGGTGATGACAGCGACACACACACGCAAATCCCAGCTCTGACGAGTTCCAGGACACGGTGGCCAGCAGGGGAAACCGGAACTGTAGAGCTGAGCTGTGAGACAATGGAAGGGCAATCAGTCCCAAATAAATACACGTCAATGCCCACTCTTTCGTAAACAATAAGAATTCCCACTTCCCTCAATATGAATGAATAGCGCGCGTTGATTATTTCTCGTGGACCTCTCGCTGCCAGGAGTCACTCGCGATCGTAGTCACTGCGTGGAGTCGAATATCCAACAAATCGGGACGAAGGCGGTCGAGCTTGTCTCGTTACGGTCTCCCTCTCGGTCAAGGAACGCACACAAAGGACTGCGTGCTGGTACTTATATTCAGTGGCTCTACCAATCGCATTGTACCACTGGCTCATCAGTAACATTGGACACACCTGCAACCAAACACTTGCAAACACACATGTACACCTGGTAGACATTAACCCACCCTCACAAGTCATCAGACAGTCAGTGTTATCCTCCCGTTACATGTGTGTGTGTGTGTGTGTGTGTGTGTGTGTGTGTGTGTGTGTGTGTGTCTCACTCTCAGTCATAGTAATTGACCATTATAAATTTAACTTGAACACAAACATTGTTTGTAAGCATGCTTGTTACTGTCAGTTATATTGGCCATAATAAAATTGAAACATTGTGTTTGTGTGTGTGTGTGTGTGTGTGTGTAAGTTTGTTACTCTCAGTCATAGTAATTGACCATAATAAATTGAAATTGAACACTTGAACATTGTGTTTGTGTAAGCATGTTTGTTACTGTGTTACAGTTTTGTTACATAAAATTTAAATTGGTGTGTGTGTGACACTTGGACTCAATGAGGACGATGAGGCAACGGGTAACAAAATAACAAGAAGCTTTATTCCAAAAACGATAGTATATCCAAGAAGAAACAGCATGTGAGGCACATATAGTGTGCAATGTCCACAAACAATCACCAACCATGACAAGGACATGAAGGGAACTTAAATACACAGATGATGACGAGACAACAGCTGAAGGCCATGATGATGATGACAGGTGTGGGTAATGGTAGAGGAGCTGCAGGTGTGGGCAGGGGCGTAGCAACGGGGGGGACTTTTAGAAACAGGTGATTCTGTCCCCCGCTTTTTTTTTTTTTTTTTGACCCAGCGTCAATATTTCTGCCCGTGTTCTCTGATTTGTTACTTAGACTTGAGTGAACTAACATTCAGCCAATCACAGCGCGAATCATCTCTTGGGCGTGTTTGCCATGAGCTTCAAATCTCTTGTTGCTCTTGCGGATTTTCGTTGTGTTTAGTTTTGCTGTTTGGCCGTCTGGGGTAAAATGAACCCCAGAAAAAAGCAGAGGACGATTGCATCCTTTTTTCAAACACGCACTATAAGTATGTATGTCGCGATGACATGAATCACGCGTAAAGTTATTTCCTTGTTGATTTAACCAACTGTAACGCAGAGTAAGACCGTCTATGAGTAAGACGTGTACGACAACAGAACCCGTATGGACCTGTCATGTCACGCTGGATTGTGCCGAGTGTGTGTTAAATGCTCTCCTAATTGTCGATTTGGATAAAAGCATCTGCTAAATGAGACATAACAGATTATTCCCATCAGGCACGCAACTTCATAAGACGTTGATATTTAGTTAAATTTCAAAAGTATTTAAAATAATCCAAATTAATACAGTTATAATTTTTCAATGTAAATGATTTAATTTGATTGGTAACAGCCTAGTGTCTTATTATTTTATATTGATCAAATTTAATCATTTGAAATGAAAGATGGAGCATACATTTAGGCTAATACAATTAGGGGGAAAATGCCCTTTATAAAGGTACAAAAAATTAGTGTTTTCAAACAGTGATGTAATGAAACATTGACAACTTAAGCTTGAAGGGAGTAAAGCCTCTGTTTAGGCTATTAAGGAAATGTAATTTTGCCAAAAGAAGACCTTTTATTTTAAATAAATGTACATTTTAAATCAGCCTACTTCAGTGTGATATGTTACCATATTAGCATGCTTAACACTGAGAATTTGAATAATTGTAATGTGATGATCACATGCAGATATCTAAATCAGAGAATATCATCGGGCGGTTTGCGGGTGGATTATTTATTTTTAACGGTGGATTCGGGTGACTCAAAGTGCACCAGATTAATGAATTTATCTTTAAAATGTACAAAATTTTCTTCCGGAGGTGCATGCCCCCCAGTGTTGCCAGATGTACGATAATTATCGTATTTGTACGATAATTTTGACCTCTGTACGATGTACGATCAATAATGGAAAAAATCCTATAATGTACGATAATTTCAGAACTGTGTGACACTTCAAATGATGGTCGTTGTAATATGACTTCTCATTGATCTAGCCGTGGATTCTACGTCTACCGGGGGAAGAACGCGTAGAGAGAGGGAGCGAGAGACCTTGCGTGTGTGTGCTAGTGTGCCTCACGAAGCGCATGTAAGGACCCAACCAATCAATTGTAAGTGCGGGCGGGCTTTTATCTTTACTCCCGAATCAGAACTGAACCCGACTCTTGACTCCCATAAATGACTTTGTGCAGGTTGGGATGTCTGTCATTTTCATGTCGTTGACTCGTGTACGATAATTTTCTTCCAAATACGATAATTTTGAGCTTCTGGTACGATACTTGGACATTTCCAATCTGGCAACACTGATGCCCCCGGACCCCCCTAAGCTCCACCCACAAAAATAATGTGGGAAACACATTAGGGTATATGATGATCTACACAAAAATATACATTTTATTATCTTATTATTAAATACATTATTAGGATTTTACCACCTCCGCCTCATTTTGAGCCAGGAAAAATACTGTTATGAACATCCTATGGTCACATACAGCTTTTGTCCCCCCCACTTTTATAATGGCTGCTACGCCCCTGGGTGTGGGCCAAGGAGGATCATGGGAACTGTAGTGCAGACAATGACGATGACAGTGACAATGAATGTAATGGTGATAGTGTGTGTGTGGGTTAGGCTGTAACGTTTCATTGTTGTTACAACTAACCCCGAGTCATGTAACCGCTAACAGGCAAACATTAGCACTAGCAACTTGCATGAAAAATATCTACACAGACACACAATAAACATAATTTAAATTTGATGAGTTTAACTAGAACTCTAACATCTGCAGTGTTTGCTTTACTTGATCACATGTGGAGTGAGGACTAAACTGAGCATGTGCAAAGGGAATCAGGGGATTTGTAACTAGTTCCTGATTGGACAGATTGGAATTGTTACAACTTTATTTGTTCACGTCAGTCAGGGTTTGTCCGGTTATATTGTGTTCTGGATGCATCAGACGCTCAATAACCGGAGCATCGCATCGGTCGGCTCATGACTGGGCCGTTGTGTGTTCAGACTCCCAGTCTGTGGGTTTGTGTTTGATTCACACTAGCGTGTCTGAACCACAGAATACACACACTCGTCCTGCGTCTGACGCGGCCGCTGAGCGCTGTAGCTGGAGAACGTCACTTCTCCATAATGAACCTCTTCCTCCTTCCTCTTCCTCTTGTTCTGAGAGTCGACGGTGGCATATTGTACTTCTGCAGACACAGATAATGAACAGATGAGGTTATACACAAGATTTATGTTGCATTAATGTTGATTGTAAATGATGATAAAGTACCAGGAAAGACTAATCAACAGGGAAAACTACAAAACTACAAACATGGCCACAGGAAGAGGACACAGAAACAATAGGAACATAAACTTCAACATAAAAGTCTCTACAAAACAAGCTCAACACTGGGATCGTGACAATAACTGATTTTAAATTATTTAACATTTTTTATCCTAAGTTACTGTATTTATTTATTTACTTTATTTGCATACTTATTTATACCGTATTTCATTTATTCATTTTATTTATTCTTTCCTTTATTTATTTATATTGTATTTCAGTTGTTTATACTATTTTTATTTGCATATTTATTTATTAATTTATAGTATTTATTTGATTTATTTATACTGAATTTTATTTATACTCTGTTTTATTTGCAGATTATGTATACTGTATTTCATTTATTTACAATTTCATTTATTTGCATATTTATTTACACTATTTATTCATTTATTTTTAGGCCTATACCTGTACTTATTTTATTTGCATATTTATACTCTATTTATTTTTTACTGTATTTTTTTTTTTTTTTACTATTTATTTATTCACATATTTATTAATATTCTTTATTTTATTTGCATATTTATATATAAATATATATGCATAAATAAATAAGCAAAAAAAAAAAGATTTATTTTATTTATTTATTTTATTATTTATTATTACCATTTATTTTATTTGCATATTTCTTTATGCTCTTTATTTTATTTGCATATTTATCCTCTCACTTTCCTCATGCGCTGGATTCCGTGACTCAACGTCAGGACTGTGTGACAAATGGTGTGACAACATTAACAGAAAATAAGCTTTGCTGGTCGAGTTTCTGCCGAGCCGGTCGTTATCACTGAAGCCACAGATGCTGTTTTTATCACACAGTCTTTCACTCTACAGGTTTTGTTTTTATTAAAAGCATGCAGTTCGGCTCTGTAACTCAGATATAATATCACAAATCAGACAGTGACTTACAGGCGTAGAGTCTGACCTCCAAAACCTGTTTTAATCCTTCAATTATTATTATTTTTTCTGTAAAAGGTTTACATAAAATGTGCCGTTGCTGATATTTCCTATAGTATTGTTTAGCCTACAACAATGAGGGCAAGATTTACATTTTCACATTGCTACAGTAAACCATTATGCATTATGTTCAGTTCCTAAAACTGTGTGTTATGTACTCGTCAAAGCTCATTTTGAATATTTGTGTGAATATTTTTGCTTGATGAATCTGTATTAGAGTCCAGACGCTCATTAAAGCCTCCCGATGTGAATCTCACCTGGTCTCTTCTGTTCTTCCTCTCTGTGGTGTTTCTTCTGAGTGACGTGTTCATTCACACGCTCTGAAACATCTGAGAAAACACTGACATTAAACATCTTAAAAAAATACTAAACCAATATTAAACTATGAGGAAAGATCAGTCATTTAAAGCTAACCAATAAATAGCCAAACTGTTTCTGCTTTCACCTGTTTTATATTAATAACTTGTAAGATGTGATATTTGATGTTTTTCATGCATAAATATAAATATCTGTCATTATTTACTCTATGAAAACTATAAACATAGGTTTGGAGCAACATAAGAGTGAATAAATTTAGTGAAGAGTGAATAAATAAGTTGAATTTAATCCATTTTTTTATCGTAAATGGTTGCACACAATTGATTTTAGCTAGATTTAAACAAATGCATTAAGTTGAACTAAAATTGATTAAGTTCAACTTAATGCATTTGTTTAAATGTAGCTAAAATCAATTGTGTGCAACCATTTACGATAAAAAAATGGATTAAATTCAACGAATATTTTTTTTTCAGTGTATATTTACTGTATATATTAATTTATCGGATTGTTTAATTTAAACAAATGTACAGAAAATAAGTGAATAAAGTGATGAAGCCAATGATTCAGCAGTGCTGCGATACGATATTTCACAGATTGATGAACTCAGCCGGACTGACTCGCTGTGGGTTTGAGCTGGTTCTTCTTCCTGTAAAAGTAATAAGCCACGATGACCAGGATTATAAGAACTGCAGCGAGACATCCCAGAACAGCCGGAAGGACTACAGGATCTGTGGAAGGAAAACACAGGACGAGGTTATCGAGAGTTACACAAAAATAACAGCAAAAAACACTGTAAAAAAAGTTGCTGCCTTAAATTTTTAAGTAAAATTAACTTGATGTATTAAGTTATTTCAACTTAAATTACATTGAACTGACTTTAAAAAATTTGTTGAATCTTGTATATCTTTTTGCTTAATTGCTTAACTTATTTTAATGAGTTAAAGCAATGTGTTGTCATAATTTTAAGCATAAATTTACAGTGAACAGCGACTGAATTAAAGTACTGTTTTTATAGAAATTAAAATCTGCTGTAAACACACACTGATCAAGCCGTTATCTGTATATGTTGGGCGGGTTGACGTGTCGTTCTCTAATCTGGTTACGGCTCTGATTATAGTATCAGATTATAAATATTCCAATGAGAGTTTCTGTATGAAGAGATGTAGATGTTTCTCTTATTATCATTCATCTGTACTTTATGTGTTATTATTAGCACTGATTTGCATGAGAGTGAGATCTTGGAGAACATGAGATTGTAATGAGTCTGATGAGAGAGTTACTGTACCTTCAACAATCACTTGAAGATTTGCTTTAAATGTTTCTGTGCCTTGTAAGTTAAAGACTTGTAAACTGTAAGTCCCTGAATCTGCTCTGATCACAGTGTCTATTATCAGAATCCCATCACTGACTGACACTTTATCATGTCTGTTATTAAAGAGATCACATTCATCCTTTCTTATCCCGTCATTCTTTATTTTACAAACTGGATCATCTGGTGTGTTGTAGTTTATCTTTCGTATCTTCAGTTCATTTGTACTAGTGTCCATCATGATCACACTGAGTTTGTCTCCGAGAGCAGCGGCACAGGGACCAGACTGATTAAACCTGCAGTTAATCTCCACACCTGAAGAACAAAACACACACACACACACACACACACACACACACACACACACACACACACACACACACACACTGTAAAACTATCTGTAAAATATAAATATCTTTTTTTAAATGCTGGACATTCAGAAGAATGCAAACCTCATGCTGTAAGGCAATAATCACCAGTGACTCTCTCAGCATAAATTAAACTCAGAAAAACAGTGACACAAATATTTTCACAAAATGAAACTTCTACAGTATAAATGTGAATAAACAGACACTTGATCTGATCTCAGTGAAACATCTGAACTCCGATCATCAATCTCAGACACCGGCGGGCGATCAACGCTTTAGTCGGGTTCTCACTTTTACTCACATATTACAATATTTAAGTGCATACTAATAATTCTACGGTGTTTTGTAGTGAAATTACACTGAAAATTCTTCAAAAAGATTTTTTTCAAAAAAAAATCTTTATATAACCATCAATGCCAATTAAACAACCTTTATTTTTCAGATGATGGCACTTATACTGTACACTTTACTTGTCTAATGTATGAATGTTATGTTAAGAAACATCCAAAAGCTAAGAGCCGATCACTGAAAGGTTCTTGGGAAAACCAAAACTGTTTCTTCAATGCAATCGCTGCAAAAATCCCCTTTTGAAATCTGTATTTTTAAGATCGTGTGTCATTTGAGACACACCTACTATTACCAGTTACTGTCTGACAACTAAACCTGCTTTTGAAACCCGTAATGTTTCAACACAAAGGTTTATATGTCATCTCTGGGTGTTTCTTCAGTCTTTTTAGATTTAAAAAAAAAACTTTAAATGACTATTTTCACTCTCTTGCTGTTTAAATCGTCTGCTAAAACACACACACACACACACACACATCACAGGAGGATTTTCTGAACCACATTTCACACTTAATGTGTGATAAAGATAATAATTAACATGTACTTTACCACTTCCACAAATAATAAACCACACCACAAACATTAAACCAAGGCCCATACTACCAAATCAATCCTATTTCTCTTTTTCTCTGCTGTCCACTTCTACTCTTGCTTACGCAATGAACATGTGGTTGTGACCAATTGCTTATGTTCCTCATTTGTAAATATAATGTACATAATAAAAATGTAAATATCATGCATTTTCATTGTTATTGCTATAAGTATAGGGCAAGAGTAAATAACTCAAGTTTAAAGTCCATCATTTTATCCCTTAAAACTCATCTTTGATCACCAAAATGACATATTTAAGCATTTTTTTTCATTGAAAACAATTTCTTCATGCCTTAAAATATCCTGAGTGTAACTCGACACCCTTGTCTCATTTAGTATACCTGGTTCTATGAATATGCAAATGAGCCCCCAAAGTTTTTTTTTGTGTGTCCTTGTTACATTACATGTCCTTAACATAGTAATAACAGTAAATTATGCATAATTACATGCAATTAACCCTCAAACAAATCCTAATCCTACCCTAACCCTATAGTAAGTACATGTAGTTGCTTAATATTACTCAGTACTTAAATATATAATTACACTGTAACAATGACACCTTAAAATAAAGTGTAACCGAAGGTTATTTTAGAAATCTAGGGTTCTCAACGTTAAAGATGATTTATGTCGAAAAAGGCTCTATATAAGGAGAAATGTCTTACATGATACTTTCATGCTTAACAGGTTATTTCAGTTTTTATAGTGATAAAGTATGTTTGTGAGCTGTCTAATTCATAAAATTCAATCAAATGCAAATTAGCCCCTTCATAAGGCCATAAAAGTGCTGGATTTGCACCACAGGGTGACTTTAAACAATAAAACACATTTTTAAAAATAGATGAAAATAAGTATTAAATGCAAGGTAACCGATTCTAAGGCTGCTGTAAAGTGACCTTCACATAAGTTGGAAAAACAAGTCCTAGGCCTTAAAAGTGCTTTGAGTTTGAGCTGAAAGTGGACTCACATGCAGCAGTTTTCAGCATCAGCGTCAGTCCAAACATGAGGATCATTTCTAGAGTCCAGAAGAGCCAGTAATCCAGCAGAAGAGAGAAGATGTTTCTTCAGATCCCGACTTCAGTCCGTCTGTGTTCTGGCTCTCACTGAAACACAGCGGAAAAACATCTGACTTTTACAAAGAAAGAAGGAAGAGGAAGTTTCCTCATCTGGGGGGGGGGGGCAGACGTGGGTCAGCAGTTTCCATTAATACACTTTCAGACAATGGAGGCTAAAAAATAATAATAATAAACAAGCAACTCTATATCTTTATCGGCTCAAACGTGCAAGTGCACCTTTTTATGTTCAGAGATTATTAGTTGGAAGAATCATATAAACGTTCATCTGTTCTAGTTCTAGTTACAGAAAAGCAACACATTTCTGCCAGACGGTGAAAGCAGAAGCGCATGACGGCAGAAGCTTCACCAACCACAAAATAACTTGTCTATAAAAACATGCATGTCACCAGCGTTATAGTTTAAAACCACTTAATCGAGTAAATGAGACCGAAGCAACAGACCAGAACCTGTTACATCAGATGCTTATGCAGAAAATAATGCACTCAATTCAAACTGGCATTGCATTTTTACAGCAAATGCAGCAAAGATGTTCTAGATATGACCCATGACCCTAAGAACAAGTATTAATAATAGACGTTTTACAACTGCATTAAATTATTTAGATATTCTATAATATATCTTCCTGTCGACATCAACGTTCATGCTGATTTTTTTTTAGTCCCTAGTTTTGAAACTGGAAGTGGGCAGCGGTGGCGCTCACAAATACACGTACAAGTTTGTTATTGGTATAATATGTATTTATTTACGCATTTCTCTCATGATGCAGGCAAGTGTGTGGACTGGTGTTTATTGCACTGTATTGTTAAAAGGCAGTATTTCAGATACATGCATTTACAGTAAAATACGTATTTGAAATAATAATTTGTATTTAGATAGATTTAAGTTTATTTTAATTTTTTTTATTATTATTTTAATTTTATTTATTTGCATTGCAGCTTTTAGTGGGCAGGAATTATTGACTCAGAGTGATCAAGAAACATGGACAAATGAGTAATAAAGAGTGGGACGTGCTTGATGTTAAAAAAAAGAGTTATTAAAAGTGCAATATTCTTGAAAAGAGACAGTATTTGCACACTGAAAAACAGCTTTTAAAAATCATCATTTACTCACCCTCAAGTTGTTTCAAAATTGTATGAATTTCTTTTTTTCTGCTGAACACAAAAGAAGATATTTTGAAAAAGGTCTGTAACCAAACAGTTGATGGACCCCATTGACTTCCATAGTAGGAAAAAAAAATACTATAAAGGGTGAACTATCCCTTTAATGTAAGTGATTTAGGTGGACGTTATATCTGTCGTTACTGAAATTTCAAACTTGACGTGTATTCTTGTTTGTGTTTATGGCTGTAACCAGCAGAAAGAAAATGAAATCTTTATTAGTTGTTTAGAGGAACATGTGTTAAAATTATTAACTAAATATCCAAATTCCATGCTTATTTTTGGTGGAGATTTTAATGTTGCCATATGGCAGCATAGACAGATGGCCTCCAAAACTCCCTGACAATACTAGTTTATACTTGAAAACATTTATGCAAAGATTCTCTTTGATCGGGAGAGTGTTATATCCCTCTCAAAAGATGTTCACATGGAGTAATAACTCTCTCTCCTCCCAGTCCTGAATTGACATGTGGCTTATCTCTAAAGAATTATGCAATACCTCTACTGACATTTTGCCATCACCATTTTCTGACCACAAGAGTATCTTCATTCGTACCCATTTTCTTGCCTCTGATAATGTGCACGGATTCTCTTCTTACTGGAAACTTAACAACACCATTCTGTCTTATACAGTGAAGTAGAAGATGAAATTAATAAGATAATTCACAAAAATTGGAATAAAGCAAGAGAGGAGAATAGGGACCTGGGAATTTACTAAATATGAAATTGGCAAATATCTTTAGTTTAGTTTAATTTAGTACTGATTTGGCAAAAAAGAAAAAAACTGATGAAAATTCCGTTAAATGCAAAATCCCCAATCATTTATTCGATTTACTTGATTGTGAAAAAGCAGAATTGGTTGAATTACAGTGCGAATTAGACAACATATATACAGTAAACATAAAGCCAAAGGGGCATTTATTAGATCGCGCAGAAAATGGATTGAAGAGGGTGAACAAAACTCTGCGTATTTTTTCAGATTGGAAAGACAGCGAGCTAAAAACAACCAAATTCAAAAACTAACGATTAACGGTAATATTAGTGATGACCCTAAAAGTATCGCAAAGTTCTGTGCCAAATTTTACAGCGATTTGTATACTTCTAAATTTTCCCAACAACATATGAATGATTTCTTTGATTCATTACCTAATATAAACCAGTTAAGTGATTTAGATCAACACTTTTGTGACGCCTCTATCACAGTGAAGGAGATAGAGGAGGAAAGCTATTAACTGTTTAAAAGCCAACAAATCTCCCGGAACAGACGGACTCAGCTCAGAGTTTTACAAGCTATTTAATCATAGTATATAGCACCATTCTTGTTAAAGGTGTATGAGGAAAGTATAGAAAAAGCATTACTTCCAGCCACATTATGTCAAGGATTAATAACTCTTATACCAAAATGAAATAAAGATCCCCTCCTAATAGACAATTGACGTCCAATTACACTATTAAATAATGATTATAAAATAATAGCTGCAGTCCTAGCAAAAAGATTAAAATATGTTTTGAACTCTATAATTGATGAAACAGTCAGGATTTATGCAGAAAAGACACATTTCTAATAATATACGGTTAGTACTAGACTATTCAGAATTAATTGTCAATGATGGCTTGACACAAATTTTTATTTCAGGCTCTTCGAAAAATTGGCTTTGGCGACTCCTTTTGCAGGATGGTCCAAATGCTTTAAACGGAAACAGCTCAGTTAAGCTAAGTAATGGTACTTCACCTAGATTCTTTTTAAAACGAGGAGTTAGACAAGGATGTCCAGTTTCCCCTATTCCTAATTGCAACACAATTCCTTAGCTTACATATCAATGGTAGTTCTTTAAAGGGTATCACAATTGGTAACACTAAAATAAAAATGAGTCAATTAGCGGACGATACAGCTTTATTCTTGAATGACTCTTCACAAGTTCCAGTGGCTTTGGGTATTCTTCAGTCCTTTTCTGAAGCCTCTGGGTTAAATCTAAATTTTTAAAAATTGTGAATTGCTACCCATTAAAAATTGATCTCTAACCTCAATTGAGAATATTACTGTTAAAAATAGGGTAACATATTTAGGTATACAAATTACTAAAGATGAATGTAGATGTTCAGCAAACTTCAAACCTATTATTACCAAGACTCAAAAAAGATGCAATTGCTGGTTACAAAGGGATCTGTCCTTAAAAGGCAGCTCACTAACGCAGCTCAGTCTCTTTTTGTGGACAAGCCCACTTCTAAATTAATTAATGAGGTTTGAATAAAATTCTTATGGAAAAATAAGTCTCATTATATGAGAAAATCATCCATCCAATCAAACCATCTTCTATTTGGAATGTTTTTTCACAACTTGGTGGCATTAATTTTCTATTAATGTGTAATTATGATGTATCCAAACTCACTATCAAACTCTCCAACTGTCATCGTCAGGTTCTCTTAGCATGGGCTCTAATTTATAAGCATAACTTTTCACCACAGAGATGTTTTATTTGGAACAATAAGAACATCTTATTCAAGAATAAGTCTCTATTTTATGATAATTGGTTCAGTAATGGTTTATTTTTGGTGGAGCAGTTGTTTAATAAGCAAGGTCTTTTATTCAGATGTTCAGAATTTCTTTCCGAATACCAAATACAAATAACCCCAAAAGAATTTGCTTCAGTAATGGGTGCTATTCCCTCTGGTTTATGTATGCTTTTTAAAAACTGTAATTACTCCTCCCCAGTATCTACTGCATCCTTTCCTAAACCTTGTGATACTTCTGTTGGTCAAATCTGTTTTTCTGAGTCAAAAGCTAAAAACTATAAAATAAGATCTTTATTTCTTAAGGATTTGATTTCTGTTCCAGCTGTTATTTCCTTTTGGAATCATTTGTTTGTTAACCTTAATTGGAAAAAAATCTGGGCCCGTATTCATAAAGAATCTTAATGCAAAGAGTAGCTCCTAGTGACAAAATTCTAAGAAAATTCTTAGAAATGTGGGCGTTTACTCTTAAAATGAAAGAAAAACTCCTAGTAAAGAAAAAAGTAATTCAGAAAGCATCTTAACCCTTAAAAGAGGTCTTAAGGTCAAAATTGTTAGGAGCACGGACAAGGACTTTTAAGAGGCTTAAGAGTTTCTTTAGCAGAGGAGAAAATGGCAGAAAGACGAAGAGGGAGAAGAAATGTGTTGCAGACAATGGATGACAGTGAGTTAATAAGACACTATAGATTAGATCGTGCAGGGATCATGTTTGTGACTGATCTTTTTAGAGACACGCTAATATCTCCGACACAGTGCAGAAATGCCATAGCGCCTGAAATGAAAGTAATCACTACATTACGATATTTGGCAACTGGGAAAATTCCATGTTTGATACATTAAAACCAACATTCAAACCACCGCTTAAATAGACATGCCAGCAATCAGTGTAACTGGAAAGAGTGGAACAATTTTTAGCATTCTAAGCAATCAAATACCTTATAGGAAATCAACAGCATGGTAAATAAAAAAAAGGATTTATATACACATATATAATGCAATAGTGTGTGTGAGAGAACGATCAAATAGGAAAAATTACGCATGTAAGTTCAAAGTGGAGGCTTAGAATAGACCCTATACTTAAAATCACTTTTTTTTTTCCTTCTTGGACAACCAACCAATCACAGTCTTCAAAAGATTGTGTCATACATAGCAACGGGGTCAGTCCCGCCTCCTCACTAAGATAAAAGTTTTTATATTTTCCTTACTCAGAGTTGCTCTCAGATCGGTCCCGAATCGCTTTTAAGCTAAGACTCCTACATAAAGGTTTTTAAGCTAAATTAAGAGTTTTCTGAGAGGATTCTTAGAATCTTTATGAATACGGGCCCTGGTCTTTACAGCAGAAATTCTTTCTCACAAATAAAGTGAAAGAAATCTCCTTTAAGCTCATACACAGGTTCTCTCCTGTTAAGAAATTTATACAAAGTTTTAAATCTGACATTGAGCTAACATGCTCTTTTTGTTTGAACTCTGATGAAACAGTGGTTCACTTATTTTGGTGGTGTCACTACACTCAGAAGCTTTGGAATGATATTGATGTATTTATCAAGTGTAAGATTTGGCCAGGCTTCTCAATACATATGAGAAACATTATATTTGGGTATTATGACTCAGACCCCACAAACGAAAATGCCTGTTTTGTTATTAATTTAATTCTTTTCCTAAGCAAATTTTACATTCACAAATGCAAATTTTCAAACTGTAAACCTGTCTTCTCTGTCTTCTTTAAAGAAATAGAAAGTTATCTAAATGTGATTTCAGTATCTACTAATAAGAAAGATATAAGGACTGTTAGAATCTGCACTGCCTTTGATCTCTTCATGTGAACATTTTATGTGATGTAACGGCCCTACCTCTTTTTTTATTTTTATATACTATATATATATTTTTTATTTTTTTTATTTTTTTTATTTTTTTGCTATTGCCTCCTTTATTGTTTTGGTTGTTATTATGTGATGTACGTATGCTTTCTCTTTTGTACGTTCCCGTTCTCAGCATTAATAAAAAATAAAATAAAAAATGTCCCCCATTAGGTATAATAATGGATGAGTTTGGATATTGTCTAGAGTTCCTACGATTATATCATTATGGAATGGCTGCACTTATTGTTTGATATGGAATAAAATTTGGAGAAAAAACAACAACAACTGTGATGTATTGTTCTCTTTTAAAATATTTTATTTTAAAACTCTGGTATCATGTTTTATGTGTATACGTAGCCTACGTTATGTGTGAATAAACTCTCTGACAGTGCGAACTTGATATGTAATTCAAGTTCTGTTGCTTTTATATGAAAATAAATAAAATGAACAACACACCCAAAGCACTTGTTATTTAATTCCATTCCAAATACATGTTTATCAATATTTTTTTCTTTAATACAGACATAGGCTATGTGTTTTTATTTTTTTTATAAAAATTAAATTGCATAACCCAAAGAGATCGCACTGTCAGATAGTTTGGGAATATTCACACATAACATATACACATAAAACATGATATTAAAATCAAACATTTTAAAAGAGAACAATGCGTCACAGTTGTTTAAACCAATGAGCATTAAGCATCATGCTTTTGATCAGCGCAGTCGGTGGAGAGCAACTGCAGAATCTGACGCGTCCGCCTTGCGCTCGCGAGAGATTTTTGACAAACGTCAGCATGACATCAGAGCAAGGCGGACCGCACTCGGACACATTTCTATTTCTAACCGGCATGCATCTCGCGCTGATCACCGGTGATCGGTTCTGCGCAGATTTTGCTCATCTCAAACAAGCCTTCTGATCCACTGCGAGAAGAGAGATCTGTCCGTCTTGCCTGCGCTTTTTTCACTCCTCCTCTCACTGCAGCCGCTCCTACTCTCGCATACACTTCAGGCGAGGCGAGGCGCATCTCAAACAATGGGGTCCCTGTGTCCATTTCTTGACGTTCATGGACGGTATTACACACTCCTGTACAGTTGGTGGCGATATACTACAAAATAGTCATCTGCCAAGAATCAGAAGAAGAAGAAGAAGCAGCATCCATTTATTTTACTGTCTATGAAGTAAGTTCTCCTGTCACCAATAGGCAAACCTGGAAAGGACAAATCCAATCCAATTAATTATAGGCCAATTGCATTAACTTCTAATTTATGTAAATTGATGGAAAAAATGATTGTACGTAGACTAAATTATATATTGGAAGTTAAAGGATTTATGTCACCATACCAAAGTGGATTCAGGGCAGGTCGGAATTCTATGGACGCTGTGTTAAGCCTAGAAGCAGATATCAGGAAAGCGCAGGCTAATAAAGAAGTAATGGTAGGGGTGTTATTCGACATAGAGAAAGCTTATGATATGCTTTGGAAAGAGGGACTTTTAATAAAAATTAAATGTATGGGAATTGGAGGAAAGATGTATAATTGGATTATGGATTTTCTTCTTGAAAGAACAATTCAAGTTAGGATAGGAGTAGAGTATTCAGAGACATACAAGATAGAGAACGGAACTCCTCAAGGAAGTGTATGCAGCCCAGTTTTATTTAATATTATGATAAATGATGTTTTTTGTAATTTAAAAGGTGATGTAGGAAGAGCATTATTTGCGGATGACGGGGCAATTTGGAAAAGAGGACGTAATATTGCACGTGTAACACAAAGTATTCAAAAAGCAGTAGATGAAGTGGAGGGGTGGGCAAATAATTGGAGCTTTAGATTATCTGTGGCTAAAACTCAGGTTATATGTTTTACTAAAAGGAAAAAAATACCAGAGATTAAGTTAAAGTTATATAAGCAGGAATTGGAGCAAGTGCCAGTAGTCAAATATCTCGGTGTATGGATGGATTCCAGGATGACTTTTGCTATACATGCTAAAAATCTGATTAAGAAATGTAAAAAAGGAGTAAATATATTAAGATGTTTAACAGGGGTTGAATGGGGAGCTTGTAGATTATCGTTGAAAAGAATATATAATACTTTAATTAGATCAAGTTTAGATTATGGAAGTATAATTTACGGTTTTGCAAACGAGACTACACTCAAAAAGATTGAAGCAATACAAAATCAAGCCCTAAGAATATGTTGTGGTGCAGTCAGAACATCCCCCATAGCAGCTCTACAGGTAGAAGTTGGGGTTGCTCCGGTAAAACTTCGAAGACTTAAAATAAGACTGAATTATTGGGTTAATATAAAAGGTCATAAAAAGAATCATCCAGTGAAGGGAGTACTAGAAGAATGCTGGGAACATGGGAATAAAAACATTAAAAGCTTGGGATGGAGTGTTCAAAGAGAAGTACAAGAAGCAGGTATTGAAGATTGTGATGTTAGCCCTACTGTGATATTATCCAGTATACCACCATGGATTTTTCCAATGCCAATAATTGACCTACAAATTCAAATGAAAATTAAGAATGAGAAAGACATCCTAAAGAATATTATAGCACAGCAGTATTTAGATCAGACTTACTCATCATGGGTGCAAATATTTACTGATGGGTCTAAGGATCCTATCTCTGGAAGAACAGCAGCTGCTGTATTTATTCCTAAGTTTCAAATTAGTATCAAGAAAAGAATAACTGATCATATCTCAGTATTTGCAGCAGAATTAGTTGCCATGATGGTTGCACTTCATTGGGTAGAGGATGTAAAACCGAGATTAGTAGCTATATGTTCTGATTCGTTTGCAGCAATCACAAGCCTCGTAAGTGGAAATAAAGTATCAAGGCAAGACATTATATATGAAATACTTGCAAGTTTGTTAAGAATAAGTAGTGTAAGCTTAATAGTGTTTGTGTGGGTTCCTGCTCATGTGGGATTGGAGGCCAATGAAGTGGTAGATAGACTAGCAAAGCAAGCAGTAAAACATAATGAGATAAATGTGCAAGTGACGTTAAGCAAAAATGACGTTAAAAGTAAAATAAAAGAATTCATAAACAATAAATGGCAAGAACTATGGAATAATGAGGTCAAGGGAAGACAGTTGTATAGTATTCAGAAGCAAGTAGGAAACGGAAGAAGTGTTTTTGGGAATAGGAAAGAGGATACGATTGTTTCTCGTATTAGAATAGGGCACACACAATTAAATCATTCCTTGTTTAAGATAGGAAAACATGATACGGGAAAATGTAATTATTGTGATCAGGCAGAAACAATAGAACATGTTTTAATAAAATGTTTAAAATATGGAAAAGAAAGGTTAGTACTTAAGAGGAAAGTAAGAAAATTGGGTGTGGTAGTATTCAGTATGGAAAGTCTATTGGGAAAGCAAGTAGAACAAGTAAAAATATATAGTGCGATAATGAAGTATCTTAAAGCAATAGGAGTAGGTTGGAGAATTTGAAGTATAGGGGATACTTTTTTTTTTTTTTTGAGTTGATTATTGTTTTGTTTTTTTGTTATTAGTGCTTCACACTCCAGTCCAGTTGGTGGCGGTAATCCACCGGAAGTTGGTTTGCCAACCGCCATAAAACACCAAATGAAGAAGAAGAAGAAGTTCTCCTGTCGGATTATTTAATCTTTGAATTAATTGTTATTGTATTTTTTTATTTTTTATTATTATTATTCTGTTATTCTAAATCCCTCGTAAGATATTGTTTGTTCTTATTCATTGCTAAAGGCTAACTTTCGTTGGAATATAATTCTATGTTTGTCAAATTAAATGTCAAATGTTACTGGCAAAATGTAAAAAAAAAAAAAAAAAAAAAAAAGTTCTCCTGTCGGCATTTAAGCAGGAACAATACGAAATACGATACGGAAAAAACCAACTGAGCATCAACAGCAGTGTTTATCAACGTTTAAGAAGGAATTTACGTGTAGTTTTATGATGTTAAAGCTGGAGAATTTGAGATCCTGTGTCTTGTAAAAGTTTGATCAAGGTGAGTGTTCATGTGTGACTTTCTCATATTA
Source organism: Rutilus rutilus (assembly GCF_951802725.1). Classification (NCBI taxonomy): domain Eukaryota; kingdom Metazoa; phylum Chordata; class Actinopteri; order Cypriniformes; family Leuciscidae; genus Rutilus; species Rutilus rutilus. Next base: position 1,923,792 of record NC_140219.1, on the reverse strand, counting down.
ATATGAATCTCTGGAGGACATTTTACGTGATTGTTTGACATGAAACCTTTAATAAAGGGTTTCTTTCACTTCAGTGTTTCCTTTGTGTTTCGTGATGTTTGTGATTCTTCAGAAGTTTAGCTTGTAAACATTCATAGGCCAATTCACTTAAACGCCAACAAACACGTTTATTTATCGGATCAGTGTGTGTCGATGTGTGTGTCGGGGTTTTCTTTTCTTTTCCACCCGAACATGTTCAATCAGTGTTTCTCGGTGTCCGTTATTTTTCATCAAATTCTGAATCCAGGTCGAGTTGTTTGTGTGTGAAAAGGCCCTGTGAGCTTGAGTTAACGCAGTCACATCATGATCCTTTTTCTTCCACACTCCAGATATGTTCAGCTTAATTATGAAGGTTGTTTAATTTAATCATTTAATTTAGTGTGTGAATGTTTCTTCATTCAGAGTCAGTGGAGGAGATCAAACTCATCAGATTCTCCTGTATCTTCATCATGGCTGATTCACTAGGATCCAGAGATGGAGATTTGTCTCCAGGATGCAGGTACTTTCAACAAACACAGTTAAATATCTTCTATCTATAAATTAGAGGAACGTCTGTCTGTCTGTCTGTGTGTCTGTTATTCGCATATCTCTCGAACCGTTAGTCCGATTGATTTAAAACTTGACAGGTGTCTTTCTACGGGCACGAGTAAGTGCAGTGCCAAGTTTGACGTTGTTTGGATGAGAAATGCAAAAGATATCGTAAAAAATACCAGTAAAAGAAGCCCCAAGAAGGTTGTGGTTTAAAAATAAACATTCTGACATAAACACTCAGTCAGCTACACTGTTTACTTCTGATATGAATATTATAGTTTGGTTCCAAAACGTGATAAATCCATTTTGATTAATTTGAGTAAAAATGTGTTTTCTTTACCAAGAAACCAACAATTAGCCTACTAAAAACACACACAAAATCTGATTTTGCACGGGCACTTTGCACTGCTCCCTGAATCGACGCGCTTATTCATTTGTGGATGTTAACTGAATCTGTAAGTCAGCTGTGCTGTTTACTTCTGAATATTATATTTCATTCTGGTGCACTTAACGTTATCGCTACTGTGTAATAGTAGCCTATGCTATTCACCAACTAAACATATCCTATTCAATGTGTTCACAGTCTCTTTCATGGGCATCATTTATAGTAGCCTATTCACAAACTGTTTCCTCAAGCATCAGTTCACTTTATGCTTTCTACCATGCACAAATAAAAATGTCATTGAACTTTGTAACAATGAGCACTCAAATACACCAAATCAACAATTACTAAAAACACACACAAAAACTGATTTTGCACGGGCATTTTGCACTAGTTGTATTAAATCACAGAAAAAGTGATGTAACGTTTGTTACATTATATACACAGATCAAAGAAAGTTTACAGAAAAAAAAAAAAAAAATTGCCTATTTTTGTTTTGAAACTGACACGAAATATTAAATAAAAAGATCATAAAGTTTTCTCAAAGTGGTTCAAAGTGGTAATATGGTTCATATCATAAAGAATGAATCTAAAGGATTAAACTGAATCTGTTCTCTGTTCCAGTTCAGTCCAGCAGACGAGCTCAAACCCAGAGTCCAGCTGTGTGTCTATGAAGAGTAACCAGTCTATGGGCTATGTGCACAAGCGTCGCGACGAACTTCCGGTATTGTCAGAAGTTGGCATATCAGTTTCCGGTTTACGGCTGTCTTCATCGGCATCCGCTATAAACAAACAAGATGAGTGCTGCTGTTGTACGAAATAAAGAGATATAATGTGCGTGACACATCTAAGTTTCTAAGAACTGCAGGTGGATCTAACGGCCGTTTCACACTCCGTGTGCTGTGTGTGTGTGTGTGTGTGCGCGCGCGCGCGCGGTGCAGGAGCACACATATACACTCTTTAATGGATGCATGCACGTTTAAGCACAATTTAAACAACGTTACGTGGGGCTATTATTCCATGCATTATTAAGTTGCTCAAGCAAGTGGCCAAATATTTTACTGTATATTGACAAAAACAGCCGACTCTCATGCCTTTCTTTTCCATTTAAATTTTAATAAAATAAATCTTGCATGTCACAAAGAACTTGTTTTCCACCTCCACGAATGAGACGAGTGTTGTTCAATATGTCGCCTTGTTGAAGTAAATTGTAGTTTACCTTGCTTTACCCCGGTCCTCTAAAAGTAAAGAGATGACTGTGAAAAATAATAGTAGGCCTATATAAATGCATTTATGGTGAGATTTTTACATTTTATTTAATTAAACCCATTCATGGTGAAATTACTACATTTTCAGGTCAATCTTTGTTCATTTTGACCACGAAACATGCGCTGTCACTTTAATTCAGCGTTTGCAGCACAGCAAAAATAGACTCGGTGCGGAAACGATCTCTGCACTTCTGTATGCTGTATATTTGCCGCACCTGGAACGGATCGACGGACTGCAACCGCGTGCAGTGTGAAAGCTCTAACCTGTTAGCATGGGTACGTATAAGCACTGCTGTGTGCCACTTTGCTCTGCTTAAAGTCGCTAACAGCCATTTGAGCTTCAATTTCGCTCACAAAACCTTTGCATTCTATTACGAGCGAACGCATGCAAAGTTCTCAGGGGAACGCATGCATACATGCATGTGTGTATTTATATATACAAAATAATTATACACAGTACACACACATATATAAACACAAACTTTTATTCTGATGCGATTAACTGCTGCACGATTTTAAAAAATTTTGTGACGACCCTTAACCGTCTAGTATGAAAGCCCATTTTCACCACATAAAAAAACATCAATAAAAATATGACATAAAAAGACGATATGATACTAATCCACAATTATGAGATGAAAAGTCAAAACTTTGACTTGCATATTCATAATAATGCAGTTGAAATTGACATACTAAGCAGAAATCATGACATTAAGTCATAACTATGACATTAAAAGCCGAAATTATGACATACGACAATTTACTTCAACAAGGCGACATATGAACAACACACGTCTCATTCGTGGAGGTGGAAAAACAAGTTCTTTGTGACATGCAAGATTTATTTTAATAAAATTTAAATGGAAAAGAAAAGGCATGAGAGTCGGCTGTTTTTGTCAATTTACAGTTAAATATTTGGCCACTTGCTTAATAAGTAATGCATGGAATAATAGCCCAACGTTGTTTAAATTGTGCTTAAACGTGCATGCGTCCACTAAAGAGTGTATGTGTGTACAAAGAGAATCGCAATGCTGACAAAACTTTTTTTAAATAAAAGTTGCAACGTAACTTCTGGATTTTAAATAAAAATAGTAAGTGTTTGTGGTACTGCCGTGAATCAGTTATTCACTGCAAACGCATCATAATGTGAAGCATATAGCGCGTGCTGCTCCTGCACCGCACACACACTGCACACGGAGATGTGTGAAACGGCCGTTAGATCCACCTACAGTTCTTAGAAACTTAGATGTGTCACGCACATTATATCTCTTTATTTCGTACAACAGCAGCACTCATCTTGTTTGTTTATAGCGGATGCCGATGAAGACAGTCGTAAACCGGAAACTGATATGCCAACTTCTGACAATACCGGAAGTTCGTCGCGACGCTTGTGCACATAGCCTATGGAGAAGCCAATAATGTTTAAGAGTGGAGACAAACGGCCTGATCTCAGGTATATCATTTCTATAAAAGATGTGCTTATAGTATGACACTTTTGAATTTATTAAATTAATATATCTCAGTCAGTCTAATACTAGTGTAAAGCCCATCAATGGTGCATTTTAAGATGTCCAACCCAGTTGTAATTTCAATTCGTTTTATTGACAACAATCACATAAATAGGCTTAAATGGTAGCAAGTTGATAAGTTAAAAAGGGCACACAAAAGTAAATAAGTGCAGACGTTCAATAATTTGACTTGATTTCAGTAATTCAAAACAGTGACAAAGACTAGTTCCTGGGTTCCAACCTCCAAGAAAGAAAATCAATGCCACCTATCTGGCGTTGTATCTTGCAACAGCTACAGCTTACAACAACTGTTTTGCAATTTAGGCACATACTCAGTCTCAAAGAAAAATCTCAGCAGCCTATCTGGCGTTGTCTATTCAGCGTTCGCGCCGCCATTACCACTGAACTAACGCTACTTTATTCATAAAGGGGACAACGGACCGGAAACTACCGTATTCACCCTACCACACAGGACTACCGTAAATACTAGTGGTTACAGCTATCACCTTATCACACTAGCAATGACATCAAGCAAATGTAAGCTGAGATTTCTTCTACCTTTGTATAATGGAGAAGGTGTAAAATTGAGTGGATTTTTCTAACCGCTGGTTCATATTTGTTGAAAGCTTCACAGTGTTCAGAACAGAGATGTTTCACAGCAAGAGTACTGTTACTTCCTAGTGTTTCCTAAGACAGAAGATTCTTGTAAAAGTGCACAACATTTATAAGTCTGGATGCTTTTTATTTTACTTAGTTTTGAAACCAGTCCAGTCCAGCAGAAGAGATCAAAACCAGAGTCCAGCTGTGTGTCTATGAAGAGTAACCAGTCTATGGAGAAGCCAATAATGTTTAAGAGTGGAGACAAACGGCCTGATCTCAGGTATATCATTTCTATAAAAGATGTGCTTATAGTATGACACTTTTGAATTTATTAAATTAATTTATCAAAGTCAGTTAGTCTAATACTAGCAATGACATCAAGCAAATGTAAGCTGAGATTTCTTCTACCTTTATATAATGGAGAAGGTGTAAAATTGAGTGGATTTTTCTAACCGCTGGTTCATATTTGTTGAAAGCTTCACAGTGTTCAGAACAGAGATGTTTCACAGCAAGAGTACTGTTACTTCCTAGTGTTTCCTAAGACAGAAGATTCCTGTAAAAGTGCACAACATTTATAAGTCTGGATGCTTTTTATTTTACTTAGTTCAGTCCAGCAGAAGAGCTCAAACCCAGAGTCCAGCTGTGTGTCTATGAAGAGTAACCAGTCTATGGAGAAGCCAATAATGTTTAAGAGTGGAGACAAACGGCCTGATCTCAGGTATATCATAAAGATGTGCTTATAGTATGACACTTTTGAATTTATTAAATTAATATATCTCAGTCAGTCTAATACTAGCAATGACATCAAGCAAATGTAAGCTGAGATTTCTTCTACCTTTGTATAATGGAGAAGGTGTAAAATTGAGTGGATTTTTCTAACCGCTGGTTCATATTTGTTGAAAGCTTCACAGTGTTCAGAACAGAGATGTTTCACAGCAAGAGTACTGTTACTTCCTAGTGTTTCCTAAGACAGAAGATTTCTGTAAAAGTGCACAACATTTATAAGTCTGGATGCTTTTTATTTTACTTAGTTTTGAAACCAGTCCAGTCCAGCAGAAGAGATCAAACCCAGAGTCCAGCTGTGTGTCTATGAAGAGTAACCAGTCTATGGAGAAGCCAATAATGTTTAAGAGTGGAGACAAACGGCCTGATCTCAGGTATATCATTTCTATAAAAGATGTGCTTATAGTATGACACTTTTGAATTTAGTAAATTAATTTATCAAAGTCAGTTAGTCTAATGCTAGCAATGACATCAAGCAAATGTAAGCTGAGATTTCTTCTACCTTTATATAATGGAGAAGGTGTAAAATTGAGTGGATTTTTCTAACTGCTGGTTCAAATTTGTTGAAAGCTTCACAGTGTTCAGAACAGAGATGTTTAACAGCAAGAGTACTGTTACTTCCTAGTGTTTCCTAAGACAGAAGATTCCTGTAAAAGTGCACAACATTTATAAGTCTGGATGCTTTTTATTTTACTTAGTTCAGTCCAGCAGAAGAGCTCAAACCCAGAGTCCAGCTGTGTGTCTATGAAGAGTAACCAGTCTATGGAGAAGCCAATAATGTTTAAGAGTGGAGACAAACGGCCTGATCTCAGGTATATCATTTCTATAAAAGTTATGCCTATAGTATTTGATTTTTATGAAATAGTTAATATATTTCATATGTGTAATGAGTTACAATCCTGTAAGTTTCATTCTATTAATGATCATCATTGTGCTCTTGTGTAAAGCTCTATGTATTGTATTGTTAATACATTCACACACTGTAGAAGCTGTTGGTCTGTTACTCAGTTGATGATACAATTACATCAATATCAGTGTGTCTGATTCTTTACCCTCTTCATTCTGATTTAAGGTCAAATCTTCCATCCAGACCAGTTAAAAACAAAACTGTGTCCAAGCCTGTGATTCAACCACAAGACTTTAATGAAAGCATGTGTCCTGGTTTCAGGTAAAATGCAGGACTTTTTGCTGTTGTTGTTTAATTTTAGGTGCTACAATTCACATCACACATCACTCAAACACATGATTAATGATTGAAACTTTTCAGAAACCTAATGATGTTCTTTGTCCCTTAATGCAGCAAACATAAAAATGTTTTAATTTATGGCTATTTACTTCTCTAATTTAATAACTGTAATGTTGTATTTTAATCTTACAGCCATGACTCTAAACCTGCTGAAGTCCTCAACACATTGAGATCAAATCTGAGAAGGAAGTTTGAGTGTTTGTATGAGGGAATATCAAAGCAGGGAAACCCAACACTCCTGAACGAGATCTACACAGAGCTCTACATCACAGAGAGTGGAAGTGGAGAGATCAATAATGAGCATGAGGTGAGACAGATTGAGACACAGTCCAGGAGAGCAGAAACAGAGGACACACCGATCAAATGCAGTGGCATCTTTAGACCTTTACCTGGACAAGACAAACCCATCAGAACTGTGCTGACAAAGGGAGTCGCTGGCATTGGGAAAACAGTGTCTGTGCAGAAGTTCATCCTGGACTGGGCTGAAGGGAAAGAGAATCAGGACGTCCAGCTCATATTTCCACTCGCTTTTAGAGAGCTCAACTTGATGAAGGACAAAACACTCAGTCTTTCAGATCTTCTTCATGTCTTTTTCCCTGAAACCAAAGAAATGGAAATATCCCGTGGTGAATATAAAGTGTTGTTCATCTTTGATGGTCTGGATGAGTGTCGTCTGTCTCTGAACTTTAAGAGCGAAGTGAAACTGTGTAATATATCTGAATCAGCCTCAGTGGACGAGCTGCTGACGAACCTCATTGTGGGGAATCTGCTTCCCTCTGCTCTCATCTGGATCACCTCCAGACCAGCAGCAGCGGATCTCGTCCCCTCTGAGTGTGTCCATCGAGTGACAGAGGTACGAGGCTTCAGTGACACACAGAAGGAGGAATACTTCAGGAAGAGAATCAGTGATAAGCGTCTGGCCGACAGGATCATCTCACACCTGAAGTCCTCAAGGAGCCTCTTTATTATGTGCCACATCCCAGTGTTCTGCTGGATCTCAGCCACTGTTCTAGAGGAGATGTTGAGTGAAGCAGAGAGAGAAGAGATTCCCAAGACTCTCACTCAGATGTACACACACTTCCTGCTCATTCAGACCAACATCAAACATGAGAAGGACTATGAGAAGAAACTGAAAGGTGAAGACATGATTGTCAAACTGGGGAAACTGGCTTATCGGCAGCTTTTGAAAGGCAACCTGATCTTCTATGAGGAAGACCTGAGCGAGTGTGGCATTGATGAGACAGAAGCATCAGTTTACTCAGGATTGTGCACTCAGATCTTCAGAGAGGAGTTGGGCTTGTATCAGGGGAAAGTCTTCTGCTTTGTTCATCTGAGCATTCAGGAACATCTAGCCGCTCTATATGTGCATCTCTCCTTTATCAACAATAACATCAATGTGTTTGACCAGATTACCAAACCAACTAAAGTTTCTCTATCTGATCTCCATCAGAGAGCTGTGGATGAGGCTTTACACAGTAAAAATGGGCATCTGGACCTTTTTCTTCGTTTCCTTCTGGGTCTGTCAGTGGAGTCTAATCAGAGTCTCTTACAAAAACTAAAGACACAAACAGCAAATAGCTCTCACAACAATAAGAGAACAGTTGACTATATTAAAGAAAAGATCAGTGAGAATCCCTCTCCAGATAAATACATCAATCTGTTTCACTGTCTGAATGAACTGGGTGATCTTTCTCTAGTGAACGAAGCTGAACCTCATATAAGCAGAGGATTACGTGATGTGAAACTCTCCTCGTCTCAGTGGTCAGCTTTAGTGTTTGTGTTGTTGTCCTCAGAGGAGACACTGCAGAAGTTTTACCTGAGCAGCTTAATTGGAGCCAGAAATATTAAGTAAGTAACTCTGAGTGCAATCATTACAGTCTAAAACATTATGAACAAAGAGAAACTCAGAGATCAGGATTTATTTCTGGGAAATTGTATATAATTTGCGGGTGTTTCTCATACCGTGGCTGTGTCCTAGTAAGGCTGCATATCTCGACTGACCGTGGGGCGGGAACGTGTGACGTAGCCATGCACACTTACTAGACCATCTCATTCTAGTGTTTAATGCTGAGGACTCGAGTCTACAAGCCTCAGAAGGAACCGTCTAACTGCAAGCGGATCCTCCTGATGATGAAAATAACGTCACGTGGACGGCCAAAGTAAACTTGATAAAACAGTTAATTGCCTTGATGCCGTTCCTGGTGGCCGTTTAGCTCAGTGGCGTAGCGGACGGGCACGCAGCGCATATTCAATTATTGTTATTATTAGGCTACCTTTATCATCAAATCAATATTACAGTTCATTTGCCTCGCAATGATTTCATAGCGCATCACTGCATAATTGACGCGCTGTGAGGATAAAAGATTAGATTAGCTTACTTCTGTCACGTGATGGGTTGTAGAAAAGGAGCGAGGACTCAAGTGCGAAGAAGTGAACATTTATTAATGATAAAAAACAATGCTGACTACAAACGAAAACTCCCCGTGGGGGAAAAACAAGGCAGGTAACAGGATAAACAGGTCTTGGCAGGGAACATGGACAACGAACCAGCACAGGACTGTAAACACAGGGATACTAAATAGGGAAGCAAACAAAAGAGGGTAACGAGGAAGGCAGGTGGGGCAAATAAACCAATAATCAGATAACAAGATGGGAGGGGCTAGACAATTGACAGGAGAGCACATGGCTTGTCATGTGTTTCCTTGTGCCATGCGCGCTCCTGTCAACTGTCTAGTTTTTAGGTTTATCATCAAATTATTATTTTTAATTATTTAACCAATAATTAAATTATTGGTTTATCATGGCACAAGGAAACACATGACAAGCCATGTGCTCACAACAAACATGACAATAACACAAGCACATGACAAACCGGGAATGTCAGACAACTTCTCATTTCAAAGACAACTAGTTGAATACAAAACACTTCTTGATTCATGAAAATACGCATTTTTTCACTATGGGGCATAAGAGAAGTATTAAGAAAATAAATTAGATTAATGTCTCATCATCATTTTTCTTTATCACCAGTTGCTTGCAAAATGATGGACAATGATTCACATTTTCTCCGCATCATTTCCTGTGACAATAAAACTAAGTAAATTATTAAATAAACAAGTAGGTAAATAAACAAGTAACAAGCAAACAAACTTGTGTGCTTAATTTCTACGAATAATTTGCTGATGCAGGTACAAAAATACTTTTATAAGCTTTTATAATTTTATATAACCATAGCAACGGACAGGACAAAAAATCTGATATGTCAAAATAGTGTTGAAGTGTAAATGCAGACTAATTGACCTGTCACAGCAACATTAACAAGAAAAAGAAAAAACAAATCTGTGTTGGTTGAATATGATTAGTTGCTTCTACAGTTATAGATACTAAAACAACTTTCTCACATGTCCTTTATAAAGCAGTGTTTAAGTAAATTTTTTTAGGAAAGTATAATGTATTATTTACTTATGATATGAATTATTATTGTTAGCATGAATACTTAACTTATTTATTTTTTATTTTCAATTAGTGTCACACAAAACACTGGAGATGAAGTTCTTCAGAAGCTGCTGCCTGTCATTACAGCAACTAGATCTGCTTGGTAAGTAACACTGAGAACAAGCATCATTGTTAAAACATTTTAACAGTTCTCACTTAAACATTATAAATGAATGGTTTAACAAAAAATATTAGTCACATTTCAGCTTTTAAACCCTCCACCTATGTGACCTGATTTGTGATCTACTTAACCCTTTATATATATATATATATATATATATATATATATATATATATATATATATATATATATATATATATATGTGTGTGTGTGTGTGTGTGTGTGTGTATGTGTGTGTGAGAAATCTATTTTTAAATATATGTAAGGGATAATGAAGAGCGAAATGGTTGTTATTCGGGGTCCTGATCAGCCTGTCGGGGTTGTATTCGCTATAACAACCGCCTCGCTCTACATTATCCCGCTTATTACATGGCTACCTACCAAATAAATCAATAATTTGACACAAAATATTGATTTAAAAAGGAGTTTATTGATTTAAAAACGATTGTATTGCTTCCGCTAAAGAAAATAGTCTGTTCCGTCTCTACGGTTAGAATCCTGCGCGTCCATGGCAATGCTCTGTTTTTCATGGCAATGTTGTGTTATACTTATCAGCGAAATAACAGACCGCATTCTACATTAGAATTCAACCAAGCCATGTAATAAGCATTTATAATGTATATAAACATTTATATTTAATGTATTCAATGTATTCCATTTTATCAGTTTTATCTTTCTCCCTCAAGTTCAAGTCTCAAGTTCAAGTCTTTATTTTGCCAGAACGACCCACATCGCCTGGAATTCATTTTGGTGAATTGGCTCACACAAGACAATGCAACATAACATATACAATAAAAACATGAAATCTAAACAGAGAACAAATACTTAGATTACTGCTAATAAATAGTAATAAAACTAAGCAGACAAAGTGCTAGTGCGTTTAGTGACCCTAAGAAGAAGGAGGGCATAGCTGTGTCTGTATAAGTAAAGTAGATAGAGATTGTTGTTGTGAGTTGAGAGCCCTCACAGCCTGCGGGTAAGTGCTATTAGAAAGAGACACATAGAGACATAATCTCTTAGAATAATAGTTAAACTTACTGATATATTGAATTAATTGTTTAAAAAAGAGATTTTGCACAAATTATAAGATTATAATAATTTAATTATAATATAAGAAGATATAAGATTTCTGTTTTGATCTGAGAGAGTGAAGAGTGTGTCATTGTTCTCTACAGGTTGAATGATTGTGGTGTGACAGATGAAGGTTGTGTTGCTTTGGCTTCAGCTCTGAGATCAACCCCCTCACACCTGAGAGAACTGCATCTGTCTGAGAATAAACTAGGAGACTCAGGAGTGAAGCTGTTCTCTGCTGGACTGGAGAATCCTCACTGTAAACTGGAGGTACTTGGGTAAGATCATATGTGACTCTCACATGAAACTCACTGTGAATTCATAAAGTATCATCAAAATGGAATAAATTGCAGGGAAATAACTATTTAATTAATTACAAGCAAAGCTATTAAAACAACATGATCAAATTCATCAAATTATGTTTACGTCTGTTCATATGATGTAATGTAAGAATTAATATTTTTAAAGCGTTTGCTCTATTTCTCCTGCCGCTGTGAGTTCATGTGTGTTTGATCTGTAAATGCTTGAACACATGAGCTGCTCCTCATTAAGGTGATTCTGCAGGGCTGATAGTCACACTGAAAAACACACTTTGACATTGTGATATACATTTTACACCCTTAACTTTAAACACACTCAATCTCAGCACAGTCAGGATTAACACAGTCCATTCATTGTAATTTCCGGAGAAAACTGGATACTGTATAGATTTTTCTCCAGGTTTAAAATCTACATCATGTCAATGTCACAGATTATGACATGGAGAAACACTATAGTGCATCGATGACATGTCAGTGTCTGTATTATTAATGAGACTGCGTTTTCTTATGCTATGAGAAGACATTTCTCTTATTCATGACAGCACATGGTGTTTTTCTGTGTCAGACGCTTCAAACTGTAAAATCAGGCAGTAGTTTAGAGAGGTGTTCCTGGGTCGCAAGTGTGTGTGTCTATAGTGCAAGAGTTGAGGGTAATAATAATAATAATAATAATAAGTTTTATTTATATAGCGCCTTTCCAGAGCTCAAGGACGCTTTACAATAAACAAACAACAATAAAGGCAGTTGACAAAGACAGCAGACAGGACAACAGTAGGCAGTTGAGTACAGTAAGTGAAAAATTTGGTAGATGGGGCGGCAACCAGCAGAATACAAACAGATATAACTGAGAAAAAAAAAAAAAAAAAAAAAAAAATTATTGGAAAATTAAGAATTATAACATTCAGAAAATAGGTGAGTTTTGAGCATGGATTTGAATTCAGAGATAGTGTTAACAGAACAGAGTGATCGGGGGAGAGAGTTCCACATTTTGGGCGCAACAACACTGAATGATCTGCCCCCCATTGAAGCAAGGCGATGCCGAGGGACGACGAGAAGGCTGGAATCAGCGGATCGTAAAGAGCGAGTCGGGGTGTAGGGGAGAAGCAGGTTACAGAGATAGGGGGGCGCCAGGCCGTGCAGAGACTTAAAAGTGAGAAGGAGAATTTTGAATTTGATACGGTAAGCCACAGGAAGCCAGTGAAGATCATGCAGAATTGGGGAAATATGTGCAGAACGCTTGGTGTGGGTGAGTAGTCTGGCAGCAGAGTTTTGAATGTATTGTAATTTGGAAATGGAGCTAGCTGATAGGCCAATGAAAAGTGCATTGCAGTAATCGAGACGTGAGGTGACAAATGCATGGATGACAGTTTCAGCATCTGAGATACTGATAAAGGGACGGAGCTGAGCGATACGACGTAGATGAAAGAATGCCAATTTAGTGATAGAATTAATGTGAGAGTGAAAAGATAGAGAGGAATCAAAAATTACACCAAGATTTTTAATAGTACTAGATGGTTTGATAAGAGAGCCAGCGATCTCACAGGTGAAGTTGGTGGGAATTTTATTATTGAGTGACGGAGGTCCAGTGAAAATAATCTCAGTTTTGTCCATGTTAAGTTTTAGAAAATTTGAATGAAGCCAATCTTTTATTTCATGTACACAAGCAGAGATTTTGTCAGTTGTGAGAGATAAAGTCGATGTACAGGCAGTATATAATTGAATGTCGTCAGCGTAAAAATGATAATTAAAACCATGACGGCGGAGGATCTGACCAAGAGGTATTATATAGATTATGAATAATAATGGCCCAAGAACGGATCCCTGAGGGACACCTTGCTTCAGGGGGACAGTAGGTGAGCGAAAATTCTGAAGTGAAATGTAGAATAGTCTGTCAGAGAGATAGGAGGAAAACCAGGAAAGAGCAGCACCAGAAATACCCACATCCGAAAGGCGCGAAATGAGTAGTTGATGGGAGACGGTATCGAAGGCAGAGCTGAGGTCAAGCAGCAGGAGCATAGACAGAGAACCAGAGTCACCAGAGAGAAGCAGATCATTCAGTACCTTAACTAGTGCAGTTTCAGTACTATGCAAAGGGCGAAAACCAGATCAAAAAGATTATTTTCAACTAGAAAAGACTGAAGCTGGGAGGCAACAGTACTTTCTAGTAATTTAGCTATGAAGGGGAGATTTGAAATGGGACGATAATTAGATAAAACTGAGGGATCAAGGTTGGGTTTCTTGAGAACAGGGGTAACAGCTGCAGTTTTGAGTGACAGAGGAAATGAAGCAGAGGTAAGAGATGCATTGATGAAGTGAGAGATAGGTGCAGAAATAACTGAATGGCAACGTTTCAGAAGAGTAGTAGGAGCAGGGTCAAGATGACAAGATGAAGGGTTGGATTTCAAGATTAACTCAGAGACAGAAGAAGGAGTAGACAGAGAAAAGAAAGACAGGGATTGACCAGGTTGATTCGGCACATAACTAATGTTAGTAGCATCATTAAAGAGGCACTGGTTTACGGCATCTGTCTTTTCTAGCAAATAGGTCAAGAATGAAGTGCAAAGTTCATCAGAAGCTAGAGCAACATGAGATGGAGGTTTGGTAAGTTTATTTATTGTGTTAAATAATGCTTTTGGCCTGTTGCTTGATTTGTTAATTGTAGCAGATACAAAACTGGAACGAGCCAGGTTCAGGGCCGATTTGTACTTTTTGATATGTTCAGTAAATGCCAAATGGTGAACAGTCAGGCCAGTTCTCCTGTAGTAACGCTCAAGCCGTCTACCAGTGGCCTTTAAGATACGGAGCTCAGGAGTGTACCAAGGAGACGAATGTGTGGAAGGGACACTTCTGGTCTTGACAGGAGCATGCTTATCTAAGATATCCGAGATTATGGAGTTATAGTTAGATAGTATCAGTGAGGGTGAAGAGATATCAAAGACATCAGAGAGATTAGAAGAGGAAACGGAGGTACAAAATAATGCAGTATCAACAGCTTTCAGATTGCGGTAAGATATGACAGTTGTAGAACAATTCTTAAGCATAGGCAGGCTGAGGCTAAAATCAAGGAATTTATGATCAGAAATACCAGTGTCAGTAGAAGTGATGGAAGAGATATTGGCCCTTGATGTACAAATCAAATCAAGGGTATGACCACGCGTATGAGTTGGAAAATTAACATGCTGAATTAGATTAAAACATTCAAAGATAGAAAGTAACTGGTTGGTGTTAGAGCAAACAGCATCAACATGAATATTAAAGTCACCAAGCAGTAGAATGGGAAATGACAATGAGCAGGCAAGGGTCAACAGTTCACTGAGTTCAGAAAAGAAGTTAGACAGGACCTTAGGAGGTCGATAGAGCAAAATAATTATGAGAGAGTCAGCCTTCAAAACCATGTACTCAAATGTATTGGTGTCATGAAAGTCAAGTTGCTTGATTCGGAGGTTATCACGATGGATGATAGCGAGACCACCCCCTTTACCATGGGGTCGCGGTCTGGACAGATAATTATATCCATCTGGCGTAAGTAGATTTAACTGTAGAAAATCTTCAGGAACTTGCCAAGTTTCAGTGAGAAGAAAAATGTCAAGGTTATTGTCAGTGATCATTTCATTGAGATAAGGGGCCTTGTCCGAAATTGATCGACAGTTCAAAAGTGCAAAGTGATGATGTGAGGGATTCAAATTAGGTGTATGTTGCTGATCGCTATCAGTGAGATAGATCAGAGAACGCTGAATGGTGGGACCGGCAGGCAGTTGTCTAGGCATGGAAGATAGTCTATTGTTGGTCCAGATGCAAGGAGGAGCGTCAGGCTTTGAACAAAAGGAACTCAAGAGTGTGCGCCGCGAACGGTGTATGTATCTTGGGCGACGGAGAATCCCTAGTGTCTGACAGTATTCATACGTCACCGAATCAAGACGCGGGCGGCAGTTAAAGGCCCTCAGTTGTGATGTAGAATATTCAATATCCATCACAGATGTAAGACAAAAAATAATGCAGAGGAAAAAAGAAAAAAATGTTTTTGCACAAGGCATGTTGATGCTGAGAAAGTGAAAGCCCAATCACAAGCAAAACCACGTTAGCCAAACCTGAACGTCACTTCACCAAAACAGCTGACTAAATAGGAGGCAACGCACCCAGATAGTAAGCAGTAAACAAACAGCGCAACCGACAGAGAGAGCGGTAACTCACCCATCCGAGGAGCCGAGTGTGGTAGGGATGTAACAGGGAAGAAAGCTCGCAGCAGCCCGATGGCAGACTTATCAACAGTTCAGTTCAGAGTTAAACAGTGAAAAAATGGAGTAATCCAACCAGGCGCGAAACAGCTGCACAGACACGCACAGTATTCTCAACGTCTTGCAGACAGCAGAGGTGGTCAGTGCAGTGACAACAGTCCAAGCCAGGGAGCAATAGTGAGAAACGGAGTAATCAACACAGAGTTCCGATGAAAAAAAAATATATATATATCCGAACCAGACAAACAGTACAAACAATCCAGGATTCGAAGCGGCAGCACAAACGCGCACAGCGTACTCGACCCGGAAACCGGAAGTCAAGACCCGGAAACCGGAAGCATTGATCTTCTCTCTCTGTGTGTGTGCGTTTGTGAAAGAGGGTGTTGCATGCTTCCCCCCGTGATGCTGTCAGGCCGAGACTCGCTGCGGGCGTTTGGTTGGCCAGAAACTACCGAAACAATCCAACTGTGTGTGTGTGTAACAAGCGTTTTTTCTGAGGAGAGCTACGAGAATTTCTATCTTCTCTGTCACTGCGCTTGTCTGTCATCTGCGCTCTATCTTCTGCGCTCCTGCTTCTGTGCACCTGCGCTCTATATGCGCTCTATCTTTCTATCTTCTCTGTCACCTGCGCTCACTTTCTCCCACCAATCTTTCCTCTGCCGTGTCATCTTCTCTTCCCTCACCCTCACAATTCTCATCTCTGGATGTGAATATCGCAACGGATACCTTATGCTCCACTCTAACCTCTTCTCTAGACAATATCTGCCCTCTCTCCTCCAGGCCAGCACGCGCTACTCCCTCTAACCCCTGGTTGTCTGAGGTTCTTCGTGAACACCGGACCGAACTCAAGGCAGCGGAGAAGAAATGGCGCAAATCAAGACACATCTGACCTGAGTATGTATAAATCTCTCCTCTCTTCCTTTTCTGTGGATGTTCATGCTGCAAAATCTTCCTACTTCCACAACAAGATCAACAGCTCCTCCAACACACGATCACTCTTCAAGACATTCAACTCTCTCCTTTGTCCACCTCCACCTCCACCTCCACCCGCCTCCTCTTTATCTGCTGACGATTTTGCTAACTTCTTCACCAACAAAACAACATCTATCAGCAGTCAATTCTCAGCTCCACACACACAGGAACCCAGACCAACCCTTTCCACAGCCAATAACCCTCTCTCCTGCTTCTCTCCGCTAACCGAGGAAGAAGTATCTACACTTCTCCACTCCAGTCATCCTACCACCTGCCCTCTAGACCCCATCCCCTCACACCTTCTACAAGCCATCTCTCCCACACTTCTGCCAGCACTCACACACATCATCAACTCATCCCTCCATACTGGCACTTTCCCTTCTGCATTCAAGCAGGCTCGGGTAACTCCATTGCTGAAAAAATCAACACTAAACACATCATCTGTAGAGAATTACAGACCTATCTCTCTCCTACCATTCATTGCGAAAACACTTGAAAGAGCTGTTTTCAACCAAGTAACATCCTTCCTGTCTCTGAACAACCAGTTGGATGTCAACCAATCTGGCTTCAAGAAAGGGCATTCAACTGAGACTGCATTACTGTCAGTCACAGAAGCCCTACGGATCGCAAAAGCTGCTTCCAAATCCTCACTTCTCATTCTCCTGGACCTGTCTGCTGCCTTCGATGCTGAATCATCAGATCCTTCTGTCCAGCCTCTCATCACTGGGCATCACAGGAACTTCACTCCACTGGTTTGAGTCCTATCTCACAGGTAGGTCCTTCAGGGTCACAGTTTGGTCCCCTCCTCTTTTCCGTCTACACCACATCACTGGGACACATCATACAGGCACATGGTTTCTCCTACCACTGCTATGCTGATGACACACAGCTCTTCCTCTCATTTCAACCGGATGATCCCACAGTAGCTGCATGGGTCTCAAGCTGTCTGGCGGACATCTCGACATGGATGAAGGAACATCACCTGCAGCTCAACCTGGCAAAGACTGAGCTTCTCGTCCTCCCTGCCAATCCCTCTCTACAGCACGACTTCACTATCCAGCTAGATTTATCATCAATCAACCCATCAAGGTCGGTCAGAAATCTGGGGGTAACATTTGATGACCAGCTGACCTTCACAGACCACATTTCAAAGACAGCTCAATCATGCAGGTTTGCACAACATCAGGAAGATCAGGCCTTTCCTAACTGAGCATGCAACACAACTCCTCGTCCAGGCCCTGGTCATCTCTAGGCTTGACTACTGCAATGCTCTTCTGGCCGGACGTCCATCATGTGCAACTAAACCTCTACAGATGATCCAGAACGCTGCAGCTCGTCTTGTCTTCAATTAGCCCAAAAGGGCCCACGTCACTCCTCTGTTCATCTCTCTGCACTGGCTACCTCTCGCTGCTCGCATCAAGTTCAAGGCATTGACGCTTGCTTACAGATCTATCACTGGCTTAGCTCCCTCCTACTTTCACTCACTCCTACAAATCTACATCCCTGCCAGAAGCCTACGATCGGTCAACGAGCGACGTCTCGTGGTTCCATCACAGAAAGCCACAAAATCACTTTCCAGAACATTCTCATTCACAGTTCCATGCTGGTGGAACGCTCTCCCCACCCTCATCCGGAACGCAGAATCCCTGACAACATTCAAAAGACAGCTGAAAACCCATCTCTTCCATGAGCACTTAACCTCATAAAATCCTTTTCCTTTAAATCCTCGCTTATCGGGCTGATGCTACTCTGAATAATGCCTGAACTTCGTATTTTGAGCACTTCTTGCGTTGTTTTTGCCTCTTCACTATGACTCGCTTAACTTAGTCCTAATTTGTAAGTCGCTTTGGACAAAAGTGTCTGCTAAATGACTAAATGTAAATGTCACTATCCATCTTTATTGTCAGTGTCCTGAAGGTACGTTGATTTGTGATCTACGCAAACGGTTTTTATGACATTTGTATGAGAAAATTCTTATCATATATATATGCATTTATAGTGAATGTATATAAACATTTATACTGTTAAAGTGAAAATACAGATTGTGTTCAATGATCTGGTAGGAATTGAACTGTCAGCTCTAAAATCCTCCAGTTTCCCCCTGATATGTAGTGAGAGCCGGCATGGGCAGATCACAGTTGCTCGTCCCTCTCTCTCTCTCCTCTGTCTTGCTCTGCCACACACACTCCCTCTCTTCTTCTCACAGCCGCACACACACATTTAAGAGGATTTTTCAGAATGATTGTGAGGTAGATTAGACTGAAAGAGGGGGGTTTTCATGACTCTTTTTTTTGTTCATTACATTAACCATTTACATTACATTTTCTATATTTTTATGTGATATATAGTTTAAATTTGCTATATCAGCTTTTATATAATCACTGAAAAAAATGCATCTCATCTCATCTCGTTATTACGACATAATCGAGTGGAAAAAATGTGCTAAAATTCGCTTTATCAGCAATGCACCACCACCATACAAACTGCCTTGAGATCAGGCTGAAATATTAGTCTGAGACTTCTGAATACATAATACAAATACATAAATAGGCTGTTTAAAGTTATTCTAGTTGTGGTTAAGAATCAGAATGGACACACTGGAATGTAGAAGCTAAAAACTGCTGTGTAATGCCACAAAGGACACACAAAAAATCTGTAGTGTACATGTATGACCACTTTCAAAAAATAAAAGCTTTGACATGACCATTTTGTCGTATTTTTGTGTTAATTGAATTAAACTAAAACCTTTTTATTTCTATTTATTTGATGTTTTGTTGGGAAAATAAATATTAGACAGAATCCTCTAAAAAGGCTGAAATATATTTCACTTAAATATTACAGATTAAAAAATGAAAGAAAACGCGCTGAGTTTCAGTTTATTGTGGCATGCTCCAAAGATCTATAAAGTAAAGAGACATTCCGTTTGTTTTCGTTATTTTACTAAATCTGAATATCTTTTGTAAATTCATGAATTATGTCTTGCTTTTATCTGTATGACCATAAATGACGGAGTAAGAGTTTACTCTCTTGGAAGGAAAAAATCCAGTGGTCACACTGCCGCCTCATGAGTGCACACACAAAAATCTTGAATTGCTAACTTGATATCGCAGCCTGTTCATTATTAAAATAAAATAGTCAACCAAACATATAAAATGTTACAGGGCTAATTTGAATAGTGTGTAATATAATCTGTGACGTTTAGCGTGACGGCTTCACTGTGCTGTTATATGGGAAAGATGATATTTTATGTCAATAATGCCAAGTACAAAGCTTAGCCTACATATTAGGCCTAATGCTGGGTTCACACCAAACGCGAATAGAGCATCTGGCGCGAGTGATTTCCATGTCAATGTAAAGACGAGTTTACACCGTACTAAAGGCACTCGTTACTAAAGATTTTAAGAACTATGTAAAAACTCCATAGTAACCATCTGTAACAACTACCAACCACCTAGTAACACCATAGTACCACCAAAAATACCATAGCAACCGCCTGAACACCCTAGCAACCATATAGAAACGCTCTAGTAACACTCAAAATACCCTAGCAACCACCCAGAACACCTTAGCAACTGCCTAGCAATGCCCTAGCAACCACCTAGAACACCTTAGCAACTGCCTAGCAATGCCCTAGCAACCACCCAGAATACCCTAGCGAACGCCTAGCAACACCATAACAACCACCCAGAACACCTTAGCAACCGCCCAGCAACCACCCAGAACACCCTAGTAATGCCCTAGTAACCACCTGAACAACATGAATAAGCCATATCTCAGCACCAGAAAATCGTACAGACATGTTTGTTGGCTCATATGCAATCATGTCAATTTAGTTTTATTTAAATAAAAAAAACCTGTTTCTTGCCTTGAATATATATATCCATAGAAGCTGGCATGGCATTAAAATAATAAAAGAAAAGATAGATAGATATTATTATTATTAGTAGTAGTAGTAGTAGTAGTAGTAGTAGTAGTATTATAGCCCAAATATTGTTATTATTATTATAAACTAGGCTACAAAAAAAAAGTAAAACAAAATAACGTTATTAATCTGTATTTTTTCTAATCAAACTGGTTTCGGAATGTTACAACAGAACAGTTCTGGGAACAGAAACGTTAACATAGGCAACTGATTCTGCTCTGAGTTTCATGAGGGAATGACAATAGTCCGGGGTGGAGTGCCCTCTGGTGGTAATGACGGGCACTCTCACTGGTGATCGTGACATGCTCTGAGTGAACCGGTGGATTTTTTTTTTTTTTTTAATCCCTGGCAAAAAATATAATACAGATTGTACTTTTAAGTGGCCAATGAACGAACCATATTAAAATATCAGTATTATTTGGCAGAGGTTTCTGCTACTTAAACTGTATAAAATAAATTAGTGAGTGATTTATAATAAAGAGCATAACATGTCTGAACAGGTCATGTCTGTGGCAAAGACAGACATTAAAATGCAATGTAATTTTATGTTAGACTTACATAAGTCACATTTTCATCATTGTGTCCTTGCAAAAGATCTTTTATAGGTTATTTAAATGTCAAAGAAATGCATTAAATTCTCAGTGTAAATAATTCCACCATGTGGAAACTAGGGTTGCTAAAATGGGACGGGATATTTGCACATATAAGTTCACTAAAAAGCTATTATAACACTCTTTTATGCTACAAACGCCCATGACATGCATGTAAAAACCATTGATAACTGAATCATTAATATTTTATTTCTATTTGAGCTGTTAACATAAACAACATAGTCTACTACTTAATGCGTTTCTCACACGTTTATGAGCTTGGTCGCTCGCTGTCAATACGCACCAGAGAGAGGTTAACACATCTTTGCATTTTATTGGCTTCAGGACACGTTATAACGTATAACGTGAGAAAGAAACAGCATTGCCCCCTACTGGTAACGTACGTCATGTGCCAGAGAACTTCACTAAGGGCCGAATCGCCGAATCCCTTTCCCCGTGATTCGCATTCTTAATGGCCACATCTGTACAACTACTGATTTAAAAAATTTATTAATAAATGTTGAAATGAACATCAACTAAGATTAATAAATGTTGTAGAAGAATCTTTCATGGTTCGTTCATGTTAACTAATGTAGTTATCTAAAGTGTAACAAATGAAACCTTATTGTAGTGTTGACTAATAATCCATCTCTGTGAGTCCATGTAATGCATCTAAACATTGAAGAAAGCACTCTTATTAGAACTCCATTACTTGCAGCTGCTCTATCCATATTTTGGTGAGTCCTTCTGTTACGATGCGGCTGAGACAAGAAGGAAGCAGGATCCAAATGCAGCTTTGTTTATTAAATAGACTCCAGACTTTACAAACTCAGAATAGGGAACAGAACAACCAACATCAGCGTTAAATAAAACCAAGAACTCACAATGACTGAACTAAAACACAGGGCTTATATACAAGGGCAAACAAGCTAAACAAGATAACAAGGGGGCGTGGTTAATCTGAAAGACCTGGGGAGACTAATAGACATAATAGGGAACTGCTGAACATGAAAAGACAGGGGAACACAGACTGACATCACAACAACGACACTCATAGATAATGACACATTTCATCCTCTGTTGGAACAAAAGTGGCTAACTTCTGTCAACCTTGACTATAAGCAAGGACAAAACTAAAGCAATTTAATTTGAATCAATATTTATTCTGAAACAAAAAAAAATCTATTAAAATCGTGATCCAAAAAATTACGATAGTTTGGTGAGTTGATTTTTTTTTTCTCCCAGTCCTAACACACACAAGTTCCTTAAAATGTTTACAAATAGATTAATTACACAAACACACACACACACATTGGGTTTCCATGTTTTATGGTGATTTTCCATAGAAATAATGATTTTTATACTGTACAAACTGTAATCAATCCCCTAATCCTAACTGATGTAATTCAACAACTTGAACTAATGAATCAGACAAAAGGAATCGCCGGTGCAGCACAGATGTCTACTGATTAAAATATTTATTTAAGGTGCATAACAATGAATGACTAACGTTTCGATGTAAAGTTACATCTTCATCAGAGTCCTTGGAACTAATGAATATTTGTATTTATTTAATATTGACAGCATTATGTTATTTATTTTTTAAGTGGTCATGTTTATCTCTGGATATAGGCTTAATGTGTGTCATTGTTCTCTACAGGCTGGAGGATTGTGGTGTGACAGATGAAGGTTGTGTTGCTCTGGCTTCAGCTCTGAGATCAAATCCATCACACCTGAAAGAACTGATTCTGTCTGATAATAAACTAGGAGACTCAGGAGTGAAGCTGCTCTCTGCTGGACTGAAGACTCACTGTAAACTGGAGACACTGTGGTAAGATCATCTCTACCATAAAGACTCGGAGTGAATAAGGATTAATATGTACAGTAGATAGTGTATACAATATATCCTTGGCGTAAGCTCCATCCGGTGGTTCAGCGACAGATTCCTGCTTGATCCGTCAGATCCGACATTTTGTTGGATTGATGGACCCCATTGACTTCCATAGTATTTTAAGTCAATGGAGTCCATCAACTGTTTGGTTACTGACATTTTTCAAAATATCATCTTTTGTGTTCAGCAGAAAAAAGAAATTCATACAGGTTTGAAACAACTTGAGGGTAGGGCTGGGCGATATGGCCAAAAAGAAATATCACGATAATTTTTTTTATATCAGTCAATATCGATAATTATCACAATAAAAGGAAAATCTTTATTTCTTTCAAGTTTAAAGGCAGATTTTTGCTCCTAAGTGAAAGTTGTAGAAACCAGAGCATTAACTGTGGTTTTAAACTACTCTTTATTTGTCAGAACATATCATGACAAACACTTGCCAAACAGGAGAACATTTCACAAATCTGAGGTAGAACATTCAAACATTTGTCATTTTTCCTTAACAAAATAAATATCTTTATTGGACAATTTCTTAGTTTCTGCATGTGCTAATTTTTATTTGGTAAAATATAATATTCTGACTGTGAGCTTAATTAAAATTAACCATTGGTCATCCAGTATCATGTATTTAGATCATGACAACCACAGATGAAACCAGGCATACCCTGTAGCACCTCACTATCATGGCAAAATTTAACTTTATGGTTTCTATGGTATTTGTATGAAAAACAGTAGCCTAAATACATTATTAATTACTGTGATTATATTCCATTAGTCATTTAATACATTGTCTACATTAATAATATAATACAATTCAATATGTATATCCCACATTTAATGGTGCAGTTAATATTACTAGGCTAACGTTACAGTAAATCCATGGTAAATGATGGGAATTTGTAGACGGAAAAGCCTTCTGACTGTATCGTTGCGCACAGTGTTTCTCCTGTTTGTCAGCGCTGTTTCATCTGCCTTTAAACTGGTTTAAATCACTGAGACATTTGTGTTCTTCGCTGAACTCAAGCTCTTCTCACTGGATCTTGTGACGAGAGCGATCAGAGTAAACGCATCTGCTCTAGTGAGCTCGCGCTGCCGTTTGGACTTTGACCCGAGCGGATAAATGGTTCGTGTGGCGCGCGGTTCAAATGAGTTTAGTTCCGCTTTTGGCGCATAAACATTATCGAACATTTATCGAATTCTTGATATCGTTTTATCGAGAAAAATAATATTGCGATAATTATCGTTATCGTTTTATCGCCCAGCCCTACTTGAGGGTGAGTAAATGATGACAGAATTTTCATTTTTGGGTGAACTATCCCTTTAACCTGTTAACCGTTGCCAGTGCGCCCGCGCACTGAAGCGTTATTTATTTATTTAATTCAAAATTACTATCAGATTTAATGTTATACCTTGACAAACTATACATAATTAAAAAGATATAATACTCAAGTTTCAGTATTTGACCACTATTGTATTCTGAGAAACTCATAGTGACAGTTATGTCTTAATTTGTGTCAGGAGTTATGAAATGAAAAAATGAGTCGATACCTTTAATATGAATTATGCGCGTCAGCCGCTTTCATTCATAAAAAACTCCGTGCTGTCGTCATGACAGCGATACACAAAACAACGTCCCTCAGGGCTTTAGCTCAAAACTGTGCAGATTTGGAGAAATATTGATAGATTCTCATAGATTTACATCATATTTCTATAGACAGGAATAATATTTATTGAATTTATACCCAAATGCGTCGATGTAATCTTTATGAGCATTTGGTATTCCGATACTGTGTTTTTTAATTCATACCAGCAGCCTGAGGGCGCTACATGCACAATAATAGTCCATATATGGAACATGAAGAAGAGCCATGACCATGTGACATTCCAGGACGTCTGATACACACAAAGCTAACAAGAGATCGCGCTGTAACATGCAGATACAGATGTTTTGAAGACAATAAACATGATTGCACTGATATTTGAGTTACCTGTGTTTTTCAAGCCATGCCAGGTATTTTCATAATAATAGATTATATTTATAATGTAATGCTAATCTATAGACTATCATTGTGCAGAACACTATCCAATAGTATATTTTCTGTCTGATTTTTTTATCTGAAGCCAAATTAGATCACAGAAAATTATTTAAAATACTCGATTTGCTTTATAAAGTAAGTTTATAAGCACAAACATGGTTTTAATCTCATAAATTGTCGTGTATTGATGGTGTGCTAAGCTAACATGCTAGCTAGCCCTAGGTGCACCTGCCACCTAGAAGTTATATTTTTATTATTTTTTGAATGCTACCTGAAATGTGTCTTTATTCAAGAAATGCATTAGATACAGTTTAAAATGTAAGGGTGAACTTTGAGAAAAGAAATTAGTGACTGAAACCATATGAATAGCCTGTGAATAGCCAGTCGTTAGTAACTATAATGCAGACAAAAGAAATGCATATTTACAGCCATAACCAGGCTGGAGAGGTGTGAATGTGTGCAGGAGAGACTGAGACTGAATGGGGCTTGTTTGCACCACAAAACAATAAAGAAAATATACTGGATAGATGGTTAGAAGATGGCAATAAACATCAGTAGCATTTTAGCATCAAATCAAAATAAAGTCACATGACATGATCTTGAAAAACATTTCACTAAATACAGAGTTTTGGACTTATTATCTTAAGATTTTAAACATAAAATGTTTAGACATGTGGCATTAGCTGTAGTGCATTTCTAGATTGCTCCAGTGCCAACTTCAATTTTATTTTCATGAGGATATTTCATAAAAAATAATTTCTAATAACTTTACAAAACTTTGAAGCTATTTATAACAATTTTTGTCATTATGACAATAATTAATTCTACATTTACAATAAACTGCCAGGTGTCAGCTTTCAAATGAGATCATACTTGTGCTTTTAGTACAAAGGGTTCATGAACTGTATCTGTTTCAGTTTGGGTATGTCATTTC
Source organism: Rutilus rutilus (assembly GCF_951802725.1). Lineage (NCBI taxonomy): Eukaryota > Metazoa > Chordata > Actinopteri > Cypriniformes > Leuciscidae > Rutilus > Rutilus rutilus. The sequence goes on along the minus strand of NC_140219.1, from coordinate 1,897,848 downwards.
TTGGGATTTTTCAAAAGTGGGTTTGCAGCTTAACAGGTTAAGCATTAAAGCACATTCACACTCACACAAACGCGTTGGGTTTCCATGTTTTATGGGGATTTTCCATAGAATGAATGATTTTTATACTGTACAAACTCTATAATCAATCCCCTAATCCTAACTGATGTATTTTCACAATGTGAACTAATTGAGTATTTGTATTTATTTAATATTGACAGCATTATGTTGTTATTTTATTTGTTTTAAGTGTCATGTTTATCTCTGGATATAGGCTTAATGTGTGTCATTGTTCTCTACAGGTTGAGTTATTGTGGTGTGACAGATGAAGGTTGTGTTGCTCTGGCTTCAGCTCTGAGATCAAACCCCTCACACCTGAGAACACTGCATCTGTCTGGGAATAAACTAGGAGACTCAGTGAAGCTGTTAGAGGATCTGAAGGATGATCCACATTATAAACTGGAGACACTAGTGTAAGAATAGTTTTTAACGATTTTCATCATATTTTCTATTACAGTTCAAATGGCTGATTAAATGCTTACGTCACACAGCACCACAACATCCAAAAGGAACATTCCACTGCAGTAGCCACCGTTCAACCTGGAGAGGGCAGCACTCAAAGGCTTTTACACCATATATTGTAGAATTAAAACACTTTATACCCAAATGTCAACAAATTTACTTGAATCAATGAACAGCATTATTAAAGCCCCAGTCTTACAGATCATTAACTAAAAAAAGTTGTTTAGGGTTTAGTTACCCTTTAAAACTGTAGTTTTAAAATAGTAATGTTCAAAGTATTATTACCTGCGATTTTAATTCCTGCGTAAATGCATTTATGCCGCATCAGAGAAGCAATTAACATTCTGTTGTTACGACCAGCTCGTTTGGAGCCGCAACATAAAAGAGGAATCAACCACCAACGTTTGATGAATGAAGAAAGTTTTATTTTCTTCAACAAATATAACAATAACCACTCATACCAACTTAAGTCTAGGGAAAATAAAGAAACAAACAAAATAACTACAACAAAATATTAAAGCTACATGACACAAGGCAAGCATAAGAAAGAAAATCAAATAAGATTATAAGAGCCACTCCTGTGAGAAACTATCCCACAGAGAGTGCCTACCAAATGAAAACTCAGAACACTTAAATCCTAGATTTCCTAATTAACAATTAACATGGGGGAGTGACTCAAAATTCCCCCAGACTGCCACCATCAGGTAGGGAGTACACTCAGGGTCATCACACTGTGTAAATGCACATTTTGTGTTTTTTTTTTTTTTTTTTTTTTTTGCCGCTTTAGATTTGGTTTCTGTGCTGCTTTTTCTGTGTAAAGATGCCTTATGTGTGTGATAATCTGAGATTTGGGATGTTTGTTATTAACTGATATAAATTTTGTAGTGAGTGTAATGATGATTTCTGCTGGTTCTGTATCAGCTGTCCGTTGTGTGAAAGTGACCTTTCATGTGCTTTTGATTTTGTAAAGTGACTTTGAGCATCAGATAGAAGCTATATGATCATGTTTAAGAATAAATTAATATAGATTATCTAGTTAGTTTTCTTATGAAAAGATGTGACAGACCTAATATCTCATACTGCATATGTGACTGTTTGTGTGTTTTATTTTAGGTACTGGAAGACATGATCTTCTGATGATCATCTGGTGGTGAATAAGGATCCACTACAGAGACTCACAGTCAACAGAATCAACAGAGACTGAAGATACAGTGACTTCACTGTTATAAATTAAGACTTATAAATTAAGTTTGTGTTCAAGGCCATCAATGGTCTGGCACCGGCCTACCTCGCTGAATTGGTAACGGTCTACCAACCAGCCAGAACTCTGCGCTCCTCTGAACACACCTCTCTGGTCATTCCCAAGTTCAAATATAAAAAGTTTGGACGCACTTCCAGCACACCTACGAAGCATCACCTCACAGTTGAAAACTATTCAGACAAGCTTTTAACACAAAGCTTCCGATTTGACTGCTATTTTTATGTACATTTATGTTTTTATATTGTTGTCTATTAATGTTTTTACTGGAAAGCGCCTTGTGCACCTTGTGGCTGTTGTTAGGTGCTCTACAAATAAAATTTGATTTGATTTGATTTGACTTCTTTATAATCTCCTCTCCATGATTATGGTACTCTCAGCTATGTAAATAACTTTATTTGTGTTTTGTTTTTTCATTTTCTCTTTAAAATTGACTATTTATATGGTCTAAATATTTGATACAGAGTGGTAAATCTATGGAATTAAATTTGGTGTGATGCACTATGTATATTTTGTTTATTTGAACTCAAAACCGTTTGGTCCTCTCTTATAATGTTATCGCTGCAGTTTGAATCTGGGGCATGGTTGCTTTTTTTTTTCTTTTGTGTGTGGTTTGTCTGTGTATGTGTGTATATGTGTAGTGTTTGCTCAATTTGTCCTGTTTATTTTGAGTGTCTTTTTGTTAGTTACTTTTCATGTTAACAAAAATTTATCTATTGGTAATATTTATAGGCCACCCTCTGCTCCGTCTGATTCTACGATGTGTATTCTGTCAACTATTAACCTTCTTGAGAAGCACAATGAATTGATTATTTTGGGTGACTTTAATAAAAACTGGTTGGACTGTTCCTCTGTTAATGATAGAAATTTATTTGGTAGTATAAATCTAAGTCAGTTAATTATTGAGCCTATCAGAGTTGACTATCGTTCTTCATCTTTGTTGGACCGGATTCTCGTTAATAATCCTGAAAGGATAATTAAATCGGGTGTATTGTCAGACTGTTTAAGACAAGTGATCACTCGATTATATATTGTGTTTGGAAAATTCAAATGCCAAGTTCTCCACCTAAATACATTAGTCTGAGACGGTGTAAAAATATGAACGTTGATCATTTTATTCAAGACCTAGTTGATATAAATTGGGATAGGTTTCAGTTAATTCCATTTGCTGAGGATGCACTGAATTTTTTTCATTCTGAGGTTATGAATATAATAAATAAACATGCCCCTTTGAAAACTGTTAGAGTCAAAGGCAGACATTTACTTTGGATCAGTTCTAATCTTGTGTAGGGGGTATCAAGCTCAAATGAGGGGAATGTATAATTAATAATCCACAATTAATAATTAATCATACTGGTTATGAGTCATTATTACCTACACTTTTAAGGAACTTATGTAAGTTGGAAAAAAGGAATGCAAAAGCCTATTATTATAAAGACTTTCATAACCATAAACAGTTTTGGAATCAGTTGAACAATCTTTTGAAAAAAAAAAAAAAAAAAAAAGCTTGATTAAAAATATTAAATTTAATAATGAAATTATTTCTGACCCTTCACTAATTTCTCAAGCTTTTAATCAGCATTTTTCTTCTATCTGTGGTTCTCAGTGTTCTGATTTCTATACTGTCGCTTCATTAAATTCAATCACTGCAAACGGTTCATTTTCCTTTAAGACGATTATGCCTGTCGATGTTTACTATGTTATATGTGATCTAAAAACAAATAGTAGTGCTGGCCCTGATGGTTTAGAAGCTGAATTTGTTAAATCCGCTGCTCACGTATTAATGTATCCTCTTGCAGATCTATTTAATTTGTCATTGTCTACTTGTTCTGTTCCGTCTATATGGAAATGTGCAAGAGTTACTCCTTTGTTCAAAGGTGGAGACTCATCTGATGTCAATAATTATCGTCCAATTTCTATTATCTGCTCTATTGCAAAAAATTTTGAGATCAATTATCATTATTTATTAATTCATTAAATATTCTATCTCCGTTACAGTCAGGTTTCAGACCAAATTTTTCTACTACGACTGTTGTTTTAAAATTTACGAATGATGTGTTTTCATCCTTTGACAAAGGCCAAGCAACAGGTGCCATTTTCATTGATTTTTCGACGTCAATGTGTTGTTTTCCAGGGTTATCAGTCAGACTATGTAATTGTTGAAAATGGTGTTCCACAAGGTTCCACTCTTGGACCAGTGCTTTTCTCTATTTTTATTAATGATTTACCTCAGTTATACTCAAACTGTTCAGTGCATCTTTATGCTGATGACACTGTAATTTACACCACTAACTCTGATTTGTTACAGATTCAGAAATCATTACAATCTGACTTTAATTTGGTTCAAAAATGGTGTCATAACAATATGCTTATATTAAATAAGAGGAAATCTTGTTGCATGATGTTTGGGACGCGTCGTTGTCATTCCAAAACTTTTGATTTGAATATTATTTTTGATGATGGCTCATCTCTTGAGAATGTTGATTCATTTAAATATCTTGGCTTTTGGATTGACTCGGAACTTTCTTTTAAGCCCCATATAGATTATATTGTTAATAGAACATATTATTGCCTGCGTTCACTTTATTGCTCAATCGATTGTTTTACATTTCAAGACAGGAAAAGAATTGTTTCTCAGTTAATATTACCTCATATTGACTATGCCGATATTGTTTATCAAAATACCCATGATATTTATCTTAGGCCTCTTAATGTTGTTTACAATTCTTTGTGCAGATTTGTGCTAAGGTGTCCATATCGTACTCATCATTGTCATATGTATGAATTGCTTAATTGGTTACATCCTAAATCTAGAAGAAAATTCCATTGGTTTTTGTTTATTTTTAAATGTGTTTATGTTGTTTGTCCTTTTTATTTGAATGAAATTTTGATTCCATATAGATCTTATTACTCACTTAGACATGCGCAATATCCTTTTTTTCTTGTTCCTTTTCAGAGTATTTTTCAGAGTAGCCGGACGTAGGTCATTTCAGTATTAAGCCCCTTTTGACTGGAATAATCTTCCTGTTTCTCTGAGATCTATTACTTCTCTTAATCGCTTTAGGTTATCTTTATATTCTTATCTTAAAATAACTTGTTTATGTTTTTGATTCGATTTTTGATTTTATTTTTATTTATTTATCCATTTATTATTATTATTATTTAAAAAAAAAAAATTTATTACTTGAGATAAATTCGAGGATCTTCTGTTGTTGTTATTATTTGGTTCTATGTTGATATTGTATGATGTTGAGACTCTGCATCGCAAGTGTGGTCTGTGGGTGCGGGAAACAGATTGAGCATTTTCTTTTGTTTTGTTCTGTTTTTGTATTTCGTTTTGTAAAGTTGTTTTGTCTCGGTTGTATTATTATTATTTGTGTTGTATATTTTGTTTGTGTCTTTAGGACCCCCTTGAAAATGAGATGTTACATCAATAAATTCACCATATTTCAACGATCCTCTGACAGACCTGATGAGGCGGCAGTGAAACACCTTTTATTACACAGCAGCAAAATACAGTTTCTCATTCATAGAATAACCATTTTATTTGTATAAACGCACAGTATAAACTCAAAAAGGTTGGAGTTTTGTTGGAGAAAATATAGAGCCTAAATGTGTTGTTTGTGTTGTACCAGCAGAGGGAGACAAAGACTAATGAAAGATTTATTTTGCATAATTATGAGAAAAAAAAAGTTCAAGCTCACTTTTAGAAAACAAACAAACAATGGAAGCTTGAGTGTATACATGTTTTAAATAATAGTTGTATTACATTTGTATTAATTTATTAAAGGTGTCATATGATGCGTTTTCATGTTTTCCTTTTTCTTTAGTGTGTTGCTGTTTGTGCATGTATAAGATCTGCAAACTTGATGTTGCCTTTTTGAAAATTCAGGGCTATCGGGAAAATGCACACTGGCAAAGTGGTGAGTTTTATATTCGTCTTATTTATTTATTTATTTATTTTCCCTAAAAGAACATGTTTGTTTCAAAGTTTTGTCAATGTAAGCTTTGTAAGAGGTGTGTATGTTAAGTTCGGTAAAAATATGTGGAAATTGTATGCGCCTGCTCTTGGCCAATGAGAGAGATCGGAGAAGGAGATGAGAGGCGTGATCATTTCTTTTTGGTTTGGATGAGCATTAAGTTGGGCAGAAACTAATCCCTCTCTGCGCGGTCTGAACTGAGTTGTTAACCAGTTTCGTTACGATTCGTTACGAAATTTCGAGCGTGGAGGACTGGATCGGAAATTTCGAGGGAGAGCAGAGGACTCGTTCGGGGCTCATGGCGGAAATTCACCCACGGCCTAACGGAGGACTGATTCATTGAGCATCGTCGATTTGAGATTGTTCCATTCTGATTTTTGTTTCTGTTTCGAAGACAATTATTCTGGACCTTGGACTGTAATGTTATCGATTTACGTGTGATGATTTGCATACTGAATGTGGATTGGTTGTTAGCTCTCTGTATGAGAGGCAGTTGATATCCAGTAAGTTAGACGCAAACGTGACGAAGTTACGACACTATTTGGAGTGACTGCACAAGAACGATACATGGTGTCAGAAGTTTATTTACTGTGGCATGATCAGGGCTCCAGACTAACTTTTCCTCTGGTTGCACTGGTGCTACCAACTTTCTCAGTTGGTCGCACCAGCATATGATTTTGGTCGCAGCTTTTTTTTTTCTTTGCTACATGCCATGGGATTAATCAATGCATGCTGATGAATAGTGGTCTTAATCTGCATACCCTAGTTTTGCACTGATGTAAAAAGACTGACAGTGACACAAGACTTCATGTTAGCAAAATGTTTTAATCTTTTAACTATCAAATCAAAAAACTCTTTTCTTTTTCCTTTGCTCACTCGGTTCCTCCCTGTCCGCACCTGTGCTCTCGTCATCAGTTGTGTCTGTGTGCTGGCTCGTTGGCCCGGTCCTTTCCACCAGCATCCTTTACCTCCACACTTTGTTTTTTAAAGAATTCAGCAATTGACATTTTTATATGACTTAATTCCTGAATTCCTTATTGGCGCGTTTCACCATCCATAATAAATAAACTGCAAGTGTCTTGCGGAAGAACATTGTAGCCGGAGCTACTTCTCTCCGTTAATGTCTATGGCAAGTCACGCAGGCACTGGGCAACTCCGCAGGCGAGCCGACCCCGGGATAAAATAGTCAGAATATAAACACTTATTATAGGCGTACCGTAGGGATTCAGGATAAATCAAAAACACGGTTTGGAAAATAGATTCATGATGTACTCATTCATTTTGAACATACACTCACCTAAAGGATTATTAGGAACACCAAACTAATACTGTGTTTGACCCCCTTTCGCCTTCAGAACTGCCTTAATTCTATGTGGCATTGATTCAACAAGGTGCTGAAAGCATTCTTTAGAAATGTTGGCCCATATTGATAGGATAGCATCTTGCAGTTGATGGAGATTTGTGGGATGCACATCCAGGGCACGAAGCTCCCGTTCCACCACATCCCAAAGATGCTCTATTGGGTTGAGATCTGGTGACTGTGGGGGCCATTTTAGTACAGTGAACTCATTGTCATGTTCAAGAAACCAATTTGAAATGATTCGAGCTTTGTGACATGGTGCATTATCCTGCTGGAAGTAGCCATCAGAGGATGGGTACATGGTGGTCATAAAGGGATGGACATGGTCAGAAACAATGCTCAGGTAGGCCGTGGCATTTAAACGATGCCCAATTGGCACTAAGGGGCCTAAAGTGTGCCAAGAAAACATCCCCCACACCATTACACCACCACCACCAGCCTGCACAGTGGTAACAAGGCATGATGGATCCATGTTCTCATTCTGTTTACGCCAAATTCTGACTCTACCATCTGAATGTCTCAACAGAAATCGAGACTCATCAGACCAGGCAACATTTTTCCAGTCTTCAACTGTCCAATTTTGGTGAGCTCGTGCAAACTGTAGCCTCTTTTTCCTATTTGTAGTGGAGATGAGTGGTACCCGGTGGGGTCTTCTGCTGTTGTAGCCCATCCGCCTCAAGGTTGTGCGTGTTGTGGCTTCACAAATGCTTTGTAACGAGTGGTTATTTCAGTCAAAGTTGCTCTTCTATCAGCTTGAATCAGTCGGCCCATTCTCCTCTGACCTCTAGCATCAACAAGGCATTTTCGCCCACAGGACTGCCGCATACTGGATGTTTTTCCCTTTTCACACCATTCTTTGTATACCCTAGAAATGGTTGTGCGTGAAAATCCCAGTAACTGAGCAGATTGTGAAATACTCAGACCGGCCCGTCCGGCACCAACAACCATGCCACGCTCAAAATTGCTTAAATCACCTTTCTTTCCCATTCTGACATTCAGTTTGGAGTTCAGGAGATTGTCTTGACCAGGACCACACCAATATCAATACTAAATGCATTGAAGCAACTGCCATGTGATTGGTTGATTAGATAATTAGATTAGATAGGCCGTCGGTGTAAAATATGCAATAAACTCAACCACTTCGCAAAGGTATGCAAAGCAAAACAACCTGTCACACATAGAGCTGTACACACAGTGGGAAATACAGACATCTTAGAGGCGGATGAGCTGTCCATTGATGCAATTAATAAAGAGCATGAAAGCACAGAATGTGAGCAGGCTTTTGCAGAACTTGATTTAGGATATCAAGCAAGCAAAGTTATCTTCAAATTGGATACTGAGGCCCAGGTGAACATTATTCCAGCCGGTAGATTTGAAAATCTCTTCGGCACAACAGAACTGAAGCCCACAATGCGCCGTCTTACAGGCTATGGCGGAGAGACACTGGATGTAAAAGGGAAATGTTAGCTTAGCTGTAGATACAAAGACACAGAAGCTGTGCTGGAATTTTACATTGTGAGTACACATGCACCTCCCGTGCTTGCTTTGAGAGCATGGCTGGACCTGGGGCTGATAAAGCTCATCTTTTCAGTTGATGCAGATACAAACAAGCCCTGTGATATCATGCAAGAATTCCAGGATGTCTTTCACGGGATCGGTGAGTTTCCAGGGTAATGTACTATACACATAGATCCTACAGCTGTCCCTGTCGTGTATCCGCCCAGGAGGATTCCGTTCATGCTGCGCAGTCGACTCGAGGAGGAGCTAGACAGCATGGGAAAATCAGGCGTTATTGTTAAAGTGGTTAAGGTTAATGCCCTGGTGGTCGTTGAAAAGCCCAGCACTGGAAAACTCAGGATATGTTTAGACCCCAGAGACTTGAATAAAGCAATCAAAAGGCCACATTATCCCCTGCCGACACTCCAAGACATATGCGTATGCTTCAAAATCCCTCACACCAAGAGAAGAAAACTATGCACAGATCGAAAAGGAGTTGTACGCTGTGTTGTTTGGATGCAAACGTTTTCACACATATGTCTATGGCAGAAAGGTTATTGTCGAGTCTGATCACAAACCTTTAGAACCCATCCTGAGAAAGCCTCTTGCAGCCGCGCCTCCACACCTGCAGAGAATGATTTTGCAACTACAGAGGTACGATATTGAAATTGTGCACCGTCCAGGAAAAGACATTCCAATAGCGGACACGCTGTCCAGGAAGTCCATCTCGTACCGACTCGAATCACTGGATGAGGATATGGATGCACAAATTCACACAGTTGTAGATAGTCTACCTGTAAGCAACAGGAAGCTAACGAGCATCCGAAAAGCAACGGAGCAAGATCCACAGCTTTCTTCCCTGAGAAGTGTCATAATATCCGGATGGCCTGATGTGAGGAAGAAGTGCCCCTACAGCATTGCTGAGTATTGGAATCTCAGAGATGAGATTTCAAAGATCGATGGGCTTCTGTTTAAGGGTGAGAAAATCATCATTCCACATGAGCTTAGGGCAGAAATGTTAGAGCGCATACACACTGGACACATGGGAATTGAGAGGAGTAAGCAAAGGGCCAGAGATATTTTATTTTGGCCAGGCATGAACAAACAAATTGAAGAAATGGTGGAAAGATGCACCACATGCTTAGAGCTTCGCAAATCGAATCCAAAAGAGCCCATGATCTCTCACCAGATACCAGAACTTCCCTGGCAGGTTGTTGCAACAGACTTGTTAATGTGGAACGGAGATGACTATATAATAGCCGTAGACTACTACAGCAGATTCATCGAGCTGGAGAGACTCCACTCGACCACATCATCAACAGTCATCCGTAAGATAAAGGCCATCTTCGCCAGGCACGGTGTACCTGAAAAAATAATTTCAGATAATGGCCCACAGTTCAGCTCGCATGACTTCAAAAATGTTGCAATTCAATGGGACTTTGCGCACGTAACATCTAGCCCACACTATCCGCAAAGCAATGGTCTCGCCGAAAAGACTGTACAGACAGCAAAGGCCATACTGAGCAAAGCACAAGCTGAGAAGAAGGACCCTTACCTCAGCTTACTTGAACACAGGAACACCCCTGTTGATGGGTTTAAGTCTCCCTCACAGTTGCTGATGAGTAGACGTCTTCGCTCCATACTCCCCACTTCAGAAAAACAGCTACAGCCTCAGGTTGTGGATCAAAGACTGGTGAATGTGAAAAGAAAGCTAAAGCAAGCAACACAGAGGCAGTACTATGATCGCACAGCACAGCCATTGTCAGCATTGGCACAAGGGGATAATGTTCGATTTCAGCAAACCAATGGTCGATGGATGTCCCCCACTGTTTTGCAACCTGCGGACGCACACCGGTCATACATTATCCGTACCCATGATGATCAAGTGTTCTGCTGTAATCGTCGACATTTAATGGAAACCAAGGAAATGGCATCAGAAATAAATGAGCCAGCACCTGAGAGCGCATTCGTGCACCTGTGGATACAGGAAGATTGAAAGAAAACAATTGTAGCATGCAGCAACAAGCAGCATCCCCTCAGTTTACACGCTCTGGTCGCATGGTGAAACCTAGAGACATTCTTGACTTATAAACCTCTGACATTTGGTAAAATAGAATAAAACAGATGTGGCAGTAGTATGGATGCTGTACAGAAGATAGTATTTCTGAATGCACGTTCTGCATTTCATTGGTTATGAAACATTAAGTTAATTAGGGGTTCAAGCACGAAGTGCTGAAACCCTATTGTAATTGTACTGATTTTTATTAGGGGTTCAAGCATGAAATGCTGAAACCCTATTGTAATTGTAAGGATTTTTATTATTATTATTCTTCCCTAAAACGCATCGTGCAGCCAAAACCGTAAGGCCTAGAGACGTGATACTTGGTCAAATGGTAGTAGTATTGCTCGCTACTCAGATACACGGACTTAGCCAAATCGGCCCATAGGTGGCGCTACAGCGAACAAAAGCGCGAAACTGCTCATAACTCCTAGACTGTATGTCGTAGACTCAAGTGTCTTATATCCATGTAATCAAGACCTCATGGCAAACAAAATGTATATCTCCGATTTCATTTCCGGTATGCAAATTTTTCCGCAATTTTGAATTTTGTCAAAAACCTACTTTTGCGAACTAGTCCCTGGTTTTTTGTCCGATTGGAACCAAACCAGTGCAGAAATGTTCTCTGGAGTCTGGTTACCAATAATTATCGAAAAAAAATTGAAATTTCGATTCATGGTTTCTAGGGGGCGCTAATTGATTTTTGTGGAAAGAGCCTATTTTACTAAAACGGCTATAACTCGAGAAGTAAATTAGATATCTTCACCAAACTTGGTACATATCTGTATGAGTTCAATTTGGGGTCACGGTAACAAAGTCGCGACGATTGAACACTAGGTGGCGCTATAACATGAAAAAAACATAAAACAGGCTATAACCACCTGACCGTTAGTCTGATTGACTTGAAAATTGGTATGCAGTGTCTTGGTCCAAGGTGTCATGTATGTCTATGAGGACATTGGCGTATCTCAAAAAACATGGCCGCCATCGGCCAATGAAGTTTGAGCACCTATTAGACAAGGTTAACGGAGGTCGATCGGAACGAAACTCGGTGGGCATGTTCGACTCATGGCCCTAGAGGTCTGTACGAATTTTAAAAGAAATCGGCCACTAGTTGGCGCTAACGAGTTTTATGGCTCTGTAATCACGTGGTGTTACACTTATTGTCACAAAATGCATACCATTTGATAGATCTCCTCTTGTTGAACAACTTTGCCTCAAGAACCATTGCTGTCAATTAAACCGTTCATTACATATTTGTAATTATGTTAAAAACCTACTTTTGCGAACTAGTCCTAGGTTTTTCGCCCGATCAGAACCAAACGAGTCTAGGACAATTCTATGGACTCTCTAGATCAATAATTATCAAAAAAAAGTTGAACTTTTGCATTTTTCGCACGGGTATATTGGGTCATAAAGAAAATGGGCGTGGCAAAATGCACTCAAAAGCCTATAAATCCTAAACGAAAACTCAGAACTTCACGAAAATTGGTGAGCATATGTGCCACAACATCATTAACAAGCATGCAAAATATCATGGAGATCGGACTATAGGTGGCGCTATAACTGTTAAAAAGCTTGCCTGTATTGGCTGTAAATGGACTTTTCCATCTATTATTTCAGTGGTTAAAAGCTTTCTAAATAAATCTTAATGTCTTAAATGCTTATGTGCTTAAAGGCCTTAAATGCTTGAACCCCGATAAATGCTGCTTGCAGCTTTAATTATTAGGGGTTCAAGCACGAAGTGCTGAAACCCTATTGTAATTGTACTGATTTTTATTAGGGGTTCAAGCATGAAATGCTGAAACCCTATTGTAATTGTGCTGATTTTTATTATTATTATTATTATTCTGCCGTAAAACGCATCGTGCAGCCTAAACCGTAAGTGCTAGAGACTTGAAACTTGGCCAGAAGGTAGTACAAAAATCGAGGAGAGGTTCAGAGAATATGAGCTAGATTGGCCAATAGGTGGCGCTACAGTGCAAAAAACAAAAAAATGGCATATTTTTGCTTAAATCTCATCAACCCTTTGTCACAGACTCAAGTGTCTTATATCTTTGGAATCCTTGGGTCAAGCCGAACAAAAAAGGCCTCAAGGATTTCATTTCCGGTATGCAAATTTTCCCGCCATTTTGGATTATGTCCAAAACCTACTTTTGCGAACTAGTCCCTGGTTTTTCGCCCGATCGGAACCAAACCAGTGCAGAAATATTCACAGGAGTCTGAAGATCAATAATTATCGAAAAAAATGTAAAATTTCGATCCACGGTTGCTAAGGGGTATCAAAACGTTCGCAGGAGGCGGAGCTAATTATACGAAAATGGCTATAACTCGTGAACAAAATGAGATATTTTCACCAAACTCGGTACACATATGTAAGAGCTCAAGTTGAGGTCACAGTAAAAAAATCGCGGTGATTGGCCTCATGGTGGCGCTATAATATGAAAAAAACATAAAACAGGCTATAACCACCTGACCGTTAGTCCGATTGACTTGAAAATTGGTATGCAGTGTCTTGGTCCAAGGTGCCATGTATGTGTATGAGGACATTGGCGTATCTCAAAAAACATGGCCGCCATCGGCCAATGAAGTTTGAGCACCTATTAGACAAGGTTAACGGAGGCCGATCGGAACGAAACTCAATGGGCATGTTCGGCTCATGGCCCTAGAGGTCTGTAAGAATTTTGAAAGAAATCGGCCACTAGTTGGCGCTAATGAGTTTTATGGCTCTGTAATCACGTGGTGTTACACTTATCATCACAAAATGCATATCATTTGATAGATCTGCTTATGCTGAACAACTTTGCCTCTAGAACCATTGCTGTCAATCAAACAGTTTATTAATTATTCACGAATATGTTAAAAACCTACTTTTGCGAACTAGTCCCTGGTTTTTTGCCCGATCGGAACCAAACGAGTCTAGAACAATTCTCTGGACTCTCTAGATCAATAATTATCAAAAAAAAGTTGAACTTTTGCATTTGGATGGCTGTAATAGGGTCATTTATAAAATGGGCGTGTCAAAATACCTTAAAAAGCCTATAAATCCTAAATAAAAACTCAGAACTTCACAAAAATCGGTCAGCATATGTGACATAACATCATTAACAAGCATGAAAAATTCTATGGAGATCGGACGATAGGTGGCGCTATAACTGTTAAAAAGCTTTAAAATCATATATTTCCTATGGTAAACTGCCTGTATTGGCTGTAAATGGTCTTTTCCATCTCTGATCATATAATTTTCATATCATAATGTTCAAAACTAGTGCAATACAATTCTCTGGACTCACTAGATCAATAATTGTCAGAAAAAGTTGAACTACTTCATTTGGATAGCTATAATAGGTTCACTTCAAAATCTGGCCTTTACCAAGTGTCCCCGAAAGCCTATATCTCTTTAATCAATGCTCAGACCTTCTTAAAAACAAGTCAGAACGTGTGAAATATCACCCTGAACAAGCATGAAAATTTTCAGACAGATCGGACAAAATTTGCCTCTATAACAGTTAAAAAGGTGAAAATGATATGAATTAATGGCATGTTAAGCCAATAAGTGGTATTTTACTGCCCCCTGCTGTTTAAAATAGTCATTTTGTCATATTGGTATTGGTATCAGCCATGGTAAATCATGATAAACTATGGTAAGTGTGTGTGTGTGTGTGTGTGTGTGTGTGTGTGTGTGTGTGTGTGTGTGTGTGTGTGTGTGTGTGTGTGTGTGTGTGTGTGTGTGTGTGTGGTACAAATATAACAAAGGTTTTATTTTCCAACATGAAAACAAACATAACAGAGTGCTAGTGCACAAACAATAACCGACAATGATAATGGGTGAGAGGGGAACTTAAATACACAGATCAAGACAAGGACAACAGGTGACGGTTATGATGATGAGGAGCAGGTGATGATGATGAGGGTGATGAGGAGCAGGTGCAGGTGATGACGACAGATGGTGAATGTGATGAAGACAGAAGGTGAATGTGATGAAGGTGAATGTGACACCAATATCACTGAAACATTTGTGTGTGTGTGTGTGTGTGTGTGTGTGTGTGTGTAGCATTATTGTGTGTAGCATATGTAGCAAGTATGCATTATTGAGTTAACATGGAAACACTGGTTTGCTTTAGTGCAGAAAACTGGTCAAAATCATGAGGTTTAAAGTGAAAGTGAGCCAATAAGTGGTCTTCTACTGCCCTCTGCTGGCCATTCTACTTATTAATTAAATTTTTCCACATGTGCTTGCATTTATACTTGAATACACACTAAAAATCACTTATATAGCAATAACTATTATAACACAATCATATTTTGTCAGTGTTAATCACTTTATTTGCACTGACACTTCAAATAATTGCTAGTAATGTGGTAAATCATGGTAAATCATGGTTAACTATGCTGTGTGTGTGTGTGTGTGTGTGTGTGTGTGTGTGTGTGTGTGTGTGTGTGTGTGTGTGTGTGTGTAAGCATGCATTGAGTTAACATGGATAAACTGGTTTGCTTTAGTGCAGAAAACTGGTTTAAAGTGAAAGTGAGCCAATAAGTGGTCTTCTACTGCCCTCTGCTGGCCATTCTACTTATTAATGAAATAATTCAACATGTGCTTGCATTCATACTTGAATACACACTAAAAAAATCACTTATATAGCAATAACTATTATAACACAATCATATTTTGTCAGTGTTAATCACTTTATTTGCACTGACACTTCAAATAATTGCTAGTAATGTGATAAATCAGGCTAGAAACATGGTAAATCAAAGTAAATAATACTAGATTGTCGTTTATCTCCTGGTAAATAATACTAGAACGTGGTATATCATGGTAAATCATGGTTAACTATGCTGTGTGTGTGTGTGTGTGTGTGTGTGTGTGTGTGTGTGTGTGTGTGTGTGTGTGTAAGCATGCATTGAGTTAACATGGAAAAACTGGTTTGCTTTAGTGCAGAAAACTGGTTTAAAGTGAAAGTGAGCCAATAAGTGGTCTTCTAGTGCCCTCTGCTGGCCATTCTACTTAATAATGAAATATTTTACATGTGCTTTTGCATTCATACTTGGACACACACTAAAAATCACGTATATAACTAACTATTATAACACAATAATATTTTGTCAGTGTTCATCACCTCATTTGCACTGACACTTCACATAATTGCTAGTAATGTGGTTAATCATGCTAGAAACATTGTAAATCATAGTAAATAATACTGAAATGAGGTGTATCAAGGTAAATCATGCTAGAATCCTAATAAATCATTCTGGAACATGGTATATGATAGTAAATCATGCTAGAATCATATTAAATAATTCTAGAATGTGGCAAATCGTTGTGGGAGGAGCCTATTTTACTCAAATGGCTATAACTCAAGAAGTAAATGAGATATCTTCACCAAACTCAGTACACATGTGTATGGGTTCAATTTGAGGTCACAGTAAACAATTTTATGGAGATCGGACCATAGGTGGCGCTATAACTGTTAAAAAGCTTTAAAACCATATATATCCCATGGCAATTTGCCTGTATTGGCTGTAAATGGTCTTTTCCATCTATTATGTCAGTGGTTACATGCTTGCTAAATAAATCTTAATGACTTTTGATGCTTTTGTGCTTAAATGCCTTAAAGGCCTTAACTGCTTGAACCCCGATAAATGCTGCTTGCAGCTTTAATTATTATTATTATTATTAGGGGTTCAAGCATGAAATGCTGAAACCCTATTGTAATTGTGCTGATTTTTATTATTAGGGGTTCAAGCATGAAATGCTGAAACCCTATTGTAATTGTGCTGATTTTTATTATTATTATTATTATTCTGCCGTAAAACGCATCGTGCAGCCTAAACCGTAAGTGCTAGAGACTTGAAACTTGGCCAGAAGGTAGTACAAAAATCGAGGAGAGGTTCAGAGAATATGAGCTAGATTGGCCAATAGGTGGCGCTACAGTGCAAAAAACAAAAAAATTGCATATTTTTGCTTAAATCTCATCAACCCTTTGTCACAGACTCAAGTGTCTTATATCTTTGGAATCCTTGGGTCAAGCCGAACAAAAAAGGCCTCAAGGATTTCATTTCCGGTATGCAAATTTTCCCGCCATTTTGGATTTTGTCCAAAACCTACTTTTGCGAACTAGTCCCTGGTTTTTCGCCCGATCGGAACCAAACCAGTGCAGAAATATTCACAGGAGTCTGAATATCAATAATTATCGAAAAAAATGTAAAATTTCGATCCACGGTTGCTAAAGGGTATCAAAACGTTCGCAGGAGGCGGAGCTAATTATACAAAAATGGCTATAACTCGTGAACGAAATGAGATATTTTCACCAAACTCGGTACACATATGTAAGAGCTCAAGTTGAGGTCACAGTAAAAAAATCGCGGTGATTGGCCTCATGGTGGCGCTATAATATGAAAAAAACATAAAACAGGCTGTAACCACCTGACCGTTAGTCCGATTGACTTGAAAATTGGTATGCAGTGTCTTGGTCCAAGGTGCCATGTATGTCTATGAG
Organism: Rutilus rutilus; assembly: GCF_951802725.1. Lineage (NCBI taxonomy): Eukaryota > Metazoa > Chordata > Actinopteri > Cypriniformes > Leuciscidae > Rutilus > Rutilus rutilus. Next base: position 1,880,675 of record NC_140219.1, on the reverse strand, counting down.
GACATTGGTGTATCTCAAAAAACATGGCCGCTATCGGCCAATGAAGTTTGAGCACCTATTAGACAAGGTTAACGGAGGCCGATCAGAACGAAACTCAGTGGGCCTGTTCGGCTCAAGCCCCTAGAGGTCTGTAAGAACTTTGAAAGAAATCGGCCACTAGTTGGCGCTAACGAGTTTTATGGCTCTGTAATCACGTGGTGTTACACTTATCGTCACAAAATGCATATCATATGATAGATCTGCTCATGCTGAACGACTTTGCCTCTAGAACCATTGCTGTCAATCAAACAGTTCATTAAATATTCATGAATATGTTAAAAACCTACTTTTGCGAACTAGTCCCTGGTTTTTCGCCCGATCGGAACCAGACCAGTCTAGGACAATTCTCTGGACTCTCTAGATAAATAATTATCGAAAAAAAGTTGAACTTTTGCATTTGCCTGGCTGTAACAGGGTAATTTACAAAAGGGGCTTGGCAAAATACACTAAAATGCCTATAAATCATAAATGAAAACTCAGAACTTCACAAAAATTGGTGAGCATATGTGACATAACATCATTAACAAGCATGCCAAATTTTATGGAGATCGGACCAAAGGTGGCGCTATAACTGTTAAAAAGCTTTAAAACCATATATTTCCCATGGTAAACTGCCTGTATTGGCTGTAAATGGTCTTTTCCGTCTATTATGTCAATTGTTAAATGCCTGCTAAATAAAACTTAATGTCTTTTGATGCTTGTGTGCTTAAAGGCCTTAACTGCTTGAACCCCGATAAATGCTGCTTGCAGCTTTAATTATTATTATTATTCTGCCGTAAAACGCATCGTGCAGCCTAAACCGTAAGTGCTAGAGACTTGAAACTTGGCCAGAAGGTAGTACAAAAATCGAGGAGAGGTTCAGAGAATATGAGCTAGATTGGCCAATAGGTGGCGCTACAGTGCAAAAAACAAAAAAATGGCATATTTTTGCTTAAATCTCATCAACCCTTTGTCACAGACTCAAGTGTCTTATATCTTTGGAATCCTTGGGTCAAGCCGAACAAAAAAGGCCTCAAGGATTTCATTTCCGGTATGCAAATTTTCCCGCCATTTTGGATTATGTCCAAAACCTACTTTTGCGAACTAGTCCCTGGTTTTTCGCCCGATCGGAACCAAACCAGTGCAGAAATATTCACAGGAGTCTGAAGATCAATAATTATCGAAAAAAATGTAAAATTTCGATCCACGGTTGCTAAGGGGTATCAAAACGTTCGCAGGAGGCGGAGCTAATTATACGAAAATGGCTATAACTCGTGAACGAAATGAGATATTTTCACCAAACTCGGTACACATATGTAAGAGCTCAAGTTGAGGTCACAGTAAAAAAATCGCGGTGATTGGCCTCATGGTGGCGCTATAATATGAAAAAGACATAAAACAGGCTATAACCACCTGACCGTTAGTCCGATTGACTTGAAAATTGGTATGCAGTGTCTTGGTCCAAGGTGCCATGTATGTGTATGAGGACATTGGCGTATCTCAAAAAACATGGCCGCCATCGGCCAATGAAGTTTGAGCACCTATTAGACAAGGTTAACGGAGGCCGATCGGAACGAAACTCAATGGGCATGTTCGGCTCATGGCCCTAGAGGTCTGTAAAAATTTTGAAAGAAATCGGCCACTAGTTGGCGCTAATGAGTTTTATGGCTCTGTAATCACGTGGTGTTACACTTATCATCACAAAATGCATATCATTTGATAGATCTGCTTATGCTGAACAACTTTGCCTCTAGAACCATTGCTGTCAATCAAACAGTTTATTAATTATTCACGAATATGTTAAAAACCTACTTTTGCGAACTAGTCCCTGGTTTTTTGCCCGATCGGAACCAAACGAGTCTAGGACAATTCTCTGGACTCTCTAGATCAATAATTATCAAAAAAAAAGTTGAACTTTTGCATTTGGATGGCTGTAATAGGGTCATTTATAAAATGGGCGTGTCAAAATACATTAAAAAGCCTATAAATCCTAAATAAAAACTCAGAACTTCACAAAAATTGGTCAGCATATGTGACATAACATCATTAACAAGCATGAAAAATTCTAAGGAGATCGGACGATAGGTGGCGCTATAACTGTTAAAAAGCTTTAAAATCATATATTTCCTATGGTAAACTGCCTGTATTGGCTGTAAATGGTCTTTTCCATCTCTGATCATATAATTTTCATATCATAATGTTCAAAACTAGTGCAATACAATTCTCTGGACTCACTAGATCAATAATTGTCAGAAAAAGTTGAACTACTTCATTTGGATAGCTATAATAGGTTCACTTCAAAATCTGGCCTTTACCAAGTCTATATCGATTTTAATCAATGCTCAGACCTTCTTAAAAACAAGTCAGAACGTGTGAAATATCACCCTGAACAAGCATGAAAATTTTCAGACAGATCGGACAAAATTTGCCTCTATAACAGTTAAAAAGGTGAAAATGATATGAATTAATGGCATGTTAAGCCAATAAGTGGTATTTTACTGCCCCCTGCTGTTTAAAATAGTCATTTTCTCATATTGGTATTGGTATCAGCCATGGTAAATCATGATAAATGATGGTGTGTGTGTGTGTGTGTGTGTGTGTGTGTGTGTGTGTGTGTGTGTGTGTGTGTGTGTGGTACAAATATAACAAAGGTTTTATTTTCCAACATGAAAACAAACATAACAGAGTGCTAGTGCACAAACAATAACCGACAATGATAATGGATGAGAGGGGAACTTAAATACACAGATCAAGACAAGGACAACAGGTGACGGTTATGATGATGAGGAGCAGGTGATGATGAGGAGGGTGATGAGGAACAGGTGCAGGTGATGACGACAGATGGTGAATGTGATGAAGACAGAAGGTGAATGTGATGAAGGTGAATGTGACACCAATATCACTGAAACATTTGTGTGTGTGTGTGTGTGTAGCATTATTGTGTGTAGCATATGTAGCAAGTATGCATTATTGAGTTAACATGGAAACAATGGTTTGCTTTAGTGCAGAAAACTGGTCAAAATCATGAGGTTTAAAGTGAAAGTGAGCCAATAAGTGGTCTTCTACTGCCCTCTGCTGGCCATTCTACTTATTAATTAAATTTTTCCACATGTGCTTGCATTTATACTTGAATACACACTAAAAATCACTTATATAGCAATAACTATTATAACACAATCATATTTTGTCAGTGTTAATCACTTTATTTGCACTGACACTTCAAATAATTGCTAGTAATGTGGTAAATCATGGTAAATCATGGTTAACTATGCTGTGTGTGTGTGTGTGTGTGTGTGTGTGTGTGTGTGTGTGTGTGTGTGTGTGTGTGTGTGTGTGTAAGCATGCATTGAGTTAACATGGATAAACTGTTTTGCTTTAGTGCAGAAAACTGGTTTAAAGTGAAAGTGAGCCAATAAGTGGTCTTCTACTGCCCTCTGCTGGCCATTCTACTTATTAATGAAATATTTCAACATGTGCTTGCATTCATACTTGAATACACACTAAAAAAATCACTTATATAGCAATAACTATTATAACACAATCATATTTTGTCAGTGTTAATCACTTTATTTGCACTGACACTTCAAATAATTGCTAGTAATGTGATAAATCAGGCTAGAAACATGGTAAATCAAAGTAAATAATACTAGATTGTCGTTTATCTCCTGGTAAATAATACTAGAACGTGGTATATCATGGTAAATCATGGTTAACTATGCTGTGTGTGTGTGTGTGTGTGTGTGTGTGTGTGTGTGTGTGTGTGTGTGTGTGTGTGTGTGTGTGTGTGTGTGTGTGTGTGTAAGCATGCATTGAGTTAACATGGAAAAACTGGTTTGCTTTAGTGCAGAAAACTGGTTTAAAGTGAAAGTGAGCCAATAAGTGGTCTTCTAGTGCCCTCTGCTGGCCATTCTACTTAATAATGAAATATTTTACATGTGCTTTTGCATTCATACTTGGACACACACTAAAAATCACGTATATAACTAACTACTATAACACAATAATATTTTGTCAGTGTTCATCACCTCATTTGCACTGACACTTCACATAATTGCTAGTAATGTGGTTAATCATGCTAGAAACATTGTAAATCATAGTAAATAATACTGAAATGAGGTGTATCAAGGTAAATCATGCTAGAATCCTAATAAATCATTCTGGAACATGGTATATGATAGTAAATCATGCTAGAATCATATTAAATAATTCTAGAATGTGGCAAATCGTTGTGGGAGGAGCCTATTTTACTCAAATGGCTATAACTCAAGAAGTAAATGAGATATCTTCACCAAACTCAGTACACATGTGTATGGGTTCAATTTGAGGTCACAGTAAACAATTTTATGGAGATCGGACCATAGGTGGCGCTATAACTGTTAAAAAGCTTTAAAACCATATATATCCCATGGCAAATTGCCTGTATTGGCTGTAAATGGTCTTTTCCATCTATTATGTCAGTGGTTACATGCTTGCTAAATAAATCTTAATAACTTTTGATGCTTTTGTGCTTAAATACCTTAAAGGCCTTAACTGCTTGAACCCCGATAAATGCTGCTTGCAGCTTTAATTATTATTATTATTATTATTATTATTTTTCTTCTGCCGTAAAACTCATCGTGCAGCCCAAACCGTAAGAGCTGGAGCTTTGAAACTTTGCCAGATGGTAGTACAAAAATCGAGGAGAGGTTCAGAGAATATGACCCCAATTGGCCCATAGGTGGCGCTATAGCAACCAAAAGCGCGAAACTGCTCATAACTCCTAGACCGTATGACGTAGACTCAAGTGTCTTATATCACTGGAAAGCTGGAAACCTGAAGGTCAAAACGTATATCTCCGATTTCATTTCCTGTATGCAAATTGTCCGCCATTTTGAATTTAGTTAAAAACCTACTTTTGCGAACTAGTCCTAGGTTTTTTGTCCAATTGGATCCAAACCAGTGCAGAAATGTTCTCTGGAGTCTGAATATCAATAATTATCGAAAAAAAGTCGAAATTTCGATTCCTGATCGCCAGGGGGTGATAAATTAATGTTGTGGGAGGAGCCTATTTTACTAAAATGGCTATAACTCGAGAATGAAATTAGATATCTTCACCAAACTTGGTGCACATGTGTATGAGTTCAATCTGGGGTCACAGTAAAAAAATCGCGACGATTGATCACTAGGTGGCGCTATAACATGAAAAAAACATGAAAACGGCTATGACCACGTGACCGTTAGTCCGATTGACTTGAAAATTGGTATGCAGTGTCTTGGTCCAAGGTGCCATGTATGTCTATGAGGACATTGGCGTATCTCGAAAAACATGGCCGCCGTCAACCAATGAAATTTGAGCACCTATTAGACAAGGTTAACGGAGGCCGATCGAAACGAAACTCGATGGGCATGTTCGACTCATGGCCCTAGAGGTCTGTAAGAGTTTTGAAAGAAATCGGCCACTAGTTGGCGCTAACGAGTTTTATGGCTCTGTAATCACGTGGTGTTACACTTATCGTCACAAAATGCATATCATCTGATAGATCTGCTCATGCTGAACAACTTTGCCTCAAGAACTAATGCTGTCAATTAAACCGGTTATTAAATATTCGTAATTATGTTATAAACCTACTTTTGCAAACTAGTCCTAGGTTTTTCGCCCGATCGAAACCAGACCAGTCTAGGACAATTCTCTGGACACTCTAGATCAATAATTATCAAAAAAAAAGTTGAACTTTTGCATGTAGATGGTTGTAATAGGGTCATTTAGAAAATGGGCGTGGCAAAAAAACATTAAAAAGCCTATAAATCCTAAATGAAAACTCAGAACTTCACAAAAATTGGTGAGCATATGTGACATAACATCATTAACAAGCATGCCAATTTTCACGGAGATCGGACGATAGGTGGCGCTATAACTGCTAAAAAGCTTTAAAACCATATATTTCCTATGGTATTTCCTGTAAATGGTCTTTTCCATCTATTATGTCAGTAGTTACATGCTTACTAAATAAAACTTAATCACTTTTGATGCTTTTGTGCTTAAAGGCCTTAACTGCTTGAACCCCGATAAATGCTGCTTGCAGCTTTAATTATTATTATTATTATTATTTTCCCCTAAAACGCATTGTGCAGACCAAACCGTAAGAGCTGGAACCTTGAAACTTGGCCAAATGGTAGTCCTCAATTTGGGGAGAACCTATAAAAGTATGACCCCGATTGGCCCATAGGTGGCGCTATAGCGACCAAAAGCGCGAAAGTAATCATAACTCCTAGACGGTATGTCGTAGACACAAGTGTCTTATATCATTGGAAAGCTGGACGTCTGACGAACAAAACGTATATCTCCGATTTCATTTCCGTCATGATAGATTTTCCGCCATTTTGAATTTTGTCGAAAACCTACTTTTGCAAACTAGTCCCTGGTTTTTTGCTCGATCGGAACCAAACCAGTGCAGAATTGTTCTCTAGAGTCTGACTATCAAAAACTATCGAAAAAAAGTTGAAATTTCGATTCACGGACGCTAAGGGCCGCCAAAACGTACGTTGTGGGCGGGGCCTATTTTACTAAAATGGCTATAACTCCAGAAGTAAATGAGGTATCTTCACCAAACTTGGTACACATGTGTAAGAGGTCAATCTGAGGGCACAGTAAAAAAACCGCGGCGATTGGCCACATGGTGGCGCTATAACATGAAAAAAACATAAAACAGGCTATAACCACCTGACCGTTAGTCCGATTGACTTGAAAGTTGGTATGCAGTGTCTTGGTCCAGGGTGCCATGTATGTGTATGAGGACATTGGCGTATCTCAAAAAACATGGCCGCCATCGGCCAACGAAGTTTGAGCACCTATTAGACAAGGTTAACGGAGGCCGATCGGAACGAAACTCGATGGGCATGTTCGACTCAAGGCCCTAGAGGTCTGTAAGAATTTTGAAAGAAATCGGCCACTAGTTGGCGCTAACGAGTTTTAAGGCTCTGTAATCACGTGGTGTTACAAATATCCACACAATATGCATATCATTTGATAGATCTCCTCATCCTGAACAACTTTGCCTCAAGAACCATTGCTGTCAATCAAACCGTTCATTAAATATTTGCAAACATGTTAAAAACCTACTTTTGCGAACTAGTCCTAGGTTTTTCGCCCGATCGGAACCAGACCAGTCTAGGACAATTCTCTGGACTCTCTAGATCAAAAACTATCAAAAAAAAGTTGAAATTTTGCATTTGGATGGCTCTAATAGGGTCATTTATAAAATGGGCGTGGCAAAATACATTAAAAATCCTATAAATCCTAAATGAAAACTCAGAACTTCACAAAAATCGGTGAGCATATGTGACATAACATCATTAACAAGCATGCCAAATTTTATGGAGATCGGACAATAGGTGGCGCTATAACTGTTAAAAAGCTTTAAAACCATATATTTCCTATGGTACATTGCCTGTATTGGCTGTACATGGTATCTTCTATCTATTATCGTATAATGTTCATATCATAATGTTCAAAACCAGTGCAGCACAATTCTCTGAACTCTCTAGATCAATAATTATCAGAAAAAAAGTTTAACTTCTTCAAAAGGTGATTTTATATGAATATAATGACATATTAAGCCAATAAGTGGTATTTTACTGCCACCTGCTGTCATTTCATCATACTACTCCCTAATATTGTTATAAAATTCATATTTAGACTTTATAAAATCATTATTTTAACATTTACAATCACATTTTGTCAAAACTCATCTATTGAGTATTACTATTGACAATTGTGTTACACTGAGATATGGAAATGGACGAAAGTAAGTGAATGAAATGAAACGAAAGTATAACGGCATTTAAGCCACGCCCCCGAATATAAATTCATTCATAACTCGAAAACGGAAAGTCGTTGCGCGCTCAAATTTTGATGGTGAGGACCTCTCCGGGCTCTTGATCGAAACGTGTCGTCGCGGGCCTCGGGAGCGCGCCCCCCGCGCATCGCCAGCCCGCGGGACCCCCGATTTTGAACGGCCATTACTCCCGACCCAGACCACCCCGAACATTGTGTGAGAGCTCGTTGGAAAGGGCACGTCCTTGGCTAGCTTCGATTCAAATGTGGTGTTATCTGCCCTGGGCATTCCAGAGATAATAGCCCGAACAGATATGCCTTATAACAGTCATAACTCCCAGCCCCAATCGCCCAAAAAGACCTTGATGGTCTCATTCAACAGGGCTCCTCAAGCACTATCTATGCTCTGAGTTTCAGAATTTTTCGCCTTTTTGTTCCTGAGATATAAGTAAAAAAACAAATTCCCATTCATTCATTCAAACACTTCAACTGTAAAATGTAAGCTATAATACCACTGTTGTCCACTAGAGGGAGCAGCAGGATTACGCATGATCTTTTAATTCGTTTTCAGTATTGGGAAATAAACAAATGCTTTAAGAAGCAATCTTTTTTATTATGATGTTTTTTTATTTATTATGATATTTGTATATATTTTATTTTTTATTATGATTATGAACGGTTTGATTGACATTAGTGATTCTTGAGGCAAAGTTGTTCAAGATGAGGAGATGAAGATATTTTCACAATATCACATCCTAAAAACATTGAAAACATATTTGTCTTTGTGTGTGTGTGTGTGTGGATGTGTTTGTGTTTGTGTGTGTGTCTGTGTGTGTAAGCATGCTTAATGGAAAGAACATGGAGAAACTGCTTTGTTTTACTGGTGGATAAAAAAAGTCTTTCAAATGAAAGTGAGTCAATTAGTGGTCTTCTACTGCCCTCTGCAGGACATTCTACTTAATAAAATATTTTCATCTGTGCTTTTGCATTAGTTTTTGGACTATATAAAATTACTTGCATGAAAATCACCTATTATAACACAGTCATGTTTTGTCAAAGTTTATCACTTCATTTTTACTGAGCTCTCAGTTTGAACAATTCTGCCTCTCAGTGATTAATTTGAAATCTGAAAATGGTGTTATACAGAGGAGATTTGCAATTATCATTTTGTTACCTATCTTTTATTTTAAATATCTACATCTACAACAAAATGTGTGTGCATGTGTGTGTTCAAGCATGGTTAGTGTATTAAGTATTATTGTTTAAGTATTATTGTTTTCATTTACATTTTAACCACCAGAAGAAGAACACTCATTGGTTCATTCTGCTCACTAAAATATTATTTTTCATTTTTTTTCCATTTGAAATATTGTTTAAACTTAATAAAATCATTAAAATAACATTTCAAATCATATTTTGTCTGTTTATAAATCCCACAGACTCACATTGGCTGCAATACTAATGTTTTTGTAAAACACAGACCTGATAATCTGTGTGTATTGTGCATATATTATTGATATTATTACTATTGCAAATCATGTTATTGTAACTCATATCTTAATAGAATATTATTTGTAATTTTAATTCTTTATTTCTTAATTGTTTTTTTATGATTACTACAGATATTATCACCAAAGATATCAACTACACCTTCACTTTTAGTATTGACACGCTGCACACACAGCACAATCACACACTCACTAATGCATTCAAATAAATGTAATCTTTACTGTGCTACTTTATTTGTACATGATTAGAATGAACAGAAATCTAAGAATATTTTTCTTCTTTTGTTAAAGCCATTTCAGACTCCAAGTAAGCATTATATTACTAATCATCTATTTTAAAGGTGCCATACAATTGAAAACTGTATTTATCTTGGCATAGTTGAATGATAAGAGTTCTGGACATGGAACTGACATACCGTGAGCCTCAAACACCATTGTTTCCTCCTTCATGTGTAAATCTCCTGTTTGCAAAAGACCGCTGAAAAATGAGTGAATCCCACCATAACACCGACTGTGACGTTGGAGTCAGGATCATTAATATTTATACCCCCCAAATTTGCATTTTCCAGTCCATGTTCTAGGCCAGGCAGTGTTAATGTGGACCTGCACAGCCAAATCATCAGAAGATCTGCAGGTATTGTGAAGAAGCAAGCAAGGACAATAGTGAAAATGGCAGATCATGGATATAAATGTTATGTCTGAGGCTGTGCTGCGGATTTGAGAACTTTTCATTCCCTTCCCACAAAAGAGAACTGTCAACAGTTCAAATTCAAAGTTTAATTCAAAGCTGTTAGTTTGCTCTTAACGGAGGCCGATCAGAACGAAACTCGGTGGGCATGTTCGACTCGTGGCCCTAGAGGTCTGTAAGAATTTTGAAAAATCAGCCACTAGTTGACGCTAACAGGTTTTACGGCTATGTAATCACGTGATGCATATCATTTGGTAGATCTCCTCATACTGAACAACTTTGCCTCAAGAACTACTGCTGTCAATCAATTTGTTCATTAAATACTTGCGATTATGATAAAAAACCTACTTTTGCGAACTAGTCCTAGGTTTTTCGCCCGATCGGAAATATACCAGTGCAGTACAATTCTCTGGAAGCTCTAGATTATTAATTATATAAAAAAACTTTAACTTTACCCATTGGGTAGCCATAACAGGATCATTTAGAAACAAAAACAAAAACTCAGACAACTCACTAAACTGCCTTATGTGCTTAAAGACCCTAAATGCTTGAACCCCGATAAATGCTGCTTGCAGCTTTAATTTGTTCTATAAATGCAACGTTAAGTATTGTCCCGATGTGAACCGATATGTTCAAGGGAAGTTTAATTTTGCCATATTAGACGTATATGTGCTTCATAAAGAGGGGGATGTAATGTTATCGATTCACGTGTGATGATTTGCATACTGAATGTTGATTGGTTGTTAGCTCTCTGTATGACAGGCAGTTGATATCCAGTAAAGACTGAAGCTAGACGCAAACGTGTGTGCTCTTGATTATTTCTTGGTAAGACACTATTTTGAGTGACTGCACAAGAACGATACACCCCCCTTGTTTAAGTCAGTACCTGATTGCCTAATCCTAACCCCTCCCCAACAACTAATCCTAAACCTACCAATGCTAGGGGGGTAATCATTTGGCGGGGGTCGAATTTCGGCACAATCCCGGGACCCGATTATAGCACTTAAACACCGAAAAAGTCAGATTGTTATGATATGTCCCTTTTAATAAATAAAAACATGTGGCGTTTGACTGGAAATAGTTTAATTTTAAAGCATTTTATTTTCATTTAACTCAATACCAAAGTTCATCTTAAATTCAACACAGATTATTTACAATCTTTAAAGAACGATGTGTTCAGCAATATTCTATAATGACAAAGATCTTGTGAAGAAAAATGCCTGTGGCTAAAAATGAACAGCTAAAACATCTAAACAAACGCTGCATATTGACTCAGCCAAAGTCAACAGACTACAGTAAAAGACCACATGACTCCAGATGTGTAAAATGATTTCTCATAGATGTGACGAGATCTGCTGCTGAGATCTTCAATCTTCTGCTGTTTCTTCATGTCCTTCTCTAAATCTTCTCATTCGCACGTTTTGATCTTCCTGTTTCTTTCCTAAAAGCATCAGATTCTCATCATATTCACACTCCTAATATTTGCATGTCAAATCCATATGATGATGATAAATGTGTCTGACCTGACGTGAGTCTCATGTAGATGTGAAAACCTCCTAACAGACCCAACAGAACCATCATCTGAAAACACCAGACCAGCACATGCACTACAGATGATGAACTCTCTGAACAAAACACAGACTCTGAACACAACACAGACACATCAATCTGTCAATTAATCAATCAATCAATCAATCAATCAGTGAATATCAGTCAGCCTGTTAAGGAGTTAGTTCACCCATAATCGGAGTTATATAAACATAATTCCTGGCTTTTCCCAGCTCTATAATGGCAGTGAATGGTACCTGAGATTTTGAAGCCCAAAAAACCCTCCATCCATCATAACAGTGATCCATACGGCTCAAAAGGCCTTCTGAAGCAAAGCCATGCGTTTTTATGAGAAAAATATCCAAATTTATAACTTTATGCACGATAATCACTGGCTTCCACTCTAGTTCTGGCGTAAAGTAAGGGGTTAATTGAAATGAAACTAAAATAAAATAAAATATAAATATTAGTTGAAAAACTTAAAAGAAAATTTTAAATGTTGCATTGGCACTAAACTGAAATAAGTTTAAGCTGAAGCACTAAAATGATTAATTATTATTATTATAAGCTAATACAAAATAGTAAATCTGTAAACTATATAAAAAAAAAAAAACTAAAAATAACACTGATTTGTGGATTACAGCAGAATGCTGTACTTCTACTCTCACTATTACTGGAGTATGTAGTGTGTTTACTGTGCGTTACAGGAATAAAAACCTTCACAGAGAATCGAGATCTTTGAGAACATGAGATTGTAATGAGTCTGATGAGAGAGTTACTGTACCTTCAACAATCACTTGAAGATATTCAGATGTTATTAAGGCGTCTGAGTGATTGACTTGTAATCTGTAAGTCCCTGAATCTGCACTGATCACAGTGTTTATTATCAGAATCCCTTTATTGACTGACACTTCATCATGTCTGTTATTAAAGAGATCACATTCATCCTTTCTTATCCTGTTATTCTTTATTTTACAAAGTCGATCATCTTGTGTGGTGTAGTTTATCTTGTGTATCTTCAGGTCATTTTCTCTAGTGTTCACCATCATCAGACTGAGTTTGTCTCCGAGAGCAGCGTAACAGGGACCTTGCTGATTAAACCAGCAGAACCGCTCCACACCTGAAGAACAAACACACACACACACACACACACACACACACACACACACACACACACACACACACACACACACACACACAAGCACACACACACAGAGACACACACACACACACACACACACACACACACACACACACACACATACACACACACACACACAAACACAAAAAAACAACCTTCACAGAGAATCGAGATCTTTGAGAACATGAGATTGTAATGAGTCTGATGAGAGAGTTACTGTACCTTCAACAATCACTTGAAGAAGTGCAGATGTTATTGAGCCGTCTGAGTGATAGACTTCTAATCTGTAAATCCCTGAATCTGCTCTGATCACAGTGTTTATTATCAGAATCCCTTTACTGACTGACACTTCATCATGTCTGTTATTAAAGAGATCACATTTATCCTTTCTTATCCTGTCATTCTTTATTTTACAGACTGGATCCTCTGGTGTGCTGCTTGTTCTCTTGTGTATCTTCAGGTCATATTCTCTAACGTCCGGCATCATCAGACTGAGTTTGTCTCCGAGAGCAGCGTAACAGGGAATTGCCTGATAAAACCAGCAGAACCGCTCCACACCTGAAGAACAAAACACACACACATATTATCATAAATTAAAATATTACACAAACATTCCTAGATTTTTATAGGATCCTTGAGATAAATTTTTGATCAGTTTTCCATGAGGTTTTAAGTGTGTATATTTTCTAAAAACTAATAATGTAACTTTGAGGAGTACACTAATGCCTCGTTTCCACTGAGCAGTGCGGTACGGTATGGGACAGTACGGTACGGTTCGGGTCTGTTAACCATGATCTGGCTAGCGTTTCCACTGCCAACAGTACCCTTACTTGATAGGCGTGGTGTTTCGATCGACGTCATTTTCGCGCGAAGAAGAACATAGTAAACTACAATGGATGACATACAGCAGATCTTGTTCTTGCTCCTCGACATGTTTGTCACAAGAAAACAAGCGCCGACATTAGGCTTTTCTCAATATCAAGTACGCAAAGTTTGTAGCCTACTTGCCATATGCGACTCCTACTAGTAGAGGTCCTGGGTAAGATTTGTGTGCGATTCATTTAGCGGAGAATATCTCAACTGTTAAAGACTAATATGACCCCATAGAACAACGTGGGATGTGTGCCAAAATCTCTACCCGAGACGAAAGTCCTGAAAATGACCACAACTGGTGACACTATTATCACACTACAGGTGAATGGGACTTTTTTTTCCCCTTAATAGATATCCTCATACATTTATACCAGTTTAATCTTCATATTAAGAGAAATAATTTTTGTATTACACTTTGTCTTAAAAATAAAATAAAATATGCAAATTAGGCAATATCTCATTAAATATGCGTAACGTTACATATAAACTTTTGAAGCGACAGATTTTCTGAGGTGATCACAATGCTCACAATGACCATAATTAGAAGGTCATAGAAGAGTGTAAAAATTCTGATTTGATATAAAGCAAATGGCTAAAAAACTGTCAACCTATTACATACAACTAGAAACATACAGGAATTGCCAGTTATGTATTAACCTAAATTTTAAAAGCTTACATTTCCTACCTGTTCTAAATATTGCTGTCATCACCTCCAACTTTTTTTTTTCAACAAAAGTTTACTTGGCAGCCATAGTGACTTGAGGTCACTTTTGTTTTGTCAGAGGTGTTTTTTGTTGCTGTTGTTGTTGTTGTTGTTGTTGTTTTTGCAAAATGGGAAAAAGCCATCACAAGTACATCACAACTTGTGATCACATAGTCTCAGACAAGTTGATGAAGTTACAGTGTCTTCATGTCATGAAGTTATTCCTCACAAAGAACAGATAAGTTGGTACATACCAATTACTCATATTTGAAACCTTATTGTACAAAATTCCAAAAGATCTGGAGAGAGTGAGAGAACAACTTATCCATCCAATGTCACATACAGTGGGGAGAACAAGTATTTGATACACTGCTGATTTTGCAGGTTTTCCCACTTACAAAGCATGTAGAAGTCTGTCATTTTTATCATACTCTTCAACTGTGAGTGACGGAATCTAAAACAAAAATCCAGAAAATCACAGATTTTTAAGTAATTAATTTGCATTTTATTGCATGACATAAGTATTTGATACATCAGAAAAGCAGAACTTAATATTTGGTACAGAAACCTTTCTTTGTGATTACAGAGATCATACGTTTCCTGTAGTTCTTGACCAGGTTTGCCCACACTGCAGGGATTCTGGCCCACTCCTCCATACAGACCTTCTCCAGATCCTTCAGGTTTCGGGGCTGTCGCTGGGCAATACGGACTTTCAGCTCCTCCAAAGATGTTCTATTGGGTTCAGGTCTGGAGACTGGCTAGGCCACTCCAGGAGCTTGAGATGTTTCTTATGGAGCCACTCCTTAGTTGCCCTGGCTGTGTGTTTCGGGTCGTTGTCATGCTGGAAGACCCAGCCACGACCCATCTTCAATGCTCTTACTGAGGGAAGGAGGTTGTTGGCCAAGATCTCGCGATACACGGCCTCATCCATCCTCCCCTCAGTACGGTGCAGTCGTCCTGTCCCCTTTGCAGAAGAGCATCCCCAAAGAATGATGTTTCCACCTCCATGCTTCACGGTTGGGATGTTGTTCTTGGGGTTGTACTCATCATTCTTCTTCCTCCAAACACGGTGAGTGGAGTTTAGACCAAAAAGCTCTATTTCTGTCTCATCAGACCACATGACCTTCTCCCATTCCTCCTCTGGATCATCCAGATGGTCATTGGCAAACTTCAGACGGGCCTGGACATGCGCTGGCTTGAGCAGGGGGACCTTGCGTGCGCTGCAGGATTTTAATCTATGACGGCGTAGTGTGTTAATGGTTTTCTTTGAGACTGTGGTCCCAGCTCTCTTCAGGTCATTGACCAGGTCCTGCCGTGTAGTTCTGGGCTGATCCCTCACCTTCCTCATGATCATTGATGCCCCACGAGGTGAGATCTTGCATGGTGCCCCAGACCGAGGGAAATTGACCGTTATCTTGAACTTCTTCCATTTTCTAATAATTGATTGAAGATTCTCACCAAGCTGCTTGCCTATTGTCCTATAGCCCATCCCAGCCTTGTGCAGGTCTACAGTTTTATCCCTGATGTCCTTACACAGCTCTCTGGTCTTGGCCATTGTAGGTAATACTTCATTGGACTGGGCTACATGGTGACATGGGAAACATGGTGAGAAAAGATTTAATTACATAATTTCAATTTTTCTGTGGATTATGGGGATTAAAAAAATAGAAAAGTGACATGCCATCCTTAAGGCAACTTTTGTTTGCAACTTTTGTCTCTGTCTAACAGAGAGTGCAATACAAATGGCAGAAACATTCTTGGTCAAATATCTAAAAACAATCAATGGACATGGAGACATTTGACGACCTGCGCCTTGCTGCGTTCGATAGTAATGCCTTTAAGATGGACTTTGAGAGGACCGCTTGCACCTCAAATAATGCAAGAAAACATATACAAAGAGCCTATTATCAACAGCAGCTTTGGGTCCAAGCACCATTTACAGACACCACCTCGATCTTAATTGAAGATGCTTATGGTTTTGTAAGAAAGGGCAATTTATAAGTCCCTGAGATTGTAATCTCAAAACCTGAAGGTTTGCCAGATCCCTGCTCGTGTGGCAAGTGTGCACACAAGAATGGGTGTCCCTGTCGGGTAGCTGGTATCCGTTGTTGCAAGTACTGCAAATGCAAGGGAGGCAATAGTTGTAAAAATCCTATCACTGAATGCCTGGACTCTCTGGTGAAAGTTTTACCTAGCAACACAGGGAATAAACCTGTTGTTTTGTATTTCTCACTTTAAGTTAATGTTCCAATGATAATAGCAAGGTTTATATAAAATGTCTGTATATTAATCAAATGCTTGTTTTCTTTCTTTTAAAAAAGTCCCTTGTTTGTATACAATTTATAATTTTCCATTCAATACAGCACAAAACAGGACATCGCCCCCTCCCCCCCACACAACATCCACACTGAACATCTACAGAAACACAATTAAAAAAATCAAACCAGAATTCTTACACTACATGGTCATTGTGAACATTGTGATCACCTCAGAAAATCTGTAGCTTCAAAAGTTTATATGTAACGTTACGCATATTTAATGAGATATTGCCTAATTTGCATATTTTATTTTATTTTTAAGACAAGGTGTAATACAAAAATTATTTCTCTTAATATGAAGATTAAACTGGTAGAAATGTATGAGGATATCTATTAAGGAAAAAAAAAGTCCCATTCACCTGTAGTGTGATAATAGTGTCACCAGTTGTGGTCATTTTCAGGACTTTCGTCCCGGGTAGAGATTTTGGCACACATCCCACGTTGTTCTATGGGGTCATATTAGTCTATAACAGTTGAGATATTCTCCGCTAAATGAATCGCACACAAATCTTACCCAGGACCTCTACTATACATGCAAATGGTACAGCGCGTTCTTAAAAGCGTCGCTCTGCTACTCCGGTTATCTCTGTTACTCTGGTTATCTCTGTTACTCTGTACATTTTAAGCAAAAATAAAACGAAATATGTTATAAAACACCACTCTGCCTCTTTTCGTTTTCATTTAAATAAATTAAACATTATAGGGACACAAATGTGGTTCATGCGCAACGCATATTGATTATTCACTGCACATTATACGTTATTCTATTTATAACAAAACGAAATTTAAAACACAACCCTAACGTTACCTCTTTTCGTTTAAATAAAATAAACAAATAAACATATTTCAGGCAATATGCATTTGTACAAATGTTGCAATAAACATCAGTGATAATCTTGTAATAAAAAAATGACAAGAAACCATATTTCTTTTTGTAAAATTTCAGTTTTATCAATAATAGCCAATATAAAAGTTTAAGTAAAAGGTACAAGAAGCTATACAATAAGAAATAAAGCAAACAATTCAGTCATATATCCAAATGCAGCGCTCTAGTCTAACATTACAACAGTAACGTTAAAGTTAAATAAAACTTAAATAAAACGAAAAACCGTAAATTGGCATTCCCACAATTCCCTGTGTGACACTTCACATTTGATGTATTTTTGTTGAAATAACTGTTTCTTCATAGTTTTTTTTTTCTTTTTTTCTAATCAGTTATGTACATTAGGGTTTTATGTTACATTTAATGTTGTTAAATGAATGTTTATTGCATTTTTTAAATTTCATGTGTTACCATGATGGTGTTTAATGTTTGTGTGAATGACACTATGCAGCTTTTATAATTTAGTATTAACTTTCTTGTGGAAGAGCTGCTTGTGATGAGCTTTGATTGATCATGTGACTCTCATCACTGCTGTGATTGGTGGTTATCAGTGTATTACAATGGTACAAAACAGATATTAATAGTTCAATAGGATGGTAAATTCACATTATATCAGATAATAAAATACGGTTTATTACTGTAAATTTTAAGTTAAGTCTGTAAAACCAATAACGTTGCTACCGTATTTTTGACGGTAAAGTTCTGGCAACCACAGCTGCCACGGTTTAATACCACAAAATCACGGTTTAATACCGCTCAGTGGAAACAAGCCATAAGATACTCTAAGAACATTGGCGAAAGAGAGAATAACAGAGTAGAGACAGAGAAAGAGAGAGAGAGAGAGAGAGAGAGAGAGATTAGATAGAGAGAGAGGAAGCAGCAGAAAACATGTTTGATCTGTTTTAACTGAGAGCAACTTGCACTAAAATGTCTTAAATATGTCAGTGCCATTGTTCTGTCTGGAGATGCACACCAGTAATGTGTGTTTTTTCTAAGGCATGTTTATAAAAGTTACTTAAACGCCCTATCTGAACTAAGGCCTAATCCTGGCTTAATCTAAGCCCTGTCTGTGAAACCAGGCTTTAAACACTTAAAACAGACTCAATTACTAGATCCTGCAGTTTATGGAAAAACTCTTAAAGTAATATTACAGTGTTTTCATGTCAGAGCTTCATCATCAGAGAGTTTGAGCTGAAAGTCGACTCACATGCAGCAGTTTTCAGCATCAGCATCAGTCCAAAGATGAGCATCATTTCTAGAGTCCAGAAGAGCCAGTGATCCATCAGAAGAGAGAAGATGTTTCTTCAGTCACACGATCACTAGAAGAGCCGCTGACACTCGTCTGTGCTCACCGTATATAAAGACTACTGCACACCTTCTGAGAGAAAAGGAAGTTCACATCATTTACTGGAAAACTGGGTTGAAGGTCTTGCACAAGGACACAAAAAACACAAGGACACGTTTCATCACTGAGCATCGACCGCAAGTAAAATGTCTTTGATGATGAGTAGATGAACAAACCGTCTACAAAAGAAAACATCTGTCATGATTTGCACGTCTTCTAACAACTTTGACCCAAGTTTGAATCAACGTGTCCTGGAACAAAATCATAATGGATGATGTTCCCTTTTATTTTCACTAACAATTGAAATTGTATCATCAGAAGTTTGTCTAGGATATCTAAAGCATTTCTCTCAATGGAGACACAATTGAGGAACATGATGTCAGAGTTTAAATTTGTAAGTTGTTACATTTGCAACATTTCCTTTCAACTGACGTCTACATGTTTCTTGTGCACTGTTACAAGTCACTAAAACACAACTGGTGATCTTCTGCTTCAGCGCTCACTAAATCCTCAGTTTCTCTCAACCAAACGTATGAATCACACAGCGCTTCAAAACTGACACTGGATCCATTATTTGTGTCTTGTAATGTTTTGTGAAGGAAAAGACAGAACAAGGGTGCAGGAAAAACAGGTGTATTTTACTTGCATTGTTTGACAATGATAAACAATGAAGAACAAACTATTAGGGGAGACCAGGGATGGTTGTAACATTTTTTACCTTTCTGTCTATATCTTGGAGTACTTTTAAAGGGCTGGTGTAATGCCCTTTTCACAAGATGTAAAATAAGTCTCTGATGTCCTCAGAGTGTGTGTGTGAAGTTTTAGCTCAAAATACCCTACAGATATTTTTACAACGCACAGTTTTTGTGTCTGTCCCTTTAAATGCAAATGAGCTGCTGCTCCCGGCACAGGGGGCGGAGCTTCAAGAACTTGTGTCCTGAATTTTTTTTTTTTTTTTTGCCTTTTATGTTCAACCCGGATTCAGACAATGATGGAGAGACTCACGAAGAAGTGACAACATGTAGAAGCAACAGGACATTTCTGAATGGTTAGTTGATGAATTTATGAAGCTGATGTGTGGTTATCTTCTAGTCATTGATTAGCATATTCTGTCATGATAATCTATAAATCGTGTTTAGGGGGCGGGTTTATGTAAATTCTAGGGTTGGTGATGTCACTAACCCGGGAGGAATGTGGTGTAGTCTCTACCAGCCGTTTGTTGTAGTCCTTAAAAAGTGATTTCTGTAAAAGCAAATATCTCCCTTTGCTTTGAACTTTGAGTGTTGTAACTTTGCAGATGTTGTTTATGATCAAACAGCAACATTACACACTAACTAAAGTTAGAAAAGTCAAATCATAATCAACCACCCCTTTAAGCCAGTGTGTTTAAAATGTGATTCAAACTAGTTACAAGTGTCTGCTATCAAATGACACAGCTATTACTGTATCTGTACAACACGAACAGAAAATGCATGGTTTAGTTTCAAACACGAGGAGGGAAATGTTACAGTTCAGCCCATAGTCTGGGTTAGTTGTAACACACCCTGGGTGAGATGTAACATTATGAAATAAGGATTACGAAAAAAAAAAAAGGGAAAAAAAGGATTTTGAAAGCTTTTTATTCAACACTGACTTTTCACTATAACTGATGTGTGTGTGTGTGTGTGTGTGTGTGTGTGTGTGTGTGTGTGTGTGTGTGTGTGTGTGTCTCACTCTCAGTCATAGTAACTGACCATTATAAATTTAACTTGAACACAAACATTGTTTGTGTGTAAGCATGCTTGTTACTGTCAGTTATATTGGCCATAATAAAATTGAAACATTGTCTTTGTGTGTGTAAGTTTGTTACTCTCAGTCATAGTAATTGACCATAATAAATTGAAATTGAACACTTGAACATTGTGTTTGTGTAAGCATATTTGTTACTGTGTTACAGTTTTGTTACATAAAAACTTAAATTGAATTTGTGTGTGTGTGTGTGTGTGACACTTGGACTCAGTGAGGACGATGAGGCAACGGGTAACAAAATAACAAGAAGCTTTATTCCAATAACGATAGTATATCCAAGAAGAAACAGCATGTGAGGCACATATAGTGTGCACTGTCCAAACAATCACCAACCATGACAAGGACATGAAGGGAACTTAAATACACAGATGATGACGAGACAACAGCTGAAGACCATGATGATGATGACAGGTGCGGGTAATGGAGGAGGAGGTGCAGGTGTGGGCCAAGGAGGATCATGGGAACTGTAGTGCAGACAATGATGATGACAGTGACAGTGAAGAAGACGATGACAGTGACAATGAACGTAATGGTGACAGTTTGTGTGTGTGTGTGTAAGGTGTTAGGGTTAGGTTGTAACGTTTCATTGTTGTTACAACTAACCCCGAGTCATGTAACCGCTAACAGGCGAAACATTAGCACTAACAACTTGCATGAAAAATATCTACACAGACACACAATAAACAACATAATTTAAATGAACTATAAAGCAGATCTCTAACATCTGCAGTGTTTGCCACAGGGCTTTACTTGATCACATGTGGAGTGAGGACTAAACTGAGCATGTGCAAAGGGAATCAGGGGATTTGTAACTAGTTCCTGATTGGACAGATTGGAATTGTTACAACTTTATTTGTTCACATCAGTCAGGGTTTGTCCGGTTATATTGTGTTCTGGATGCATCAGACGCTCAATAACCGGAGCATCGCATCGGTCGGCTCATGACTGGGCCGTTGTGTGTTCAGACTCCCAGTCTGTGGGTTTGTGTTTGATTCACACTAGCGTGTCTGAACCACAGAATACACACACTCGTCCTGCGTCTGACGCGGCCGCTGAGCGCTGTAGCTGGAGAACGTCACTTCTCCATAATGAAGCTCTTCCTCCTTCCTCTTCCTCTTGTTCTGAGAGTCGATCGTGGCATATTCTACATCTGCAGACACAGAGGACAGATGAGATTATACACAAGATTTATGTTGCATTAATGTTGATAGTAGAGACGGCGTCACCTACAACAAGGGTTAAAAATCAGATTTTAGCTTGAAGTGGGGATTAATTGAAGAAATTTACCATGAAACATATATATATAAATCTGTAACAACTGGGGATCAAGTAAGGGGGGTTTATTGAAATAAACAAACAATAATGAACATAAAGCTGGAACAAAATAGCACTGAAACAAGGACCACGAGGAACAGCAAACATCTACATCTGACAACAGACAGAGAACAAGTGAAACACAATCGGACAAACTAGCTTGTTAACAAAACACATCTGGGAAAGGCTAATCAACAGGGAAAACTACAAAACTACAAACATGGCCACAGGAAGAGGACACAGAAACAATAGGAACATAAACTTCAACATAAAAGTCTCTACAAAACAAGCTCAACACTGGGATCGTGACAATAACTTCTTTTAAATGATTATTCATTAAACATATTTTTTATCCCTATGACAAATAAGTTACTGTATTTATTTATTTATATATTTACTTTATTTGCACACTTATTTATACTGTATTTCATTTATTCATACTCTTCATTTTATTTATTCTTTCCTTTATTTATTTATATTGTATTTAAGTTGTTTATACTATTTATTTTATTTGTATATTTATTTATTAATTTAGTCTTTGATTTATTTATACTGGATTTTATTTATATTGTTTTATTTGCATATTATGTATACTGTATTTCATTTATTTACAATTTCATTTATTTGCATACTTATTTATACTGTATGTTATTTATTCATACTATTCATTTTATTTATTCTTTCCTTTATTTATTTATATTGTATTTAAGTTGTGTATACTATTTATTTTATTTGCATATTTATTAATTTATAGTCTTTATTTGATTTATTTATACAGAATTTTATTTATACTATGTTTTATTTGCATATGTATACTGTATTTCATTTATTTGCGTATTTATTTATACTGTATTTTATTTATTTTTACTATTTTTTATATGCATATTAATTTATACTGTTTATTTATTTATACTGTATTTTATTTTATTTAACATTTTATTTAATTTGCATATTTATTTACACTCTTTATTTATTTATTAATTTATCCTGTATTTTATTTATTTTTAGGCCTTTACCTTTACTTATTTTATTTGCATATTTATACTCTATTTATTTTTTACTGCATTTTTTTTTACTATTTATTTATTCACATATTTATTAATATTCTTTATTTTATTTGCATATTTATCAAATTAAATTAAATACAGTATACTGTTACAATTTATTTTATTTGCATATTTCTTTATATTCTTATTTTATTTGCATATTTATATATAAATATATATGTATAAATAAATATGCAAATAAAATAAATAGTCAAATTAAATAAAACACAGTATACTGTTACCATTTATTTTATTTGCATATTTATCCTCTCACTTTCCTCATGCGCTGGATTCCGTGACTCAACGTCAGGACTGTGTGACAAATGGTGTGACAACATTAACAGAAAATAAGCTTTCGGCTTCCTTGTTGGTCGAGTTTCTGCCGAGCCGGTCGTTATCACTGAAGCCACAGATGCTGTTTTTATCACACAGTCTTTCACTCTACAGGTTTTGTTTTTATTAAAAGCATGCAGTTCGGCTCTGTAACTCAGATATAATATCACAAATCAGACAGTGACTTACAGGCGTAGAGTCTGACCTCCAAAACCTGTCAAATCCTTCTATTATTATCATTTTTTCTGTAAAAGGTTTACATAAAATGTGCCGTTGCTGATATTTCCTATAGTATTGTTTAGCCTACAACAATGAGGGCAAGATTTACATTTTCACTTTGCTACTGTAAACCATTATGCATTATGTTCAGTTCCTAAAACTGTGTGTTATGTACTCGTCAAAGCTCATTTTGAATATTTGTGTGAATATTTTTGCTTGATGAATCTGTATTAGAGTCCAGACGCTCATTAAAGCCTCCCGATGTGAATCTCACCTGGTCTCTTCTGTTCTTCCTGTCTGTGGTGTTTCTTCTGAGTGACGTGTTCATTCACACGCTCTGAAACATGAGAACATACTGACATTAAACATCTTAAAAAATACTAAACACCAATATTAAACTATGAGGAAAGATCAGTCATTTAAAGCTAACCAATAAATAGCCAAACTGTTTCTGCTTTCACCTGTTTTATATTAATAACTTGTAAGATGTTATATTTGATGTTTTTCATGCATAAATATAAATATATGTCATTATTTACTCTATGAAAACTATAAACATAGGTTTGGAGCAACATAAGAGTGAATAAATTATATTTACTGTACATATGAATGAGTGCCATCTGAAATTTTCTAATAGAATGATCATTTTTATAAAGCTTGTATATTTAAGTTCAGTAATTTCACTTAAATGACAATTAATAGGTAATTTTCATTGCCATTTAAGTGAAATGACTGAACTTAAATATCCAAGCTTGATAAAAATGATCATTCTAGAAGAAATTTTCAGATGGCACTCAGAGGCTTTAGCATCTGAACTCTTCATATATTCATTTAACGGATTGTTTTAATAAAACAAATGTACAGAAAATAAGTGAATAATGTGATGAAGCCAATAATTCAGCAGTGCTGCGATACTAAATTTCACAGATTGATGAACTCAGCCGGACTGACTCGCTGTGGGTTTGAGCTGGTTCTTCTTCCTGTAAAAGTAATAAGCCACGATGACCAGGATTATAAGAACTGCAGCGAGACATCCCAGAACAGCCGGAAGGACTACGGGATCTACACCTGTGGAAGGAAAACACATGACGAGGTTATCGAGAGTTACACAAAAATAACAGCAAAAAAAGTTGCTGCCTTGAATTTTTAAGTATAATCAACATGAAGGATTAAGTTATTTCAACTTAAATTACATTGAACTGACTTAAAAAAAATAGTTGAAAATTGCTTAACTTATTTTAATGAGTTAAAGCAATGTGTTGTCATAACTTATTGATCATATAATATTTTACAGTGAACAGCGACTGAATTAAACAACTGTTTTAATAGAAATTAAAATCTGCTGTAAACACACACTGATCAAGCCGTTATCTGTATATGTTGGGCGGGTTGACGTGTCGTTCTCTAATCTGGTTACGGCTCTGATTATAGTATCAGATTATAAATATTCCAATGAGAGTTTCTGAAGATATGTAGATGTTTCTCTTATTATCATTCATCTGTACTTTATGTGTTATTAGCATTGATTTGCATGAGAGTGAGATCTTTGAGAACATGAGATTGTAATGAGTCTGATGAGAGAGTTACTGTACCTTCAACAATCACTTGAAGATTTGCAGATGTTATTGAGCCGTCTGAGTGTATGACTTCTAATCTGTAATTCCCTGAATCTGCTCTGATCACAGTGTTTATTATCAGAATCCCTTTACTGACTGACACTTCATCATGTCTGTTATTAAAGAGATCACATTCAGCCTTTTTTATCCCGTCATTCTTTATTTTACAAACAGGATCATCTGGTGTGTTGTAGTTTATCTTTCGTATCTTCAGTTCATTTGTACTAGTGTCCATCATGATCAGACTGAGTTTGTCTCCTAGAGCAGCGGCACAGGGACCAGACTGATTAAACCTGCAGTTAATCTCCACACCTGAAGAACAAAACACACACACACACACACACACACACACACACACACACACACACACTGTAAAATATATCTGTAAAATATAAGTATCATTATTTCGGACATTCAGAAGAATGCAAACATCATGCTGTAAGGCAATAATCACCAGTGTCTCTCTCAGTATAAATTAAACTCAGAAAAACAGTGACACAAATATTTTCACAAAATGAAACTTCTACAGTATAAATGTGAATAAACAGACACTTGATCTGATCTCAGTGAAACATCTGAACCAGATCATCAATCTCAGACACCAGCGGGCGATCAACGCTTTAGTCGGGTTCTCACTTTTACTCACATATTACAATATTTTAAAAAATCAAACAAAACATTATATACCCATCAATGCTAATAAACAACCTTTATTTTTCAGATGATGGCACTTAAACTGTACACTTTACTTGTCTAATGTACGAATGTTATGTTAAGAAACATCCAAAAGCTAAGAGCCGATCACTGAAAGGTTCTTGGGAAAACCAAAACTGTTTCTTCAATGCAATCGCTGCAAAAATCCCCTTTTGAAATCTGTATTTTTAAGATAGTGTGTCATTTGAGACACACCTACTATTACCAGTTACTGTCTGACAACTAAACTTGCTTTTGAAACCCGTAATGTTTCAACACAAAGGTTTATTCGTCATCTCTGGGTGTTTCTTCAGTCTTTTTAGAATAAAAAAAAAACTTTTAAATTACTATTTTCACTCTCTCACTGTTTAAATCATCTGCTAAAACACACACACACACACACACACACACACACACACACACACACACACACACACACACACACACACATCACAGGAGGATTATAATTGTAGGATTTTTTTTCTGAACCACATTTCACACTTGGTAATAATTAACCTGTACTTTACCACTTCCACAAATAATAAACCACACCACAAACATTAAACCAAGACCCTTACTACCAGATCAATCCTATTTCTCTTTTCTCTGCCGTCCACTTCTACTCTTGCTTACGCAATGAACATGTGGTTGTGACCAATTGCTTATGTTTCTCATTTGTAAGTATAATGTACATAATATAAATGTAAATATCATGTATTTCATTGTTATTGCTATAAGTATAGGGCAAGAGTAAATAACTCAAGTTTAAAGTCCATCATTTTATCCCTTAAAACTCATCTTTGATCACCAAAATGACATATTTAAGCATTTTTTTTCATTGAAAACAACCCGACACCCTTGCCTCATTTAGTATACACGGTTCTATGAACATGCAAATTAGCCCCAACACTTTATTTTTACAGTGTCCTTGTTACATTACATGTACTTATAACAGTTAATTATGCATAATTATATGCAACTAACCCTCAACCAAATCCTAATCCTATGCTAAGTACATGTTGTTAATTATTATTACTAAACACTTATATAATTACACTGTAACAATGACACCTTAAAATAAAGTGTAACCGAAGGTTATTTTAGAAATCTAGGGTTCTCAACGTTAAAGATGATTTATGTCGAAAAGGCTCTATATAAGGAGAAATGTCTTACATGATACTTTCATGCTTAACAGGTTATTTCAGTTTTTATAGTGATAAAGTATGTTTGCGAGCTGTTTAATTCATAAAATGTAATCAAAACTAAACAAAATTTACAAAATTACACCTGTGCCTCATTTAATGTAAGGTTCTATGAATATGCAAATTAGCCCCTTCATAAGGCCATAAAAGTGCTGGATTTGCACCACAGGGTGACTTTAAACAATAAAACACATGTTTAAAAATAGATAAAAATAAAAGAAGTATTAAATGCAAGGTAACCGATTCTAAGGCTGCTGTAAAGTGACCTTCACATAAGTTGGAAAAACAAGTCCTAGGCCTTAAAAGTGCTTTGAGTTTGAGCTGAAAGTGGACTCACATGCAGCAGTTTTCAGCATCAGCGTCAGTCCAAACATGAGGATCATTTCTAGAGTCCAGAAGAGCCAGTAATCCAGCAGAAGAGAGAAGATGTTTCTTCAGATCCCGACTTCAGTCCGTCTGTGTTCTGGCTCTCACTGAAACACAGCGGAAAAACATCTGACTTTTACAAAGAAAGAAAGAAGGAAGAGGAAGTTTCCTCATCTGGGGGGGGCAGACGTGGGTCAGCAGTTTCCTCTAATACACTTTCAAACAATGGAGGCTAAAAAAATAATAATAAACAAGCAACTCTATATCTTTATCGGCTCAAACGTGCAAGTGCACCTTTTTATGTTCAGAGATTATTCTTAGTCTGAAGAATCATATAAACGTTCATCTGTTCTAGTTCTAGTTACAGAAAAGCAACACATTTCTGCCAGACGCTAAAAGCAGAAGCGCAGAATGGCAGAAGCTTCAACAACCACATCTATAAAAACATGCATGTCACCAGCGTTTAAAACCACTTAATCGAGTAAATGAGACCGAAGCAACAGACCAGAACCTGTTACATCAGATGCTTATGCAGAAAATAATGCACTCAATTCAAACTGGCATTGCATTTTTACAGCAAATGCAGCAAAGATTTCCTAGATATGACCCATGACCCTAAGAACAAGTATTAATAATAGACGTTTTACAACTGCATTAAATTATTTAGATATTCTATAAAATATCTTCCTGTCGACATCAACGTTCATGCTGATTTTTTTTAATCCCTAGTTTTGAAACTGAAAGTGGGCAGCGGTGGCGCTCACAAATACACGTAAGTTTGTTATGTATTTATTTATGCTTTTCTCACATGATGCAGCACAAGTGTGTGGACTAGTGTTTATTGCACTGTATTGTTAAAAGGCAGTATTTCAATATATGCCTTTACAGTAAAATACGTATTTGAAATAATAATTTGTATTTAGATAGATTTAAATTTAGGTTTTTTTGTATTATTTATTTGTATTGCAGCTTTTAGTGGGCAGGAATTATTGACACATTAGAGTGATAAAGAAACATGGACGAATGAGTAATAAAGAGTGGGACGTGCTTGATGTTAAAAAAAATAATATTCTGGAAAAGAGAACTCATATGCAGTATTTGCACACTGAAAAACAGCTTTTTGTGCTGGTTAAACGGTCAAATACACACAAAAATATGTAAAAGTTTTCTTGTAAACAGTCGGGTTATGTCTTGAGTGTAAACTGGTGGGAGGATCGGATAAACTCTTAAAGGAGTGGTTGATGATTTCACTTTTCAAACTTTAGTTAGTGTGTAATGTTGCTGTTTGATCATAAACAACATCTGTAAAGTTACAGCGCTCAAAGTTCAGAGCAAAGGGAGATATTTGCTTTTACAGAAATCACTTTTTAAGGACTACAACAAACGGCTGGTAGAGACTACACCACATTCCTCCCGGGTTAGTGACATCACCAACCCTAAAATTTACATAAACTCCGCCCCCTGAACACGATTTATAGATTATCAAGACAGAATATGCTAATCAATGACTAGAAGATAACTATACATCAGCTTCATAAATTCATCAACTAACCGTTCAGAAATGTCCTGTTGCTTCTACATGTCGTCACTTCTTCTTGAGTCTCTCCATCCTTTTCTGACTTCGCTTTGAACATAAAAGGCTAAAAGTTTTGAAATGTTCAGTGCATGTGTGTGTGAGGTAAAAGGACACGAGCTTTTGAAGCTCCGCCCCCTGCGCCGGGAGCATCAGCTCATTTGCATTTAAAGGGACAGACACAAAAACCGTGTGTTTTTGCTCACCCTCAAAAAGTGGCAATTTTAACATGCTATATAAAAATATCTGTGGGGTATTTTGAGCTAAAACTTCACACACACTCTCTGGGACATCTTGCAGAGACTTATTTTACATCTTGTGAAAAGGGCATTATACCACTCCTTTAAAGTCACAGCAGCCTAATAAACCTTCTGTGTCATTCATTTTAATCAAACGACAAGAGACAAAGAAAAAATCACGCACTCTCGACTTAATAACCTTTGTAGCATTAATAAATATCAGTGTGTGTGCAGTGTTTCATTTTAAAGTTTTTCATTATTCAATTTCTGTATTTCTTACTTCTGTTAGGTAGACCTGTATCTTTCGTTCTATTTTATTTATCTGTCCTATTGCTTGTCATTTGTATAGCATAAAGTATTAGTATTAGCTAAGTGCATAATTAAAGTCATGTTGAAAAGGCTTATTTGTTCTGCTTCTAAAGTGTTAAAACCCCAATGTTTGTGCGACACCAAGAAGCCAGAGCTGATCCTAAAAAAGATCGTTTTTGACATGATTAACAAACACAGGCTACTATGATATATAAAATTTTGGCAAAGCTCATATACATTGCTTTTTCTCGCTCATAGGGTCCTTCTCCGCTTTCTTTACTCTATTATTTTACTCAGAGATATTTGGTTAAAGACTTGTTTATTGTAACTTTATTACTTACTGTTAAAAGCTGATTATAACTTACACATTTATTTAAATATTCATTGTTTTATTCTTTTTTATTCTTCATTTTAAAAATAATCCATCACTTTCCGGTCTGACCGGATCTCACTAAATACATAAAAAGTATGTTCTTGCAATAAAACATTTGTAATTGGTTTGTAATTGATGCAGGAAGGAGATCCAGTCTAATGATTAAGTCAAATATTATTTCTTAACCGAAGACAATCAAATAATATAAAGAGTGCAATTAATTCATCCATAATCAGGATTAAAAGTTTAATAAAGAAACATAAAATGAACAGTTAAAAATCACTTCTAAGCAAAATATGTGTGTATAATATTCTTGCCTAAAGATAATTAAAGTTCAAGGTAAGACTGAGCTGTACAAGAATTGATCTCGCTATTATCAGTTGCTTATCTAACAGAGCTAAGTTCCTCTTTTCATAATTTATCGCATCGAAACTATTTTCACAGTCTTAGGTCACAGCTAAGGTAACATTCGTTTAGGCCTACTTTATTCTGAGACATTCGAGCATTTGTGGTCTGTCTATCGGAAACTTATAGACTTTTACCCTCATCTAAACAGCAAGCGCAAAAGTTTTGAGGTATAAAAACATTTGAGGCATAAAGATTAATTAAAGGAAAGCATTAAACATACATTTCACATGATGTAGCTAAATGATTAATGATAAAACATAAGCAAATGATAAAACATAAGCAAGAAATATTTTTCTTTCTTTTTCTGATAAAAAGAACTATACTTTGATACTATACCTTATAGTAAAGTAATAATCATTGTTACACTTCATAATCTCGTAGGAAGTAGTACTAATACTAATGTGGGTACTAGGCTACTTTAGGTACTTTTTACCTACTCTTTTATGAGTACTGTGAATTCAGAGATACTTATTTTGTCACATAGGCCTACTGTTTTTGCCTGCTATATGAGACCCTGGATCACAAAACCAGTCACAAGTAGCACGGGTTTGTGGCAAAAGCCAATTGTGGGCTATGGGTCAATATTATCGATTTTTCTTTTATATAAATATATAAAACATTTATTTTTGTGAGTGAATGCAGCAAAATCGCGATAAATGAACAACTTTAAAGGCGATTTTCTCAATGTTCCGCTTTTTTTGCACCCTCAGATTCCAGATTTTCAATAGTTGTACCTCGACCAAATATTGTCCTATCCTAACAAACCATACATCAGCGGAAAGCTTATTTATTCAGCTTTCAGGTGATTTATAAATCAGTTTCAGAAAATTCACCCATGTGACTGGTTTTGTGGTCCAGGCAGGGTCACATATAGTAAGCGATTTCGTATGCAGTCTGTGCGTTTCACTGAGTTGGGAAAAGAGACTTTTATTTTAAAAAAACAAAGGAGCGGACCCGGTTCCACCCGGAAGTTAAACACTCGGCGGTCGCCCCGGTGTTTTCTAGTCTGTGAACATCTGAGGGGTTTTGTCTTTATTTTACTTATTTGTCCCCCGTTAACGGGAACAAATGTCCGCGCAGGGCGACTGTGAGTTCCTGGTGAAGCGCGCGCGCGAGCTCGTGCCACAGGACCCGTATGCAGCGAAAGCCTGGCTGATCACCGCGCGCACCCTCTATCCCACAGACTTCAACATACAGGTGATGACACACACACACACACACACACACACACACACACACACACACACACACACACACACACACACACTAACAACCCCACTGCACACATTCAGTGCTCTAGCTCAGGGGGTTTCAATCTTCTAGATGTCACGGACCATCTTATATAGTGTCATGTGTGTTTGAACTGTGAAAATAATAGAGAGCTATTATTTTCTCACAGCGTCTGAAGCTGTTCGATTAAAGGTACAATATGTAAGTTCTCGCCGCCAGAGGTCGCATTTTCATAACAATAACAAAGACGACGCTTGATGACGCTATGAAGGAGAGTGGAACTATGGGAGAATGTGTTTTCACTATCCAGAGATGAATAGAATTCACAAATTATATATCAGCTAATAAATTAGGCTAGTTTTTGTATTACCTGTAAGTTACGTTTGATCACACTATGTTATGTCATCGTAATGAATTAGCTGCAAGGAACGTGAAATGTAATGCTATATTAGCCTGTTACTAATATGTGACTATTTGTCAGCTGATTTGGTGGGCTAATTACACGTTTAAAACAATCGTATTAAAAGTACATTTTAACGAACCCACAGTATAATGGCTAAATATGTTTGTGCAACACATACTGTATTTAATTTCACTGCCATAGACTTGGTCACCAGACTTGATAAAAAGTGTTACTGAAGTACAAACAAAGTGCAATATAACTGTGTGTGTACAATAAATAATATATATTCGCTTACATGTCTATTTAAACACATGCGAGAGCGGTGTCCAAGTTTGTCGCGAAGCTTTCCATCTCGAAAACGCCACGCCGATATTGATCCAGGGTTGCCAACTTTTCAGTTTAGCTCGGAGTGAGACTTCTCCGACGGGGGGGGGGGGGGGGGGGGGGGGGGGGGGGGGATGGGGCAGGCAGGGGCCACTTGTGCTTTTAGGGGGCACACCTTTAACATTCATCTTAACCTATTTTCAGTATTATTTCAAGTCATTTTTCACCATGTCATGCATGACTGCAATCTCTAGAAAAAGCTAATAAATAATATTAGCTAAGCTAATAAAACAATTTCAATTCAAATGAATGTTTCATTATGTTTAATTGTAGTGTGATATAATGATCAATAATAACACATTTTTAGCATCTAGGCACTTTTTTACACCTGGGGTGGGCGATATGGCAATAATATCACAATTTTTGTTTTGTTTTTCAGAAAAAATCACGATTTTATCATGATTCTTTTTCATGTTGGTTTTACTATTTTGCATGTGACTGAGCATTACAGCCAAACTAATGTCCCTATTTTAAAAACAAAGCCTTATAACAAAATATAGGTAACAAAATATAAAATAAAAAAGAATGGCAGACATTTAGGTCAAAGTGGCGAAGCTAAAATCTTTGTCACTATTTTCTTTGTTATTAAAAATTAAGAACAGAGATACATATTACACATACACAACTTAATATACAAATGAAATAAACAGTGCTTTATTTTTTCAGCTATAGGTGTATTTAACAGTACAATTGAATAAACTAATTAAATGGACAAATATGAAAATAAAACACAACAGACTTAAAGTTCTCAGTCAAGAGCAGTGAATGATTTCCTCTGTGTGTTTTGTTGTTTTATTAAAATTAACGGCATAGTTCTCCCCCCAAAAAGTCATAATTTACTCTCTTAAGTTGTTTTAAACCTGAATAAGTTTCTTTCTTCTGTTGAAAATAAACGTTATTTGAAAGAATGTCAGTAACCAAACAGTTGATGTACCCCTGTGACTTCCATAGTATATTTTTTTCCTACTATGTATGTCAATGGGGACCAGCAACTGTTTGGTTTTGGGTGAACTATCTCTTTAAGAACAAGCGGCAGCATGTTTATTATTAGGGCTACTGTCTCTGTAAGAACTGCACGCGACGCGTCTAATATACACGCATATATATATGACAAGCAGATTTTAATAAATTTTCTCTGTTTGCTTTCACTTTAGACATAACCAACTTTGTTTATGTAAACATTGTCTGTATTTGACAGTATTAGCGCAATATTAGACTCACAAGATAACTTAGTCCAGTAACAGGCTTTTAGTGCATGTGCGCGTCGAGTGTACGCGCTCAGTAAAGCGCATATTTGAACAGCGCATCAGCAGCGAATGACATGTTTAACCGGCAAGGCTTTAAAGCACATGCAAATAATGAACTTTTGTGAACTGCAGTGACCCGTTCCTCTGCGTTAACATTTGATGTGAATATACGTCGTGCTGCAGTGTAGACTATAGATGAAGGCGCCGCAACTGATAAAATGCGCAGTTGTAAGACTTTCCCTCTCTGCCGTGCGTGCGCGCGCTATCGGTTGGTTTGGACTACAGTCTCGCATGCGTGCTCGCTCTAGGTTCTGGGAGATTTTTAACTAATTTGCGCCATAACTAGTGGTCCATCCAGTAGTTAAGAGCCTGAATTGTTTATAGTAATTCTGAAATTTAGTGCACATGAGTGAAAAAAAAATAGAGCACAGAAGACTGTCTATTTTTGCGTGAGATTTCTTTGTTGAGCGTGAGAGCGTGAGATTGAGGCTGAATGCGTGACTGTCACGCGAGATGCGTGAGAGTTGGCAACCCTGTTGATCCTTGTTTTATTTCTCTGTTTTTCCCAAAGCCTGCTTGCCTAAGTTGATCTATGTTTACGTTTTTGGGGATTTCCTGTCCTCGCCAATCTATACCGGTAATCGTGAACCATGATGACTGAACGACACAACAGCGGTGCGCGAGATGTTGTATCATAGATATGTATACATAGATTCCTCATTAGTGGCTTACATATAGCGGCCCATTGACACGTCCGCTAATGAGCAGTGATGGGAATAACGGCGTTATAAATAAACGGCGTTACTAACGGCGTTATTTTTTTCAGTAACGAGTAATCAAACTAATTACTGCTTCCTCCATTACAACGCCGTTACCGTTACTGTCAATAAAAATGCAGCGTTACTATAGTTGAGCTCACTGAAGCGGTTTTCATCCGAGTAGGCTCTCTCTCAGCCATAGGAGCTGCAAAGTTTTTTTCTCTGGTGTGTGAGTGTTTATGAGGCGCCGGACTGGACAAAAGCGAGGCGAATGTCGCGAGAGCGCTCGACAGTGCGCGAGAGAGACCGAGTGTGTCCGAGAACGCGTTTGACAGTGCGCGGCAGAGACCGAATGTGTCCGAGAACGCGCTCGATAGTGCGCGAGAGAGACCGAGTGTGTCCGAGAACGCGCTCGACAGTGCGCGAGAGAGACCGAGTGTGTCCGAGAACGCGTTTGACAGTGCGCGAGAGAGACCGAATGTGTCCGAGCATAAATACTTTATAAATAAATTACACATTTCAGCATTAGAATAATATATGTAGCATATTGGTATCATATGCAATGTTTTAATTAGTTTATATAACATAAACTCCAAAATAACCTGCAGGGAACGTTCAAACATATTTGTTTGGCGGTTGTGAACACGTGCGGCAAACATGACTAGAATTTGGCTAAAATAAATAACCTCTGATGATGACGTTCTCTGTAGGTTATAAAAATAAACCCACAAAAGATTATATGGTATTATTATTATTTATGTTCATACATTGTTCAGTATTATATTGAGAGCACTTTTTGTTAAACTTACTATTGTGAGGAAGAAAAAACTTCAAGTAGGCTATACAGTATGTCTACCAGTTGTAAAGGTGTGTGAGTTTTATTTTAATTATATGCACTAGTGTATGTGTATGAATATTTTTATAAGGCTACTATTTATTTATTTTTGGTACATTTCTTAAGAAGCATGATTTATTTTTAGACTTATTTGTTGGCCAGTTGTGGCCTGTGCAATAAATATTAAAAGTTCTAAACCATCTATTATTTTGTTGTTCCACTATAGTAATGATAATATTTTAATATTTAAGTTAATAGGTGTCTCTCACATTGTCCCACAGCAACATTAAAATAGTGTAGATTAGTGTACAATGTTTAATAATAATAAGATGTTCTATTTAGTGTCCATTTCATTCATTTAACATTTCACATTGGGGGTATCCAAGAAATTTCTTGTATTTAAACTTTTTTTTTTTTTCTTTTTTTTTAAGTAACGCAATAGTTACTTTCGCTAGTAATTAGTTACTTTTGTAATGATGTAATTCAGTTACTAACGCAGTTACTTTTTGTGAGAAGTAACTAGTAACTATAACTAATTACTTTTTTTAAGTAACGTTCCCAACACTGCTAATGAGGGATCTATGTGGAACCTTTTCACAGTTCCTAGAACTATTGGTTAAAGTACCCGTATGTTCCTGTGGTGCGAACACGCCACTAGGAACGACTTTAGTTCTAGGAACTCCATTTGGAGGAACTAATTTAGCTCCTACTTCAGAGTAGATCTAAACCAGCACTATAGGAACTACCCGTGACGTTAGTGTACGCTAGCACCTGCCATTTTTAAAACAGCTATATGTAAACACACAGATTGTAGCCTATATATTTACTCCAGAAACTAGATACAAACATGGAAAACAGTGATAGATGGGCCTCTTAACCTTTATGCTGAAAAGAAAATCCAACGCAACTTTGAGGGCACCAAGTCAAACATGATTATGCATTTCTGCTCAGCTAGCAACACTGGACATCAACCACACGGCATAGGCTAATCACTTTTTTTTCATATACTGTGTACTTTCTATAACAGTTCTATCTAATAACATATTAAACTGTACTGTTAGACAGATCGCTAACTAATGAACACAGAGAATGCGAGCATTGTTTGCTCTGGCGTTCTCAGGGCCGTCATAATAAAGGTCCGTCGCGCCGTCAAAATAAAAGTCACCGTGCTTGCGTCACTCCCTTACCCCTCCTACCAGTTCCTATGGCCACTTGGCCAGTGCGAACGCAAACAGCAAAACCGAGTTTGGGGGAGAGTAGTTCATAGAACTGTTTAGAAGTGGACAGTTCCTATAACTAAGTTACTGTAACTACTCGGAAAGCGGCTTATGGTGCATCATTGATAGGCGACAATGACCAGGGACGAGCCATTATTAAAAACTGGAAGTTCTCTGGATTTACAAATCCATGGGAACTTTTGGGAGTGTAAGTACATATTTTAAGTGAATATTTTATCACAAAAATCTTAATTATTGTGCCTTTAAGGATTCCGTTTATCTAAACCCCGCCCTTTCCGAGAGCTGCTCTGCTCTGATTGGTCAGATGTCGTAGTCTGTTGTGATTGGCCAACCGCTATAAGGAAATTATATTTTATATAAGAACAATTGTTTAAAAAGTTAATGTTCTTTAAAAAGTGAATGTCATTTCATTTCAATAAAAAATGCAATGATTTATTTGGTTTATATCTGCTTATGTCGCTCGCTTGTGCCCTCTTGTGGGCATAGGAGACAATACAGTACTTTTTCCTCTAAGTATTGCGAAGAATATAATTCGAATTTTGCTAATATTTAAGAAAGAATTTTGAATTTAGCTTTTCAGCGGTTTTGACAGCCCTACTGTACTGTTAGATGTAATGCTTCTTTATTTAATTAATTAATTAAAATGTATTATTTAGTTATTTTATGTATTTTAGTTTAATCTTCCAATTGGTGTGCATGCAGACAAGCGTCGATTCCCAGGGAATACATGAGCTGATTAAATGTCTGTCTTGAGTGCCTTTTAAGTTCATATGCATATCTGAATGTGAGTATGTGCAGTGTGTTTGCATGCAGTTTCGTGTCTGATGTGTGTGTTATGTTCATGTGTGTGCAGTATGAGATGTACAGCATCGAGCGCAACGCAGAGAGGACGGCCTCCGCCGGCAGGCTCCTGTACGACATGTGAGTCCACAATACACACTTCCACTGGATGAGTTCATGATTTCCAGCTTCTGGCGTTTAAAAGTTGTTTTTCTGGTGCACAGATTCGTGAACTTCCCCGAGCAGCCGGTGGTCTGGCGTGAGATCGCAGTGATCACGGCGGCGCTACGAAACGACAGCCAAGACAAACATGCACAGTTTCTCAAAGGTGTGTGACCCACACCAAAATGTGTTATTTATATATTTATATTATGTGTTTTAAAGGCTGTTTCTGAGTCTCCTACAATAGGTTCACATTCATCTAAGTTCAAAAACACTTTATTTTCTCATAATATCCAGTGCAGCGTCAGCTCTTTTCTCTCAGTGTCTGAAACGCTTCCATCAAAGATTCAGTCTCTCTAAGCCCCGCCTCTCTGAGAGCTGCTCTGCTCTGATTGGTCAGACGACTCAGTCTGCTGTGATTGGTCAGAAACCAAAAGCTCATTATCATATATCATATCTCAGCTCTTAACACAGAGTGATACGAACAGTAACAGTAGAGTCGGTTATTGTCTCTTTTAGGACACAATAGCTTTATTTGTGATGTACTTTGATCTTTGAAACTTTGCAGACCTTTTACATTCACAAACAGCTTTATTATTTACACACTACATGAAAGGTAATTTTTGAAAAGGCATAATAGGGGAACTTTAATAATAATAAACGTAGTGTGTTTAATAACATGTAGTTATAACTATTTAATAACTATTGTACTGTTGTTGAATAACATGCATGTGATAATTGTAGTTTCTTCAGTAATTGTGTGTTTGTTTGTCTGTGTGTGTGTGTGTGTGTGTGTGTGTGTCTGTGTGTGTGTGTGTGTGTGTGTGTGTGTGTGTGTGTGTGTGTGTGTGTGTGTGTGTGTGTGTGTGTGTGTGTGTGTGTGTGTGTGTGTGTGTGTTTCTGTGTGTGTGTGTGTGTGTGTGCAGGTGTTTTTGAGACTCTTCCAGGTCCGGTTCAGTGTAAGATGCTCCTGAAGGCCACAGAACAGTGTTTCAACACGCTGGAGAAAGCAGAGATGCTGCTGCTGTTACTCAAGAGATTCCCGGAGTCCGTCGTTCAGCATGGAGTGAGAGGAGTCATCACACACACACACACACACACACACACACCGATCCTTCTTTCTTACATTAATATATTTCATGTATTTGACAGGAACAGTGCTCATTAATGAACACAAACAATACTGTAAATGAGCCCGAGTTATAATAGGCTAATATTCACCTGGTCATTTCTTAAGAAGGCAACCTGAACTTAAATAAAACTCTGATTTAAGTCTTTTTTATGTAAAGCACTGAATTACCATGATATAAAATGTGCAATATAAATAAACTTGCTTTGAAGGCTCTCACACATATGTTTAAAACATGTTAAACACACAAACTAATAATTATTTTGTGGGTCGATGCATAAACGTTTGAGAAATAATTATTTTTTCAACCTAATACAAACCCTGCGTGACCTCTGACCCGATAACCGCAATATTGTAACACTGCGATACTGAAAACCGTGAAATTCCTTCACGTGACACCCCTACTCTAACCCTTGACCTCTCTTCCAGGTGAGTTTGGGAGAGTCCCTGTTAGAGGCGGAGTCTGTCGAGGACCTGGACACGCCCGTCAACTGCTTCAGGAAGTTGTTCGGTACAATTTTAGCATCTCTTCATTATTTAATTTTCGTGTTATTGAGCTTTTTTTTCCTTGAGCTTTGTCGGTCTCGTTCTCAGTGTGTGACGTCCTGCCGCTGATCCTGAATAATCCAGAAATGTGTCTCCCCGTCAGTCTGCTGTATAAGTACATGCACAAAGCAGCAGAGTTTTACATTTGCTACGTCACGAAGGAGCCGTCGGCGGACGGACAGATTCAGGGTAAACGCATGCAATTGCATTTCATTCTGCAACTGCTCTATTCATTTGCATACTGGAGAAATAGTATAGTAGTGCACATTTTTATTTATTTAATTGCACTTTATAGAAGTAGAACATAGAAGTAAACAGAAGCAAAGTTCATCAATTATGAAACAGGCAACAGTGTCTATTCCAATAACATTCTATTTCGTAATTGGTCAGGCTCACAGGAAGTGGGCGGTCTGAAGTCTCCGGGAAGGGGGCGGAGTCAGCGTGTTGTGATTGGCGGGCTGTCGGAGAAGTCGTCAGTGGTGGCGGAGCCGTGGGAGCGGATGCTGGAGATGGTGTGTGTCGTCGGCTCGCTCTGTGATTGGCAGGGAGAGAAAGGAAGCCGGTGAGAATCTGTGAAACGATGTCATCTTAAGCGCATGGTCTAAAACACACGACTCTAGTGTACTTAGGGCCCGAATCCACTTTTGCTAGTTTAACGACGGGAAAAATCCCGTCCCTATTCTCCCGAGTCTCCCATTCCCTTTAAAAGCCAGTTGCGCTCGTGTCATGGCGGATTCGCTATTTACATGGAGGAATTTGCAAGTGAAAAACTGAATGATTCTCCATAGAGCAAACGGATCTGCTCGTCCGCGAGGTTAAAGCTGTGTGTGTGTGTGTTAAAGGGTTAAAGCGCAAGCAGACCATCTACGGGACAAGCCAGATTCCACCATATCTATACGTACACAATATTAATCTTTTACACTGTAATCTTTTTATTTTTTTATATTTGGCATGTTTGTGTGCTGCTGTGCATCCCTGTGTGTGTGATAAGTAGGTTGTGTGTGTGTGTGTAATAAGCAGAGTGTATGTGCGTTGTGACACACCTATAGGCGCACATTACTAACACGCTCTTTAAATAAATAAAAAATACTGCGCCATTGACTTTAGACCAGGGTTCAGTCGGTCAATGGCTCAGTCTATTCCAGTTCCTCAAAATAGAAAACAATTCGCCTGAACACACACCTGGTTTTCAGACCAGCAGCTCATGGGCGCACAAATGCATTTGCTATTTAAACAACGTGGCGCGGGACGTTAAAATGATAACTGCGTCGGGCTGAAACTAGCAAAACACACTTGCGTCGCACCTGGAGCTGCATTGCTCCGGGTGTAGGATAGAGCCCATAATGATTGATGCGTATGATCAGTTCTAACTCTCTCTCTCTCTGTCTGTGTGTGTGTGTGTGTGTGTGTGTGTGTTGCAGGTCGTACTCAGAGCTCCTTCAGCGCGTAACGGAGTTGTGTCGGTACATGTCTGCTGCGGATGGAGAAGGTTTTTCCCGCTGCTGTGGTCAGATCGTCACCTGCTGCTCACTGGTGCTGTTTCACTGCGCGTTTCACTACGTCTCTGCCGTGCAGCCGTCACTCTTCCAGGGTCAGTGAGAGAGTGAGTGAGTGTGTGTGAGTGTGTGTGTGTGCAAACATTGACATTGACTTGTATGACATTAAAAAATGCAAACTGATCAAACACAAGTAACATCTACATTTTGTGGTTTTAAATTATTGTAATTTTACAATATCATCATTTAAAGGGATAGTTCGGCCAAAAATGATATTAAACCCATGATTTACTCGCCCTCAAGCCGTTCGAGATGCATATGTCAATCATTTTTCAGACAAACACATTTTCAGTTATTTTAGAAAATGTCTTCGATCTTTCAGTGGTTATAATGTGAAGCAATGGGGTCCAGCTGCTTCAAGTCCCAAAAATGAGCATGCATCCTTCACAAAAGTAATCCATCCGGCTCCAGGGGGATAAACGAAGGCCTTCTGAGGGTAATCCGTGCGGTTTTGTCGTAAAAACATACATATTTAAAACTTTATAAATGAAAATAACTGGCTTCCGGCAACGGTCGACGCGCGTTCACGGGAGATAGATGCCGGCGTAGGATGGCGTATGAGGTGGACCCCATAACTTAACATTATAACCACTGAAAGATCGAAGACATTTTCTAAAATAACTGAAAATGTGTTTGTCTGAAAAATGATTGACATATGCGTCTGGAACGGCTTGAGGGCGAGTAAATCATGGGTTTAATATCATTTTTGCCCGAACTATCCCTTTAATATTCCACATTATCTACTCAATTTGTATAAGGGAGAAAAAGTAGATGGAATGGAATCATATATATATATATAGTATATTTATATATTCACATAGAAAACAGTTCTTTTAAATTGTAATAAAACATTACAATGTTTTTACTGTAT
Source organism: Rutilus rutilus (assembly GCF_951802725.1). Lineage (NCBI taxonomy): Eukaryota > Metazoa > Chordata > Actinopteri > Cypriniformes > Leuciscidae > Rutilus > Rutilus rutilus. Next base: position 1,839,219 of record NC_140219.1, on the reverse strand, counting down.
TTGTGATGATGATATAAATACAGCCTTGCTGTGCAGAAGAGACTTTTGACCACCAGTGTGTATATATATATTTTTTAGTTGTGATTCATTAATCTGTCTGTCTCTGTGAGCTGTTGAAATGTCATGGTCAGATGTTGTTTCAGGCCACGGTTCTCTGAGCTCGAGTCCCTGGGTTCTGCTGGAGGATCTGTCGAGTGTTTACACTGATGTGGAAGTGGAGCGAAAGCACGCGCACAAGAAACGCAAGCTGGCCGACGGACGAGAGAAAACCATGGTGAGTCTCAGAGGTGCATTTGGTGAGCTAATAAAATATGATCCTGATCACCCTGTCGGGTTTATTCTGAGATAACAAGCGGATGGATGTACATTATCCCTTACTTATTGTTGAGGTCAGTTCTGTGTGAATGTATGTGGTGTACATCAGTTCTGACTGTGTGTGTGTGTGTGTGTGTAGAGCTCTGATGATGAGGACGTGTTGGCCAAAGGCAGAGGGCGGCACATCGTGGTGAATAACACAGAGATGTCGAGTTGGGCCGAGACCTTGGAGCACTTCCGTACAGCCAGAGAAAGCTGGGATCTGCTGCACTCACACCAGAGCCTGGAGACAGGTCTGTCTGTCCGTCTGTCCGTCTGTCTGTCTGTCCGTCTGTCCGTCTGTCTGTCCGTCCGTCCGTCCGTCTGTCTGTCTGTCCGTCCGTCCGTCCGTCCGTCCGTCTGTCTGTCTGTCCAAATATTTAAAGTTCATTTTTAAAGGGATAGTTCACCCAAAAATGGTGTATATGAAATGGCCATCCTAGGAGTATATGACATTCTTCTTTCAGACGAATACAATCGGAGTTATATAAAAAAATGTCCTGGCTCTTCCAAGCTTTATAATGGAAGTGAATGGCTGGAGAAAGTTCAAGTCCAAAAAAGTGCATCTATCCATGATTAAAGTGCTCAACACGGCTCTTGGGGCCTAATAAAGGCCTTCTGAAGCGAAGCAATGCGTTTGTGTAAGAAAAATATCCATATTTATAACTTTATAAACTATAATCATTAGCTTCCGGCAGACAGCCACATCGCGCTGTACCGGATAAGCTAATAAAAACAAACCGCGATAGTTACGTCATCATGTCTCACGCTCCTCGATACACCAAAAATGCACGGTTTTTGCATTGGAATGTGCAGGGGTTTTTTTATTCGACGAAAATTCACATTTTTATTTGACAGCCCTAGTCCTGACTCACACTAGTAACTTTTTTAACAGCTGCTAATATATATTATATGGGTCATGATTAGTTTTATACCATAAATGAGGAATTCTTGTGTCATTGGTTTATTCCAGAGTTCGCTAAGATCTGCTCAGCGTGGAAGACTGAGATGTGGTTGTGGTTTCGGATCTTTCTCACAGATATGCTCATTTATCAGGTATGATTTGGGTTTGATGATTTGTTGATTGATTGATAATATAGATAATATCTTAAGTCATATATTCATGTTAACTGTATTTACCTGTTTCTAGTTAAATATTATCAACCGCTTGATCTTGCTCTCGCGTGGAGAAAACGCTGCTCACAAACTAAACTAATGTCAGTTCAAAGCAAATTAGTTAATTCGGTCAAACTGATTCATAAATCAATCTAAATGAGTCTGAAAATTATTTTATTCCAGCTTTAGATAAGTTAACAAAATATTTTTTAATAGTTTAGTTTTAGTTAATGATAATAACCCATAGGAATACACATTTTAAGTAGGGCTGGGTATCGATTCAGATGTTACAATTCGATTCGATTTCGATTCACAAGCTCTCAATTCGATTCGATTTCGATTCTCGATTCGATTTTCGATTCCGATTATCGATTCGATTTTGATTGTAAATTAGATTTCGATTCGACTCAATGAATATTTAATACAAATCCTATATTTATTAAAAAAAGAAAAAGAAAAGAAAAGTGAACATAAGTTTTCAAGTGTTTAATAAAAATAAATTAAGAGCTACAAACCTGTATATTAAACTCTTTTTTATTTTAGGTACAATTGGATACAATTAAAACAGAACCCAACTCTATATTTCAAATTCAATGAATAGACAGGATTTTGATGCAAGATGAAAAATTGATGCTGAAAATTGGACAAGTCAGAACAGTCGCATGTCTTTATCAAACAGGTTAACAATCCTCACATAAACCCATATAAAAACATTGCATATCATTTTTATCTGTGCCCTTTCTGTCTAACAGCAAGGCCATATACAGAAATTGAATGAAGTTATATAACAGTCTGCGGTGCACTAATTATAAATTATATATAGACTAATCAAAGTTACAAAAGTTCTTTAGTCAAGAGCAGTGAGTGTTTTTGTCTGTTCCCTTTGTTCTTTGATTAACTTTAACGGCAGAGATAATTAGTGGCTACTGTGTACTGTCCCTTTAAGACCAGCCGCTGTTCTCAGAGACGCGGATCTCACACGCGCCTCGTTCTCTCAAGAGTCATAACTCTTCACGTTCATCATAAGACTGCTCTTATGTTATGAAAATACTCAACAAAAAGACATTTTGGCATAATTGTGTGTGTTATTGTTCGTTCAAGCGCGAAAGATAACTCTATTCTGGGCTGTCTTGTGCGTACGCACGATATCATCGCAAGTTTTTCTGTCGCAGTCAGGACATTCACAGGCAGCGAGCTCTTTTTTGTCTTGTCGCGCATGAATGGTTTAAAAGCGTTTGCATGAATAAGATCTAGTGTTACATGAATACATGTAACACTAGCCAAAGGATGACAAAAAATTAACAGATGCTGCATTAATTGTGTTAAAAGCCAAAATTTGTTTATTTCATATAAAATCGCAGCATTTTGCGCCATATAGCCTAATTGCTTGACATCGCGATTGCGATTAAACGTTCAGCACTAGTTGAGGTTATTTTATGATTTAGATAAAACTAACATAAAATCTCACAGCATTAGCTATAAAATGGAGTTTGCAAGCCTATGAACAGTGGAGGAAAACTACTTGGGTAACGTTAATAGATTAAATAAACATGGAAAAAAATCGATTCTTGGCGTTTGAGAATCGATTTTGAATCGACCACATTTTAAAAAACGATTAATCGAAAAATCGATTTTTTTGCCCAGCCCTAATTTTAAGGTCATTTCTGTGGCAAAAATCATGTTAAAGTTGTTCTTTATGGGTTTGTGTGTGTGTGTGTTCAGGGTCAGTACCGGAAGTCTCTGTCCAGTCTAGCTCTGATGTCATCACTGCAGAACCAGCAGAACCAGAACCAGAACTCCCTCTCGACCTCCTCAAACCTGGAGACGCACAGAGCCATTATACAGCAGGCCTCCTGTCACTACGCCCTGGGAGAGTACAGGGTAACACACACACACACACACACACACACACACACACACACACACACACACACACACACACACACTCTCTCTCTGACACACACATACACACACGTACTCAGACACACAGATGCACACTCACACACACACACACACACTCTCACACACACACACACACACACACACACACTCTCTCTCTCTCTCTGACACACACATACACACATACACACACTTACTCAGACTCAGACACACATGCACACTCACACACACACTCACACACACACACTCTCTCTCTGACACACACATACACACTCGTACTCAGACACACAGACGCACACTCACACACTCACACGCACTCACACACACTCATCAGCCCGCTTGTTCTCAGTGTGTCTCGTCTCCTTCACGCTGTGATTGGTCAGATGGCGTGTGAGAAGCTTCTAGAAGTGGTCGCTGGTCTGACGCCCCAGAATCAGGACGCAGTGAAGAGCATCGAGGAGCAGCGCAAACCCCGGAGCAAAACCAGGAAAGGTGTGTGTGAGTGTGAGTGTGAGTGTGAGTGTGAGTGTCTCTGCGGTGACAGACCGTCATACAGCATAAACTGTATATGTAAAACTCAAGCCTTTAGCAGCGAAACTTCTGCGCACAGTTCGGCACTCACTCCGGCAGCACATGTATTTATTTTAAAGGGGTCCTATAATGCCCTTTTCACATGATGTAAAATAAGTCTCTGATGACCCCAGAGTGTGTGTGTGAAGTTTCAGCTCAAAATACCCCACAGATATTTTTATATAGCATGTTAAAGTTGTCACTTTTTGAGGGTGAGCAAAAACGCGACATTTTTGTGTCTGTCCCTTTAAATGCAAATGAGCTGATGCTCCCGGCACAGAGGGCGGAGCTTCAAGAGCTCCTGTGTGTGTGTGTGTGTGAACATTTCAACAACTTTTAGCCTTTTATGTTCAAACCGGAGTCAGACAATGATGGAGAGACTCTAGAAGAAGAGACAACATGTAGAAGCAACAGGACATTTCTGAATGGTTAGTTGATGAATTTATGAAGCTGATGTGGAGTTAACTCTCTTTTAGTCATTGATAAATCGTGTTCAGAGGGCGGGGTTTATGTAAATTCTAGGGTTGGTGATGTCACTAACCCGGGAGGAATGTGGTGTAGTCTCTACCAGCCTTTGTTGTAGTCCTTAAAAAATGATTTCTGTAAAAGCAAATATCTCCCTTTGCTCTGAACTTTGAGCGTCGTAACTTTGCAGATGTTGTTTATGCTCAAACAGCAACATTACACACTAACTAAAGTTAGAAAAGTCAAATCATAATCAACCACCCCTTTAATAAAACCGACTTGTGGTATCAATGGTGTTTCGATATATCATGCGGCTCTAACAATGCTAAGTGTGCATCAAGTCATGTCATCTAATTAATATTCATGAGGCAAGTTTTTACATTAATAGGAACACACTCTCTCTCTCTCTCTCTCTCTCTCTCTCTCTCTCTCTCTCTCTCTCTGTCTCTCTCTCTCCCTCCCCCTCCCTCTCTCTCTCTCTCTCTCTCTCTCTCTCTCTCTCTCTCTCTCTCTCTCTCTCTCTCTCTCTCTCTCTCTCTCTCTCTCTCTCTCTCTCTCTCTCTCCTCTGTCGACAGGTAATGATCTGAGGCTCGTCCCCTGCACCAGTAAATCCATCCTTCCTTTCTGTCTTCAGCTGATGCTGGCGTGTTTCAAGGTACCAGATCTGCATATTTCAACTCAAGATTCGGCTCTTAATGCGTTTTGATTAAAGATTTTAAGATTCAAACAGCTTTATTGGCATGGTGAAAGAAATCTTTACAGTGGCAAAGCATTAATAACACTATACAATGAAAAAAAATACATACATATATATTAATAATACAATAATAATAATGAAGAAAACATTTAAATTCAGCATGAAAATGACCACAGCGATAAAATTTTTTAATCTTCTAATATTTATAACAGTCTCTAGTATATCTTCTAATATATATATATGTCTCTAGGCATATAGTGAGTGGTGTGTTATTAGCACACGATAATAATTGTGTGTTACGTTTTGTCTCTCTCTAAGCTGAGGGCTTTCACAGACAACAGAGATGACCTCGCTCTTGGTCATGTGATCGTTCTCCTGCAACACGATTGGCCACAGGGTGAGAATCTCTTCCTGAAGGCGGTGGATAAGATCTGTCAGCAGGGCAGTTTCCAATATGAGAACTTCTTCAACTATGTCACCAGTATCCTTCACGCTTAAACAATCTTCCTAAGGCTTGTGTTGCGCGCACAGATTTTATATTCTCATATTAATTGAAAGACTACTGAAAATCAACATAGTAAAGCCTGACATATGAAACAACAGTCCAATAATTCCAGTCATAATTGTATTTTCTTGAGAATGTTTGTCCTTGACCAGCTTTCTCCACTAGATATTGACATGTTAGAAGAGTTTGCTTACCTCCGTACAACAGAAGGTGGGCGTGTCCAGCTGGAGCTGCTGCCCAATCAGGGGATGCTTATCAAGTAAGTCCCGCCCACATCACACACACACACATCAGCCGTTAGACCTGGAAATGATGACGTCTCTCCCTCCTTTCTGCTTCCTCTCTCCTTTTGTTTTGGACATAATGAATCGGCTGCGGTCACGATGAACAACCATTAGCGAGTTTTCCTTACCCTGCTTTCTGATTGGCTCATTAGAAGTGTTTATGTTCTCCAGACGCTTTTTCTTTTTTTCTTTTTTTTAAGGCATTTATGATCAGTTTTATGGGCTGTGTCTGAGCTGAGGTCTGTTTAGGGTCGGGAATCGAGATCAAAAAATGAATCAAACAAAATGACTTACAGATATAAATCATAAAGTATTACTTTCATCATGTCAAATTTGAAATGAAGCAAAAGCGAATCTCTTATTATTATTATTATTTTATTGTCATTAAGATACTATTATCAATTTTATTAATAATTTGAATTGGGTTTTATTTGCATATTTTTCATTTTATGTTATTTTAGCTAAAATTTGAGTTATTTTATTTTGTTTTTGTTGTTTAATTTTTATTCGTCATGTCTAAATTTTTCAATTTTTTTTAATTAATAGTTTTAGCTAAAAAAAATCTAATGTTTAAGGTTTTTTATGTTTTATTATTATTTTAAATACAGTAAATAATTAGAAACGAAAAATTGGGGGATAATGAATCACTCTTCGTATAATGGCTTTTCACCACATAAATAATGAAATATTGATTTGAGAAGAAACCGTTTTAAATCATATACACTAATCAAATCTCAACTTCTCAAATCAATATTTCATTACTGATCATGTCATTATTTATGTGGTGAAAAGCCAATTATACGAAAAGCCAGAACAGATTGTCGTTCTGGCAACAAGACGAACACTTCAACACTGTTACCGTAGACCTATTAATAACACTGATGTCCTCTGGTTTGATTTTACAGTAAATATAGTCGATAACTGAGGCTGCGTTTAATTAAATGAGAGAGAGAGAGAGAGAGAGTGTGTTCATCTGCGGTGTATAGAAGCCATTATACAGCATTGCTGTTTGACATCATTATCGGCCAATAACTGGCCTCGGAATGTTGCGACTGACCAATCAGAACCAAGCGTTCTGGCGTTTGGCGAGGCGTTTGTTCCGCTGTGGGAGTGTGTGAGCTGTGGTAGAGCTGGCGGTGCGTTTGAGCTCAGCCCCGTCACTCGAGGTGCTGATGAAATGGTGTTTGCTGTCCGTAGGAACCCCAGCCCCGCCCTGGGGGTGGAGTTAAACACCCTGATGCTTCCAGGGGCTCAGAAGGCTGACAGGTACCCCGCCCCCTTCATCGAAACCCCGCCCCCATCATCGAAACCCCGCCCCCAAACTCCTCCCAGCCTGCTCATGCGTTTACATTCTCCTCCTTTTAGTTCTTCTCACTGGGTTTTCATTCTGTTCAAGCATTTTCATTTTGCAAGATTGTTCCTGTTCTCATACGGCTCCTTTTCTTTGTGTTTTACTCAAATGGCTGTGAAGTCTTTGAAGAACGTTCTTTTGTTTGTTTGACGACATTGTGTTTGTTGTTTTCATTGAATATCAGCGTTTTACATTTTATGAGTGAATCTCACAGGAAACGTCAAGAAACGTCCGGGTCATATTTCACCCCCGAGGATCCAAATAAATTTATAATGCATAATGAGAAACAAGCCATTTGCATTATTTTCCTGACTGAATGTGGAAAAAGTCTGATTCTCATTATTGAAATGCTAAATATATTTGTATATAAATTGTAAACGTGTTTGTGAAGAACAAGTGAAAGTAGAGCTGCACGATTCTGGATAAATTGAGATCACGATTCTTCCACGATTCTAAGCAACTAAACTAAATAAAAATCTAAAATGTTTAGTTAATCTAAATAAATTATTTTTAAAAATCTGTTTGAAGGAATGATTCAATGACTCACTCAAATATCTCACTTGTTTTAGTACTGGACGAATCTGTGTTTTTGAATGAATCTCTCGAGTGAATGATTCAATGACTCACTCATAAAGACTTCACTTGTTTCAGTACTGGACGACTCTGTGTTTTTGAACGAATCTCTCGAGTGAATGATTCAATGACTCACTCATAAAGACTTCACTTGTTTCAGTACTAGACGACTCTGTGTTTTTGAATGAATCTCTTGAGTGAATGATTCAATGACTCACTCAAATATCTCACTTGTTTTAGTACTGGACGAATCTGTGTTTTTGAATGAATCTCTTGAGTGAATGATTCAATGACTCACTCATAAAGACTTCACTTGTTTCAGTACTAGACGACTCTGTGTTTTTGAATGAATCTCTCGAGTGAATGATTCAATGACTCACTCAAATATCTCACTTGTTTTAGTACTGGACGAATCTGTGTTTTTGAATGAATCTCTTGAGTGAATGATTCAATGACTCACTCATAAAGACTTCACTTGTTTCAGTACTAGACGACTCTGTGTTTTTGAATGAATCTCTTGAGTGAACGATTCAATGACTCACTCAAATATCTCACTTGTTTAAGTACTGGACGAATCCGAGTTTTTGAACGAATCTCTTGAGTGAATGATTCAATGACTCACTCATAAATACTTCACTTGTTTCAGTACTGGACGAATCTGCGTTTTTGAACGAATCTCTTGAGTGAATGATTCAATGACTCACTCAAATATTTCACTTGTTTCAGTACTGGACGAATCCGAGTTTTTGAACGAATCTCTTGAGTGAATGATTCAATGACTCACTCATAAATACTTCACTTGTTTCAGTACTGGACGAATCCGCGTTTTTGAATGAATCTCTTGAGTGAATGATTCAATGACTCACTCAAATATTTCACTTGTTTCAGTACTGGACGAATCCGAGTTTTTGAACGAATCTCTTGAGTGAATGATTCAATGACTCACTCATAAATACTTCACTTGTTTCAGTACTGGACGAATCAGCGTTTTTAACAAATCTCCTGAGCGAATTATTCAATGAACAATACATTTTTAACAGTCACTTGTCGCCACCTACTGGTGTAACGATGCAATCAATACAATTGTTATTTGACCTCCAAATTAGGCTTTATTTGGCAACGAATATGATCCAGACTTTCTTTGTGAGGTTCACCCTTTTATGTATTTTCTACCACAGTATTTGTGTGTGTGTGTGTGTGTGTGTGTGTGTGTCCAGTGTTTTGTTGGGCGAGCTGTGTACAGCTCTTATGGCTCTGAATGTGGAGAAACTGCTGTTTTGTTTGTTTAATTTCAGTTCTTTCTGTACTTTGAGACCCGTATCAGCTCTGTTCGCTTCACACGCCATGTGTCTGTTTTCATAGACATCACACCGTAACTCGAGGAATCACCAAAGGCGTGAAAGAGGATTTCCGGCTGGCGATGGAGCGTCAGGTGTCGCGGTGCGGAGAGAACCTGTTCACGGTGCTTCATCGTTTCTGCATTAATGAAAAGATCATCCTCATCCAGTCATTACCCTGAGCGACTCGTGTTTCAGTCGGATCTATCAGTTATGCTTTACATTCTTATGATGTAAGAGGACATGATAAAGGACATGTTTTTTTTAAACATCAAGCTCTAGACATGTTTAAAGTCACATCCAGCAGAACTCATTGTTTTATTTGAGGTATTAATTAACAAACGATAAAAAAAGATTCAGCATTTCCATATTCTTTGTCTGTAAATGGAGATTGCACTGTTAAATTTGTGTGTTTTTTTTACATTGCATTGTTGTACAATACTTAATGAACTCGACTGTGTTTTGTGTGATATAATGTTTTCTGGCAGCGCATAATAAATAAAACAGTGTTTCTCTAGTTGTATACTGAGATTTTTCATTAATGCTCTGCTCTAGTCAATCATTTTATCATTTTAAAACTCATATTTGATCCCCAAAATTACATATTTAAATGTTTTTTTCCTTGAAAAAAAAAAATATCTTGAATGTAACTCGACACCCTTGCCTCATTTAGTATGCGTGGTTCTATGAATATGCAAATGAGCCCCGCCTCCACTCACTCACTCAGCTCAGAGATCCACTGGTAGACGATCACACGTTGATCTGATTGGTTACTAGGGTTGGGTATCGTTTGAATTTGAACGATTCCGATTCCGATTCCAATTCCTTGTTTTGATTCCGGTTCCTAACGAATCTCGATTCCGATTCTTTTAAGAGGCAAGGTCAAAAAAGTCTAGATCAATTTTAATTCTATGAACTTTTTACTTTTTATGAACTTTACTATGAATTTCTCACAGGGCTGTTTTCAGCTACAATATAAATATCAAATCTATTTTAAACAATTTTTTTTAGGATATTTTAAATGAGCTAGCTAAAGGAAATTCTGAAGGAAGGTCTTTCTGAAGGAAATAGTCTGACCTTCTCCATCAATTGCTATTTTCACAGCTAAAATGGGCTATCAGGTAAAATAGGCTAAATAAGGTTGTTTACACTCATGTGTAAATGTGGTTTCATCATTTTTTTTTTTTTTTTTTTTTTTTAACGTTCGCCGGCATCTCACGCAGTTTTCAAACGGACGAGCAGGACGAGAGAAGGTTATACCAAAGAATAAGAAAACATCATATAAGTACGTTTTTAAGGTTTAACATCAGGGTTGTTTGCTCTGAATACATTTTATGAGACGCTGTGAGTTAATAGGGGAACTCACACTGTCACGTCTCATAAAATGTATTGGTTTGCAGTTTAGCATAACAATCCATATACGCTTACACCTGTGCTAGTAATACACGCATTTACCATGCCGTGTGTACGTTACAGTTTACAAATGTTTAACTAATGTGGGAAGTAGGCTACAGCTGTCAGTGTTCAGCGAGTTAACATTTGGCAGTTTGAAATCGATTAGGTTACTTCAGTTCAGAATAGGGCTAGAAATGATCAAATTGGTAACTTTGACAGCGGTTTCTTCTTCCGGTCGGCGGACTGTGAATCGAAACTAGGAATCGAAATTTTAACTTTTGAACGATTCCGGGAAAATCGCAAAGCTAGTCCCGGTTCCAATCGATACTCGATACTCGATACCCAAGGCTATTGGTTACAAGGTAGTTTGTGAAGTCAGAAACACCAGCGATTTCAAAGTGTGTGTTTGAGACTGTCTTTGGTTCACTGCAGTTTTAAGGAGGAAATACTCAGCAATGGTGTCGACTTATGAACTTACACATGCTTTAAGCAGATTAAAAACACCACATAGACACATAAACAACATTAAAAGCTGGATTTTCACCACAGCGGGACTTTAACCAATGAATTTGCATGACTTCTCCAGTTGTTTGGGATTCACTGCAAAAGGATTAAAGATAAGGATTTGTAAAAAATATGTTGTACTCTCAAATTCCACCTGATAAAATATTTTAGAGCTTGGCATGATCAGTAAAATGTATATTCATATAAAAAAATGCCCATTCATTTTTAAGATTTTATTGATGCAATGTAATGACTATACAGAGTTACAGACTAAATTAAATTATTAAATGCATAATGTCATGTTGCATAAAAACATATGCTTTATAGATAAATTTAGCTTTTCATGTTACATGAAAAAGGACATGAAATATGCCTTAAAATCATGAAATATGATTGAACCTTGATGCAGATGATATAAAACTAATCAATATATCACAAATTAATTAAACGCATAGTGAAATGTTCCAATAAATACATTTTTGCATGAAAAGTAACATAAAAAGTGACCAGAAATATGACATTATATATGACCTTGAAATGAAAATAGCAACAACAACATGAAATTTGCGTTGAAATTAGTATTTTTACGTTCACATATCAAAGTCTAGAGGACGAGGTCTAAATAATTGCTTTGTTTTTGAGTATAGAAATTGAGCTGAATTATTACGTGTTGCAAGCTTTATTAATGTTAAATATTTATTGCAACATTCCATGGCTTATTTAATAATTCCATTATATATTTATTTAGTTTGTTAAACTACTCCATATACCAGGTCTAGAAGTCACGCTTTAAAATTAGGTTACCCTCTTGTGTCCAGGTTGATGGGTGAATTAAAGTCAGAAATACAGTCAAACCAAAAAATATTCAAAAAAGATTTTCTTACTAGTGTGTGCAGGACACTATAGTTAATTTATGTAAGTGAGGATAGCAAAATAAAGTGACTACCAGTAAAATTGATAAAAATTTGGGACCAAAAATGATTGGGACACTTTGAGCTGATCATGTTTTGCTGAAGTGTTTTGTCTTTAATTGCTAATGCTCTTTTTACACACAGACTGAACACAATGCTTGGTGATTGGTTGAGCTAAACTGGTATTATCTAATTGTGTAGTTAAATTTAACAGCTGACAGATATTCAACATAATTCATGTGTGAGACAGTCTAACAGAAGGACGGACAAAACCAGTCAAATATCAACTGAGTTCTGCTCATATTTCATTACCATTTTCTAAACTATAGCGAATAAACTCTGATAATGTGAGAAATGTCGGCGGTGTCTGAATAAATGTTGGTTTGACTGTATCTTGATTTTTGTCTTGTTTTGTTGAGTGGATCCCGGACATCCGCTTGACAATCTCTATGAAACACATTAGTTAAATCACTCTTCTCCTCTCTCTGACTGAACCGGAAGGTTGGCCTGCAGAGACGCTCTAAGATGTGCCCAGAACAGCTTCTGCTTGGCTCCCTCTTGTGGCCACTCGAGATACGTGCGTCTGGACATCAAGGCCTTGAGCTGGTAATACTTTGAGGGAATGAGATACGACGGCAGAGGTTCGAGCAGAATGAGGATGATGCTGTCCATCCCTCGCATTAGCCGTTGGTGATTGGCGAAGTAAAGCTCGTAGTGGCACCATTCGCTCTGGACGAAGTGAGACGAGAGAACGAACACGCACTTTCTGCTCTGCTCGATGCATCGGAGGATGTTCTGAACGATCGTTTTCCCCGGGATGAAGTCCCGCTCGTGGTGACACACTCGCATCCCACAATCGTCTTCGAGCTTGGGGAGAAATTGAGCTTTGACCCAGTCGGCGTTCCTTTGGCTGTACGATACGAATGCGTGAAAGTGCAACCCCTTCATATCCTCCGCCTTCTTTTTGGAGGTTATTGCGTGTTTCTTGGCGCTTGTCCATTTCCAAATCATCTTGAGGTACCAGGGCACGTCCAGGCGGTGGCAAAGAAGGCTGACGGCAACTAGCAAAGTGATTGTCGGGATTAGAATAGTCATAGCAAGAATCAAGCCGTCGCATGCTATCTCGGGAAGGTAGAAGTCTTTTAGCGTGGTGTTGCTTCGGGATTCTGGGTAACTGCATTTATATCCATCCGGCCAGTGGTCAAGTGTCACGCTGTTAGTTTGAGTCGCTCTGTCATTGATAAGAGCCGCAAATTCACGCAAAGCACATGTGCAGATGAAGGGGTTATGGCTCAAGTCGAGATCTTTAAGATGTTGGCAGGTCTCGAGGGCTCCCGGGAAAGGCGAATGAAGGGAGTTTGATCTTAGTAGGAGCTTGTGGAGGTTTGGGAATGCTTGACATGTGGGAAGGTCGAGCAAACGGTTATACGTGAGGTCTAAAACGCTCAAGTTTTCTAACACCCGAACATCTCCCGGGACTAAGGTCACGCGGTTTTTCCGGAGATTTAAGATCCGTATGGATTCGGGCAAACACTTGAAGATGCTCTGGTCAAACCCATTGGAAGAGAAGTCCACGTGGACGACTTTGCGAGGCCAAACGCACTTGCCTTGCTCCTCGGAGTAGCTAAGCGTGTTCTGGCTGAGATCGACGTAGCTCAGCGAGTTCATGAGATTGATTCTCGAGGTCAGCGGTCCGAGATGTTTCAGGTTGTTGCCTCTTAAAATCAGCCTTTCCAGGTTTGTAAGTGTATCGCATTCCTTGTCCGGAGCAATCGAGAAGATCTTTTCCGTAAGAGCGCAATCGGACAAGTCCAACACCTCGATCTTGCTAACAGTCCAAGGACAGGTCATAAAGATGATGGGCGTTTGGGTTAAACTGACGTTTCTCGCCGGCATGTTTATGAAGAAGTCGTAGAGCATTTTTTGGTCGAAGATGAACTGGGTTACAGACGCTCGTCTCGTAGAGAAGGAGTCCAACACGTGGCTTGAGGACACATTGCTGCCGCTTTCCATTTTCGTCATGGTTAGCTCAGAAAAGGAAAGATGCTGAATGACAGATGCAAATATAGTGTTTACACAGCTTGTCAGAACTTCCCATGTGGTTTCAACCTTGGAGATTTCCAGGCTGACGGTGCGTACGGCTCCTCGACGCCGGATCTCCTGGAGAACCTTCATCTCACGGTCCACCTTTGTGAATTCGACCTCTTTAAACGATGCAAAAACATCGCCAGCGATTGCGATATCAGGGTTACTGTTGGAAAGGGCGATGATGGCTTTCTCCGCGTGCACGTCCGTTAAACTCCTCTCTTCGTACATCTGGAGTTTGTCAGTATTAATAAAGAGCGTTTTCAAGGTAAGACTGGAAATGTGAGTGAAGTCGTCGTTGCTGATTGATTTTGCACTCAGGCCGAGCCATTGCAGGCGTTTCAAGGTGGAAAATTCCTTCCCTAGTGCCATGTCAGAAAACATGTTGGATGACAAGTCTAAGAACTGAAGATTTCCCGTGTTAAACAGGTACGGTTGATCGGAGAGATTCTGGAGTTTGTTGTGCGACAGATCCAAGATTTCCAAAGCCGGTGTTGAGGTAAATGTGTCCTTGTCTATGTTTCCCAGTATATTCCAGGATAGATTGAGGAAATGGAGGCATGGTGTTGACCTGAAGTCTTTGCCGCTCAGCGTCTGGATGCGGTTCAGGGACAGATCCAAGTCTTCTGTAGACGGTTCCAGGCCGGGAGGAACCGAGGACAGGTTTTGAGACGAGTAATTCACTATGATCCTCTTAATGGCCTGATTGAGAGATGGCTGGAAACACGTGACATAAACGGACACCAGCAACCAGCCCGAAGGTGTCATCTTTCTGACACGAGACAATCTGAGGGAGAAAAAGATTAAACTTTCATTTCCTATTTTAAGTCAACCGCATTTTTGACTTCCCACAGTTTTCACTTTTACTAAAGTCCCCTAGCATTAGTTTGCATTGTGGTTGCATCGTATTTTTTTTTTTTAATTTAGGCTTTTCTGCACTTTCTGCATTTTATTAACTGTAGATCAGTTGTATGTTGAAAGCTCCTGTTCAATTAGCATGTCATTGTTTTGCTGATACTTGTATTGTTTTTCACAGATTAAGCTGATTTTGTTCAGTAAATGAGATGTCATCTGAACTAAACAAATGCTTCTATTGGCATTAGATGGATGGATAGATAGATAGATAGATAGATAGATAGATAGATAGATAGATAGATAGATAGATAGATAGATAGATAGATAGAACAATAGATAGATAGATAGATAGATAGATAGACAGAACAATAGATAGATAGATAGATAGATAGATAGATAGATAGATAGATAGATAGATAGATAGATAGATAGATAGATAGACAGATATTTCTCTTACCCGTCCGCTGTGGAGGATAGCTTCACTTGGCTGATCACCGTTCACCGTCTTATGAAACTGTTGATCATATTTAAATGATGTTGCTGAACTTCTGCTTTTCCTGCTGTTTCACTTCTCTAAACGTCACATTTACTGACAGTCACAGTTATTCACTCTGAGAGATGGAGCTTCATATGCAAGTGATCATTTGAATAGGCAGACGTCTTAAAGTTTCTCCATCACAGAGAGCGTTCATGTCACAGTGAGTTTGTTCGAGTGCATGTTGTGTTGCATGAAGGCTCTGACCCGTCTGGCTCACATGTTCACATATATGAATATGAATAAATCACAATAGCCCACTGAACCTACAAGTCTTTTTCCCGCCCAGTGGTTGTGCAACTACTGTTTGTTAGACTTGTTTTTGAGAAATTTGCAGTACCATATTTTACCAGCAGAGGATTTGTTTGATTCCTCAGCTGATTTAAAGGGATAGTTCACCCAAAAATGAAAATTCTGTCATTTACTCGCCCTCAAGTCGTTCTAAACCTGTATGAATTTCTGTCTTTCTTTCGGTATCCAAACAGTTGATGGGCCCCATGTTTCTTTCCCCATACTAAGGTTTGGTTACCCATATTCTTCAAAATATCTTCTTTTGTGTTCAACAGAAGAAAGAAATTCATACAGGTTCAGAACAACTTGAGGGAGAGTAAATGATGAGAGCATTTTCACATCTGCCCAGGGCCTAAAATTAACTCTCGCCTAGTGCCAAATCCGAGTAACCCAAACCCTAACCTAGACGCTGTGTTTTGTGCGCACACATCCGAAGCCGCGTCTCCCTAAACTGAACTCTCTTTCACGTCTTCTTGCACTTGAGTGGACAAATTCACACAAAATTGTTTAAAAAATAGTGAATATCCTAGTAAACATAGTCAGTTATGTCTTAAGTGAAAGTAAACAGTTAATAAAGTAAACGTAACAGTATCAGTATCAGTATATTAGATCGGTGCATTCGCTCTTAAAGGGACAGTGGCCTAATATTCCTGCTGTCTGTGTTTCTAATGTTAATCAAACAACAAAAGGACACAGAAATATCACTCGCTGCTCTTGACTGAATAACTGTTGTAACTTCAATAAGGATGTTTAATTTATACAGTGAAGACTGTACAGTGTTATTTTATATTTGCTTGCTTTCCTGAAAAACCTGAAAAGCACTGTTTATTTCATTTGTGTCTTTGTTATATTTCATTTATTTGTGTTTTTGCTTGTAATTAGATTTTTATTGGAGTTGACTGTTTACTTGTCTTTAATAATGTTTTTAATTAATATTACTTAGGCTAGTAGTTTTTGCTGTGGTATCGAAATTGGAATAGAGAATTGTGAATTTTCACAGGTAGCTCAAATGTTGGTGTCATTACTGCCTATTTTTCCATAAACAGTTTCATGGCAGGTAAAAAAAATATTTGTAGATTTTCTTAAGTCACCGCGGCCATTGACAAGTGTGGCAAAAAGTTAGTTTTAGTCCCTGTGTGTGCCTATTGTTTGATTTATATATATATATATATATATATATATATATATATATATATATATATATATATATATAAAGAATATTTAAGAAAGCTGATATCTTTCTTAAGGGAAATCATCTTTGACCAAACGTGACGACTGCCGTCTGGAGGACTGATAATGTTGTGAGGTTTAGAAATACGAAGCACTTTATTTACCTCAGACTCAGCAAATACTCTTAAGTGTTAATTATTCACCAACACCATCGAAGGCTGAGTGTGTGTGTGACTAAGTAACCATAATATTTTATTGGAGAGGCTTTTATCGAATAATTTTAAGTATTTTAATGCACGAGGCGACGGCTTGCTCCTGACGTTAATAATGTGTAATTACGGCAAATCGTTTTTTGTGCTCAGTGAATAAATAAATTAAAGATTGACTATTTTAACCAGTGTTTATATTTAGAACTAATGCTGTTGTATTCACTCTGCTTGTTTTCTGTGTTCGTGTTGCTGTTACTGTGTTGTTTTCCACTGGTTTCTGTTCACATCTGGTATTATCAGTCACCTGATCTAATCAAACGTTCCTTTGGGCATCAGATCGTGTCTCCAAACTCAATCACACGCACCGTCGAGGCTTTTCTACCCTCATAAAACTGCAGTCACCTGTCCTGAAACTGCCATCGACTTCAATTGAGTTTGATCTTCAACCCTGCATGTAAAGCAAAGGTTTATTGAGGCCTTGTTTTGATCGTCTTCACTCCGGCCTGATGTTGAAGGTACGTATGACGTCTTCCGCGGGATATTAAAGCTGTTCTTCAGATGCAGTGACAGGATGAAATGAAAGCATTGCTCGTGATGATGGAGAGATTGAGAGTTGTTCTTAGCAAACATCTCATGCTCATAACTAGGTGTTTTGTTCAAGCACATGCACTTTTATGTCCCACATTTGTATGAAAACGAACATATTTCAACATTACATCATTTATTTTCAAATGCTTTGCACGATTTTCTTCATCCCTGAACAAAATTTTCAATTACATCTTTGATTCTATAAAATGATATATATATATATAGCTAATAATCTAGCTATTTCAATATTTTTTGTGTCATTATTTTCACAAATTATGTTTCCATCATTACTAACAATTTTCCCCTTTATAAACCTGTTTAGTTTTGGTTAATGAAGAGTTTGAGATGAAATATGGCCCGTGATGTGTGAAGAAAACTAAAGGTAAATATCACCTTTTTTTTATTGTTTGATATGTATTTTTATTGTGCATAATTTTTAACCAATCTATAATTTTGTGAAGTTTATGCAAAAGGTGCAAATATTGTTTAATTGCATGCATTTAGGAGACATAATGTATAAAATGCTTGCTATGAAATTAGTCGTATAGCAAGATTGGTCTTTAAAATTAAATTTCCACTTTTGAAAATGTTCAGGATGGTTCAGGAAAAAAAGATGTTTATTTATTGTATTCATTATTAAATATTGTTTAATCGTAATGATGGATGTTGTTAGTAGAAAAATGTAAAAGTATGTTTCAGGAAAAATGAAAATTTCAGGATGTTCAGAAAAGATGATTTAAAAAAAAAAAGCAATTAATTTATTGTATAATTTTTTTGTTGTTATTATTAAATATTGTTTAATCGTAATGATGGATATTATTAGTAGAAAATGAAAAGTGTGTTTCCAGTGTGTTTACAGAAACACACATCAGTTTCAGTAAAAGCCAAATTAAATCAACACCAGATCAAACATCCTTCTTTCTCTTCCTCTGTTTCTCCTCCGTCTGTTTCTCTCACTCTTTCGTTTTCTCTCTCTCTCTCGTTTCTCCGGCTCTCAGACGCCGTAAGTCATGAGAGGATCAGAGTTCATGTTAATCATTGATCCGAGGTCCGTCTTCCTGCACTCCGAGATCTCCAGTGTTTACGCACGGATCTCAGTGCGCTTCACCTTTTCTTTCCCCGATGATGCCTTTCTCCAGTTTTCCGGCTGCATTCATGCTCCGATAGTTTGCTCAGGATGCTGCGAGTCTCATCCGTGTGTCTCTCTTTAATCCCAGCGCTGGTTTTATGTGGTTTGGATTATAAAGCATCCAAGCTGTGGCTCCAGCCTCTGAACGAGACGTTCCTGCAGACGGGAACGTTTCCCAGCGAGTTTCTCTGGGGCGTCGGGACCTCGGCGTTCCCGACTGAAGGCTCCTGGGATGCGGACGGGAAGGGTGAGTCCGTGTGGGATCGTTTCACACATCATCCCCGCACCAGTGACAGTTATCTCCGATGGGAAGAGGATTTGAAATCAGTTCAGTATTTGGGTGTGAAGTCCTACTCCTTTTCTCTCTCCTGGACTCGTCTTTTCCCGAATGGAGACGCCACGGAGAATCCCAACCCGGCTGGAGTGGAACATTACCGGCGTTTGATCAGCAAGTTAAAGGAGCTTGGGGTTGAGCCTGTGGTGACTCTGTTCCACTGGGATTTTCCGCAGGTCCTGCAGGAGCGATTCGGAGGCTGGTTGAACGGGAGCATGGAGGATGTTTTCGCCGATTACGCCTCGTTTTGTTTCCGGACGTTCGGCGGGGAGATTCGCTACTGGATCACGATGCATAACCCGTTCCTCCTGGCCATTCAGGGATACGGGACGGGGGCTCACGCTCCAGGGGTCGCCGGGGGTCACGCCGACCCCTTCATCGCGGCACACAACCTCATCAGGGTGAGTTCGGGCTCAGAGGTCAGAGGTCACCCCAGCTGTGAGAAACAGAGCTGTGTGTCACGAGACGGTTGGGAGCCTCCGATAGCCACAAGTGTGGGATACAGCAAAATACAATTACCAAATGTATTTGTAAATGTTAAATGTAAAATATCACATTTCAACCCAAATTCAATATGGCTAATTTTATTTAATTTGCATGAGGAATATAAAGCCGCTTTATTTGTTTTTTTACAGCCTACAGAGGCCATGCATTCATTTAATTTGATCATTTTTACATTTAACATTAAAAAAGATTAAAAATCTTAAAGCAAGCACACACACACACACACACAGACACAGACACATATTCACTTACTCACACACTCTCTCACACACACACACACAGACACATATTCACTTACTCACACACTCTCTCTCACACACACACACACACAGACACATATTCACTTACTCACACACTCTCTCACACACACACACAGACACATATTCACTTACTCACACACACACACACACACAGACACATATTCACTTACTCACACACTCTCACACACACACACACACACACACACACAGACACATATTCACTCACTCACTCACTCACACACACTCTCTCACACAGACACTCACATACTCATCAGGGTGAGTTTGGGGTCAGAGGTCACGCTCGTTCTTGACCTCAGCTGTGAGAGAGTGTGTGCAGAGATGATGAGATCTTCACTGAGAGACAGAGCTGTGTGTCGCCAGACGTCAACATGTGTCAGTGTGTCTGTTAGAAATGTCCTGGTCACATTTCAGCCCAAAATCAAGACGGATCTTCTTTTATTTTGCATGAAGATAAAGCCACTTTATTATTATTATTATGCATTGACATTATTATTGCATGGCAATTAAGCTCTTTTTACTTCCTTTCCCCTTAATTAAAAAATGTATAACTGTAATGTCAAGATTTGTTAACGGTTTTTAAAAAATGTTTCAAAAGTGATTTAAAATTTGATATATCATATTTGTTCTCCCTTATTTATTTAAAGCCTGCAGAGGCCGTGCATTATTTCTCTGATCATTTTAATATTTAACAAAAGAATAAAAAAAAATTCTCACACACACACACACACACACACACACACACACATACATACATATTAATGGTGCCTTCACGTGCTATGGTAATTATGGTAAATACCAAAAGCCGACGTGGAAAATGCACATGAACACCCCCTCATGTGGTATTTTCAACTGGGCAACTCGTAGAATATTTTGATGCACGAGTTGCCGAGATGAGATAACCTTTGACCTTTTCAAAATGCCGGAGAGCAACGCAAGAGTCTTGAATACTGTTAGCGGATAGTTTTTGTAGCCTATACAATGTTGTGTCATTAACGATTGTAATATAATGCGTTAACACTCAATTTTCAACTTCGCCGCAATTTCCTTAGTTCATATTTAATCATTTTATGTCATGTTTTATTTTTTTTAAATTATTAATTATGTTTTAATCATCAGAAAGCACCACACTTACGTTTTTTTTTTTTTTGTTGTTTTTTGTAAAGATAAAAAGATACTCTACTGACACAGACCTTGCGGGTACTACATTACGACAACAAAAGCACTTGAACGCAACACACTGGTAAATACCAGTTCACAAGTGAAAAATATCATCTTTTCCATAGCACGTGAAGGCAGCATAAGGCCATGCATTATTTTCTGTCTTGTTTATTACTGTCTTTTATTGTCTACAACAGTATAAGTTTTTCAGGCGTTATCTACCGTCAGATTCATTTCTCTGTTCTTACATGCAAGCTCTTCAAACTGAACGTACAAAATGTGTTAAATAGTGTAATGTAGAGATGAACCGTTATGCATTAAGTGATTTTTATATCTAAATATCTGCATATCTCTACATAAGTGGTGATTCTCCTCAGATCTGACCAGCATAAATATGTTTTTACTGCATAAGATCATGAATTATGGAGAACATGACTGATTTGTGCAGTGATGATGGTGTGGTGTGTCTGCAGGCTCATGCTAAAGCGTGGCACGTTTACGACCAACACTTCCGACCTCATCAGAACGGTAAAGTCTCCATCACTCTCGGCTCTCATTGGGTGGAGCCTCATCAAGGCAAGGCCTCGCCAGCCAATCTGGAGCTCTGTCAGAAGTCCATGGAGGCTGTGATTGGCTGGTTCGCAGAGCCCATATATGGAAGTGGAGATTACCCAGAGTCCCTGAAGGCCTCGAACCGCGGCGCCATCCCAGAGTTCACTCCGCAACAGAAGCTCTCAGTGAAGGGAACCGCTGACTTCTTCTCTCTGGCCTACGAGCGGGAGACCCTGCGGGTGGCCCGAGGACTGGCCCTGTTCGGGCAGACCATGACCTTTGACCTCAGGAGTGTTCTGGTGTGGGTTCGGCACATGTACGGTGACCCGCAGGTGCTGGTGGCCGAGAACGGGTGGTTCTCTGACGCTTCTGTCGGAGTCGAGGACACGTGGGCCATTTATACCATGAAGAGGTTCATCATGCAAGTCATGCAAGGTGTGTGTGTGTGTGTGTGTGTGTGTGTTCACACCTGGTATTGACATGCATCACAAATGCATCTCATGTGAAATTGTAAAATTAGGATTCGCAAAAAACTATTTTATTTATTCATTCTAAACGCATAAAGCACATATTTATTTGTTTCTAAATAATTATTTATTTATAATAAATAAACTGCATTTACTTATTTTTAATAAATACATAAGTATACAAGTATATATACTTTTTTTCTAAATGTTTGTTTTGCATTCCCTTTTTTAATTAAATATTTATTAATAAAAATATATATAAGTACATTAATTTTATTTATACAATATAAACAATTTATGTATTATTACATTTATTTATAATATATACATACATAAAAAAGTATTTGTTATATTTAAATGTATTCATTTATAATAAACAAAATGTATTTAATTATATTTAATAAATGTATAAATAAAAAGTATATATTTCTAAATTATTTTATTTCTAAATATGTTTATTTTACATTAATATATTTTAATTATTTATACGTTATTAATACATGCATACATTTCCTTTATTTCTGCATTTATTTTTTATAAATTGTATTTATAGTATATAGAAGAAATATTTCATGACAAATCCTCATTTGTTCATTAATGTCACAGTGTTTTATGATTTTGAAAGATGGGGTGAAGTTTAAATCTGCTAAATGAACAAATGGATCAGAATACATCTGCATAACACACACCGGGTAATCATTAAAACATAGATGCGTTTATCTAATCTTTATATACTCAGCACTGTAAAAATGCTGAATATGACATACTTATATATGACAAGAAGAACCTTGAGATCAACAACTCAAAATGTGCTTAATTTTTAAAACTTAATAATTTGGTTACACTTTATTTTAATGTGTCATTGTTACAGTGTAATTATATATTTAAGTACTGAGTAATATTAAGTAACTACATGTACTTACTATAGGATTAGGGTTTGGTTGAGGGTTAATTGCATGTAATTATGTATAATTTATAGTTATGACTATAGTAACTACATGTAACATATGTAACAATGACACTGTAAAATAAAGTGTTACCAATTTTTTTTTTTTTTTTTTACGTTTTAAAAATTAAGCAAATTTTGAGTTGTTGATCTTAACCAAATTTTTAAAAAACAAATAAAAAAATCAATAAATTGGTAACACTTTATTTTACAGCGTCATTGTTACATAATAATGTAGTTACTATAGTAATAACTATAAATTATACATAATTACATGCATCTAACCCCCAACCAAACCCTAATCCTATAGTAAGTACATGTAGTTACTTAATATCACTCAGTACTTAAATATATAATTACACTGTAACAATGACAGCTTAAAATAAAGTGTAACCGAAGTTCTAAAAAAACAACTTAAGACACATTCTTTGCCATGGCCTGTTCTTCCTTTTCATGATAATTTTTATTATTTTTATTCTATTACTATTGCACTCTTTTGTCTATCTCACTGAGATGATGTAAAGCACATCGGTCAGCATGTGTTGTTTTAATAGTGCTACACAAATAGAAGTGACATTGACTTATATGACATACGGAAGGCGCTATCTTTGCGTGTGTGTGTTCCCTCAGCCGTGTCCGTGGACGGAGTGAGTGTGTTCGGATACACCGCCTGGAGTCTGGTGGACGGCTTTGAGTGGAATCACGGATACAGCATGAGGAGGGGATTGTTCTACGTCGACTTCAGTCAAGCCGAGCGCCACCGGGTCCCGAAGACCAGCGCGCACTTCTACAGACGCCTGGTGCGGGACAACGGGTTCCCGGACGACAGCATCGAGGGCCGGTTCCCCTGCGACTTCCAGTTCGGTGTGTCGGAATCAGTATTACAGGTGATTTTGCATTGATTTAAAGGGTTAGTTCACCTAAAAATGAAGATTCTGTCAGTAATTACTCGCTCTCATGTTGTTCCGACCCCGTCAGACTTTCGTTCATCTTCAGAACACAAATTAAGATATTTCTGATGAAATCTGAGAGCTGTCTCACTCCTCCACAGGCTTCTAGGTAATCGAGATCTGCCGGCCCAGAAAAGTTAGTAAAGACATCGTTAAAATAGTCCGAGTGACTACAGCGGCTCAACCTTAAGTTTATCAAGCGACGAGAATACTTTTTGTGCGCAAAAACAAACAAAAATAACGACTTTATTCCACTATTAATATCCTTCTGTGTTTCTCTGAGTGAGTTCAGGTAGTGTAACAGCGCAGCGCTTCTGGGTTGTACGTCAGAACGGAGGCTCACTATTGGCCGACCCAGAAGCGCTGCGCTGTTACACTACCTGAACTCACTCAGAGAAACACAGAAGGATATTAATAGTGGAATAAAGTCGTTATTTTTGTTTGTTTTTGCGCACAAAAAGTATTCTCGTCGCTTGATTAACTTAAAGGGATACTCCACTTTAAAATGAAAACTCTGTCATCATATACTCACCCTCATGTTGTTTCAAACCTGTATGAATTTCTTTCTTCTGCTGAACAGAAAGGAAGATATTTAGAAGAATGTCAGTAACCAGACAGTTTCTGGTCTCATTGACTTCCATAGTATATTTTTTTCCTACTATGGAAGTCAATGAGACCAGAAACTGTCAAAAAAAATCAAAGATTATTGCGATTTATTGGCTGGGATGCTCTACAATGTTCCGTTCATTCATCAGCTGAAAACAGGCTGACTAACCGATTCTTGGGATTTAAGAATCGATATCGGTTCGTAAAAATGAGAATCAATTAAAATCGAGAAATTGATATTTTTTTATCCAGCCCTAATGTATACTGTTTGTGTATACTACTATTGTGTGTACAGTGTATACTATTTGTGAACGTTTGATATTAATGTGTTCTCCCAGGTTCATCTGCACCCGTTCTCGCCCCAGTTCACGGATCCGCACCTGTACCGCTGGAACTACTCCGGCGACGGCGCTCTCAAACCCGTGACGGGGATCGAGCTTCGCAACCGGGCCGCCCAGTGCACTGACTTCCTCTACATCCAGCGCCACCTGTTTCTCCTCAGGGTCACGGGGTCGTCACACTACCGCTTCGCCCTGGACTGGACCCAGCTCATGCCCAGCGGCGACCCGTCGTCTGTGGACGCGGAGAAGGTTCGGTTCTACAGGTGTGTGTTGAGCGAGCTCATCCGGAGAGGAATCCAGCCGGTCGTGACCTTGTATCATCCCAGCAACCGGTCGCATTCGCTGGGAATGCCTGAAACGCTACATGCTAACGGCGGATGGAGGAACCGCAGCGCTGTCGAGGCCTTCGTTAACTACGCTACGTTCTGTTACCAGGAATTCGGTGGGTTTGTACCGACGTGGATCACTATTAATGAGCCGAACCGGCTAACGGAAGCGTACGGCGGGACGGCGGAGGACAGGCGGATGGTAGCGCGTCACTTGCTTCTAGCACACGCTAAAGCGTGGCGCGTTTACGATACACGGTTTCGCCGCCAGCAGGGGGCGACGGTTAGTTTCGCGCTTCATGCTGATTGGGTAGAACCAGCCAATCCGTTCGTAGAATCGCATGAAGCTGCACGGCAGGATTTTTTGTCGTTCGAACTAGCCCGTTTTCTCGACCCCTTGTTTGAGGGGCGTGGCAACGCTCTGATTGGCTTCACCGACGACGAGAGGGAGGAGCTTAAAGGAGCGCTGGATTTCATCGCTCTGAATCACTTCACGACACATCTGGTACACAGACCTTCACCACGAAACCAGGACCACGGCTACCTGCTGATGACCGACGTCACCTGGCCGAAGTCACACCGGGGACAGGCGCTCGTGCCCTGGGGTCTCCGCAGGGTGCTGGGATGGGTGAAGGATCGCTATGGCGACGGCCTGCCCATCATCATCACAGCGTCAGGGGTGGATGATCAAGCATCCCATAATGACCAGCTGAGACAACGCTATATCAGGGACTACCTGCAGGAGGCGCTGAAAGGTGAGCAGAAGCACACTTTTGGCTGTTTTTTAATTATCATTATTATTATTTTGTTCTTTATTAATTTAATTTTATCATTACTTTAATTTTATTTTTTATTTGTAGTTTATTTTCTTATTTTATTTTAATATTGATTTATTTTATAATCTTTTTTGTTTGTTTTTAGTTTTTTTTTATATTGTTATCACTAGTTTAGTTTATTTTTTGCTTTTATTTTTAGTTTACTATTTTATTTTATCACCATTTTAGTTTATTTTTATTTTTTGTTTATTTAATTGTCATTTTTTATTGTTCGTTTTATCATTATTTTATTATTATTATTTAAAATTTTAGTTTAGTTTATTAATTTTATTTTATCATAATTTTTTTTGTTTATTTTTAATATTCTTGGCGATCAGATTTATCAGACATTATTTTACTGCATGTCTCATGACCATTAACCGAAATCAGAGAACCGTGAACATGCGAATGTCTTGTTAAATTATTTAAAATATTAACTAAATCATAAATTTAATATATTAAATTTTTTCATTCCTTAAACCAAATCAACCAGTTTTAAATCAGAAAAATACAATTATATAAAAAAGTGGAAGTCAAGCCTCTGATATTTTGGCCATCATGATAATATGAGGTGTTGCCTGAGCAAACGTCACTAATGAGCTGTGATTATGAAACATGCTCCTATTATATAATAACAGCATCAGAGATTAGCCGTATTGCAGAATGCTAGAGCTGTTATCTAGTGTTATCTGTTCTAACACAAGAACACAGCGTAATCAGCCGCTTCCTCTGAGCTTCGACATCATGGGGTCAAAGGTCATCCTGCTGTTTATCAGTGACCTTTGAGATGGAGTGACACACAGGGTCACATGGACATCATGAGGAGCCTGTCTGATCCTTGAGCCCAATGAGGGTTTTTTACAGTGTTTGTGCGGATGTGAGTCAGAGTCACTTCCTCTCGTGTGTGTGTGTGTGTGTGTGTGTGTGTGTGTGTGTGTGTGTCCTGGCAGAGTAGTCCATGTGATTAATCTGTGAGCAGTGTGTCCTGTTGTACATATTTGAGAATCAGTGCTGTGTGTGTTACATCTGGGTTTCCCACAGTGCTGTTCATGGCTGATAATTCATAAAATGGTCAATAAAAAGTAACCCTGTGGCGAGCGGCACGAGGCGGTGGTGTGTCTGATGATGACGAGTCCTGCGCGACGCACCGGTGTCTCTCCCGGAGGAAGAGAGAGAGAGAGAGAGAGGACCAGGCCTGGACTTATGCTGTGTTTTGTTTATGTTTTATCATATCGCCCGTGAGGGGGTGCCGTCTGTACTTTCAGTTTGTTGTTTGTTTATTTTATGATTATTAAAGTGTTTGAACTCCCGCCTCCTCCTTCCCAGAAGAACCCTGTTACACAAATAAAATAATTTTTTTAAATCCAAAAATTAAAGATGATAAGCTTTTTTTCTTTTTTCTTTTTTTCTGATTACCAGTATGTCCACGTGACCATTAACCGAAATCAGAGAACCATGAACTACATAAATATAGAATTGTGAATGCATTGATAAATTATTGAAATATTAACTTATTTAAATATTATTGTTAACTCAAAGTTGCATGCAAACTGTACTTTGTTGCATAGCAGTATGAGCTCTAGTACTAGTGTCTACTAACCTCTCTCTCTCTCTCTCTCTCTCTCTCTCTATTCAATTCAATTCAATATGTGCTTTATTGGCATGACAATTATTTCAGTGTATTGCCAAAGCATTTCCAGTCATCATACATGTACATAAAAAATATTCATCAACAATAACATCAACATTTCAGAATTCAGTGTGAGTGTGTGTGTGTGTGTGTGTGTGTGTGTGTGTGTGTGTGTGTGTGTGTGTGTGTGTGTGAGTGTGTGAGCGAATCACTGATTAGTTGACTCCTCCCTCCTTTTGTGACAGGCATCAGTATATCTTGCTCTTTTTCCACCTAATGTTGAAGTTGTATAAAGTGTTTATTGGGGAAATGAAATACAGGTTTTCAATGAGGAGGAAAATATGTGTATTAAATTATTTGATGGGAACAGCTAAACTTGCAATGTGGAAAGCAAGAAAGAGCGAAGGTCTACAACAGATCCTGACCGATGTTTGGACGGGAAGACTTCGCTTATTACAGACTTACGAATAATGTGGTTTTCTTTTGTGATGTATGGTGTTTTAATGAGGGACTATAGTACAAAATGATCAGCTCATTGTGAATTTTTAATTAATAAAGTTAAAAAAAATTATATAATTTTTTAATAACTGCCAATAATGTAACGTGATGTAAGGTTTATAGAATAATAAAGTGCTTGTTAAACCTCTCTCTCTCTCTCTCTCTCTCTCTCCCTCCCCCTCTCTTTCTCTCTCTCTCTCTCCCTCTCTCTCTCTCTCTCCCTCTCCCCCCCTCTCTCTCCCTCTCGCCCCCCCTCTCTTTCTCTCTCTCTCTCTCTCTCTCTCTCTCTCTCTCTCTCTCTCTCTCTCTCTCTCTCTCTCTCAGCTCGTGAGTTGGACGGGGTCAATCTAAGAGGGTTTTATATCTGGAAGCTTCAGGATCATCACGATCTTCGGTTTGGTCTCTTCACCTCCGCCGCTCGTCACTCTCGACCCAAAGCGTCCGTCGACCTTTACCGTGACATCATCACCCGCCGCGGCTTCCCGTCCGCCGCTGACCTCCGACCTTTCACCTGCCAGGTCACGGTCAAGCGGACGACCTGTGAACTCTGCACACACATCGCAGAGAACAAACCGCTGCTGTTCTTCAGCGTGTGTGTGTCCGTCAGCGTGTCGATGCTCAGCGCGCTCATCATCATCTCTGTGGTGAGGAGGAGGAGGATGAGGAAGAAGAGAGCGATTAACGTCCGGCCGCAGAGACTCGCTGTCCCGCTGAGGTTCCCCATGATGAGGGTCGCACCCAGAACCGGGCGCTTGCACTATTAAACCGGCTAAATGAGACAGTTTAACACAGATGTGCATGAACACACTGGGATCTCACCGCACACACTTAACCTCACACTTCCCTCGGGTCAGTTCAACCCGAAACTAGGACTTTTGTCGCACTTGAACCACGAATACCACGGAAAAAACGTTTTGTGGTTGAAATTTAAAAAAAAAGTAACAAATCCTTCTTTCGTGGGTCAATTTGACCCCCATAGGAATGAATGAAATGCTTTAATACACATAGAAAAACCTAAAAATGCTCAAAATTTGCCAAAAAAACCCCCAATATTTTATAATGTGTGTCTGAAAGCATACTGTACAGCTAGAGGTCAGCTAGAGGTCGGCAAAGACGCCCAATGTAGAATATTTTAAATTTAAGTGGGAAAGAATGTAAGGAATGTGCTTCAATTATTATTTATTTATTATTTATTGATCAAATCTAGTGATTTAAAGGTAAATCCAATTAAAAATAACAAAAAATCTCTAAAAAATGTTTATTAAAAAATAGAAAAAAATTATTATCAAAATAAAATGAAATAAGCTTTCTGGACAAAAAAAAAAAAAAAATGATTAAGTCTAATTTTAGGGCTTCTGGTCATTTTGACCAGCGAAGGGAAAGATTTGTCACAAAGTGCGAGGAAAGGATGAAGGTTAAAAATCTAATATCTCCGGATTGGCTGTGAACCGACAAACACGATACACTTTAAAACACACACAAGTAAAGACCTGAACATTACATGTGTGTTAGCATGAGCCGTGTGTGATTAAAGCCCTGTAAACTTTACACGCAAGGATACAAGAAAAGCACTTTTTATACATTTAGATTAGAAATATACACACAGGAATTATATCAGTATCACCAGAAGTTCATCCGGCTTAAATAGTAGTCTGAGCTCAATGATGATTTAGACATTACACGGCTCAAATAGTGCATGTTTTTAGGGAATAATTAATGTAAGTGGTTTAACAAAAATACAAGAATCACATTTCTGTTTTAAACCCTCAAGAATGATTCCTTTATTCACATCCATTGTAAGTTCCCGACTGTTAAGCTATTGAACTGTCAGGAAGGATTGTGTTGTTGTTGTTGTTGTTGTTTTGTGAGCAGAACTGTAATATTTCTGGAGGAACTGTATGATATCTGTCCATTAGATGGCGCTGCTGCATCTGAAATCTCCTCACACTGGCTGGCATCAGTTCTAATGATTAATTGTTCACTTTTTTTGTACTTTTTGATGGACTTTAAGTGAATGAGTAAAGGGATGGCTGAAGGAAAACACAAACAATTTAACGATGAATCTGTGATGTTTTGAAATACTGTAAATTATAACAATAAATAATATAGTCTGAGAACTGCTGCAGACCCACTTGTAATAAATCACCATTATGTGAAGCTGCTGAAGCATTCCTGTCAAACTCTCATTTATGATGACGAAGGCATCTTTAACACTAAAAAGCACAAGACATCACATTTAAAGAGATATAAAGAGACATCAAAAAATAAATGTATTGCTGTGATGTATCTATTCAAAAGAATAGGCTACACGTGAGACGGAATGACCTCAACTTTACCAGAGCCCGTCTACGGAGAGCTTGGCCACTCCCTATTGAGTCCTATTGTACCGAATGTTGGTTGTAGTTCCACCAGAGCTCCACTGGGGGCGATCGCCCATGAGTGCAGAATGAATGGGAGTCTATGGGGCTAGACGGCTAAATGTGTCTCTTTCACCCGATTGCTGTTGAAGTTCAACATGGGTTATAGGTGGAAAGGTGAATGAACGAGTACTGATGTCCTTTCGATTTCTTACAGGTTGAGTTGTTGTTGCCCATAACACGCTAGCATTCTGCTAATGAACGCTGATTGGTCAGTGAAGGACTGATTACGACCAGAGATACCGCTTGATGGTCTTTTAAAACAACAAAACAAAGACTCTTCTAGCACGTGTGTTTACCTGTGTCAGCTGTGTTGTGTGTTTACCTGTGTCAGCTGTGTGTGTTTACCTGTGTCAGCTGTGTTGTGTGTTTACCTGTGTCGGCTGTGTGTTTACCTGTGTCGGCTGTGTGTGTGTTTACCTGTGTCGGCTGTGTGTGTTTACCTGTGTCGGCTGTGTGTGGTAACCTGTGTCAGCTGTGTTGTGTGTTTACCTGTGTCAGCTGTGTGTATTTACCTGTGTCAGCTGTGTGTATTTACCTGTGTCAGCTGTGTGTGTTTGCCTGTGTCAGCTGTGTTGTCGACGCCTCAAGAGAAAAGAAAGTGCAGAGCGCGAAAGCACCAAAGTGACTGAAGGATTGCCGTAAAGCAGTATCTCTGGTCGTACGATGTGTATGACGCCATTGACATTTTAAAAGACTTTTTAAAGCAAATAAGTGACTCAAGTGAGCAATGTGTAATTTCTTTGCATCTCCTTTCGAATACAACATTCAAATTACTAGACAAAAAATTATATCCTGAGAAAAGTGGATTTTGAGGGGTATAGCGCCATATACCTCCATTCATTCTGCACTCGTCCTGTGAGCGCCCTCATGTGGAGCCAGAGTGGAACTGCAACCAGTTCAGAAGCCGGAAGTTTACCGAGAGTGGAAGTTTTCCCCTTATTAGACATTCTCTGACTTTACTCTGTATTTTTAATCTGCGCAAAAACGCGCGCCCCCGAACATTTCCCAACATTCCCAGCACTATAGCTACGGAATCTCAACTGTCTCAAATGCAAAACATGCAAGCATACAATACATCACATTTTTTCCAGACACACAACACAGAAATGTCTCGTCTCACGGTCATTATCCCATTATACAGTATCCCTTTAATATCTGCTGGCGATTGGACTCCAGTTTGGAGTAGTGCGACACTGCATTAGGAAAACAGAGATCTTATCTTCCAAGTCCATTGTTAAGTGTGCAAGGTTCTATTTTCCGCTTTTAAATGTCTGCACATACCTTTCTGCAAGGCCGTTGGTTGCAAAAATGTAATTTAACCATAGGACGTCTGTAATAGTAATAGTAATGGCCAATTCGCAATTAAATCTCAACAGAATTGGCTTTAAACATGCAATAGTCCTAATCTGGAACAAAGCAACTCTTAATCACAACTTAATCTGTTTATCAAATTTCAGCTCTGGGTCAAACACAACACCTACATTTTTTACTTGGTCATGGCAATAGTCTGACCATGTGCCAAAATATGTTGCAATATCGAAGCATTCTCTGGCGGGGCCAAAAAGCATAATCGCAGTTTTACTTTGGTTTAACTGAACCAAATTATGGGTCATCCAGCTCTTAACCTCCTCCAGACATGCCAACAGTGAGTTACAACCACAATTCTCTCCTGATTTCAAAGGGAGATAAATTTGTGTATCGTCGGCGTACAAATCGAACTCAGGGGCAAAAAACACATCGAACTCAGGGGCAACATGTGCAAATAAAATAAAATTGGGCCCATAACAGATCCCTGAGGAACCCCACAAGTGACAGGCACTGTTGTTGAAACAAAGTTACCATACTTCACTGAGAATGCTCTATCTGTAAGATCAGACTTGAACCACTTTAAAACTGTCCCACGTATTCCAGCCAATTGGGATAACCGCTTTATGAGAATCACATGGTCTAAAGCCGCACTCAAGTCCAATAAAATCAGAGCTGCAGCATTACCTGCATCTCAGATTAAACGAAGGTTATTAACAACTCTCAAGAGTGCAGATTCTGTACTATAACCTGCCCTAAAACCGGACTGAAATTTATCTAAGATCTCATGTTTACTTAAAAATGACATCAGCTGTGCATAAACCACCTTCTCTAAAACCTTTGATAGGCATGGAAGTTTTGAGATGGGCCAGTAATTCTTTGATTCAAACAGGCTTTTTAAGAAGTGGCTGAATAACCGCTTGCTTGAGGGCCGTTGGAACTATCCCATTATGAAGACTGCTGTTAATAATAGAGGCAATACTCAGCCTAACAACATCCACCAATTCCTTGAGAAGGTGTAAAGGAGTCAAACGAATGTAGGCTTCAAACGAATAATGATGTCCTTAACTTGCGCCACTGACACCTGCTCAAAGAGGTCAGAACTCTTGACACTAGCTGTCAACAACACATCTCAACCAGCAATATAGGAAGACTAGATCTAATCTTCTCCACTTTTGCCATAAAAAATGTTTCCAATGAGGGAGTCAAAGCAGAACAGCCAATTGGTATTAGAAGTCTATTAATCGTTCCGAAAAGGGCTGTAGGGGCATTACACCATTCACTTATACACTATGCACTTTTACACTATTCACTTATGCACTATGCACTTATACACTATTCACTTAAACACTATGCACTTATACACTATTCACTTATACACTGTATACTATGCACTTATACACTATGCACTTATACACTATTCACTTATACACTATACACTATGCACTTATACACTATGCACTTATACACTATGCACTTATACACTATTCACTTGTACACTATGCACTTATACACTATTCACTTATACACTATACACTATGCACTTATACACTATGCACTTATACACTATGCACTTATACACTATGCACTTATACACTATTCACTTATACACTATGCACTTTTACACTATTCACTTATACACTATGCACTTATACACTATGCACTTATACACTATTCACTTAAACACTATGCACTTATACACTATGCACTTATACACAGTATACTATGCACTTTTACACTATGCACTTATACACTATGCACTTATACACTATTCACTTATACACTATACACTATGCACTTATACACTATGCACTTATACACTATTCACTTATACACTATGCACTTATACACTATTCACTTATACACTATACACTATGCACTTATACACTATGCACTTATACACTATGCACTTATACACTATTCACTTATACACTTTGCACTTATACACTATTCACTTATACACTATGCACTTATACACTATGCACTTATACATTATTCACTTATACACTTTGCACTTATACACTATTCACTTATACACTATGCACTTATACACTATGCACTTATACACTATTCACTTATACACTATGCACTTATACACTATTCACTTATACACTATGCACTTATACACTATTCACTTATACACTATTCACTTATACACTATGCACTTATACACTATTCACTTATACACTTTGCACTTTTACACTATTCACTTATACACTATGCACTTATACACTGTATACTATGCACTTTTACACTATTCACTTATACACTATTTACTTATACACTATTCACTTATACACTATGCACTTTTACACTATTCACTTATACACTATGCACTTTTACACTATTCACTTATACACTATGCACTTATACACTATTTACTTATACACTATTCACTTATACACTATACACTATGCACTTATACACTATGCACTTATACACTATGCACTTATACACTATTCACTTATACACTATGCACTTTTACACTATTCACTTATACACTATGCACTTATACACTATGCACTTATACACTATTCACTTAAACACTATGCACTTATACACTATGCACTTATACACTGTATACTATGCACTTTTACACTATGCACTTATACACTATGCACTTATACACTATTCACTTATACACTATACACTATGCACTTATACACTATGCACTTATACACTATGCACTTATACACTATTCACTTATACACTATGCACTTATACACTATTCACTTATACACTATACACTATGCACTTATACACTATGCACTTATACACTATGCACTTATACACTATTCACTTATACACTTTGCACTTATACACTATTCACTTATACACTATGCACTTATACACTATGCACTTATACACTATTCACTTATACACTATTCACTTATACACTTTGCACTTATACACTATTCACTTATACACTATGCACTTATACACTATGCACTTATACACTATTCACTTATACACTATGCACTATTCACTTATACACTATTTACTTATACACTATTCACTTATACACTATGCACTTATACACTATGCACTTATACACTATTCACTTATACACTCTGCACTTTTACACTATTCACTTATACACTGTGCACTTATACACTGTATACTATGCACTTTTACACTATTCACTTATACACTATTTACTTATACACTATTCACTTATACACTATGCACTTTTACACTATTCACTTATACACTATGCACTTTTACACTATTCACTTATACACTATGCACTTTTACACTATTCACTTATACACTATGCACTTATACACTATTTACTTATACACTATTCACTTATACACTATGCACTTATACACTATTCACTTATACACTATTTACTTGTACACTATTCACTTATACACTATGCACTTATACACTATGCACTTATACACTATTCACTTATACACTATTTACTTATACACTATTCACTTATACACTATGCACTTATACACTATTCACTTATACACTATGCACTTATACACTATTCACTTATACACTCTGCACTTTTACACTATTCACTTATACACTATGCACTTATACACTGTATACTATGCACTTTTACACTATTCACTTATACACTATTTACTTATACACTATTCACTTATACACTATTCACTTATACACTATGCACTTATACACTATTCACTTATACACTATGCACTTATACACTATGCACTTATACACTATTCACTTATACACTATTCACTTATACACTCTGCACTTTTACACTATTCACTTATACACTATGCACTTTTACACTATTCACTTATACACTATTTACTTATACACTATTCACTTATACACTATGCAC
This sequence comes from Rutilus rutilus, assembly GCF_951802725.1. Classification (NCBI taxonomy): domain Eukaryota; kingdom Metazoa; phylum Chordata; class Actinopteri; order Cypriniformes; family Leuciscidae; genus Rutilus; species Rutilus rutilus. Next base: position 1,803,436 of record NC_140219.1, on the reverse strand, counting down.
TTATACACTATGCACTTTTACACTATTCACTTATACACTATGCACTTTTACACTATTCACTTATACACTATGCACTTATACACTATTCACTTATACACTATGCACTTATACACTATTCACTTATACACTATTTACTTATACACTATGCACTTATACACTATGCACTTTTACACTATTCACTTATACACTATGCACTTATACACTATTTACTTATACACTATTCACTTATACACTATGCACTTATACACTATTCACTTATACACTATTTACTTGTACACTATTCACTTATACACTATGCACTTATACACTATGCACTTATACACTATTCACTTATACACTATGCACTTATACACTATTCACTTATACACTATGCACTTATACACTATTCACTTATACACTATGCACTTATACACTATTCACTTATACACTCTGCACTTTTACACTATTCACTTATACACTATGCACTTATACACTCTGCACTTTTACACTATTCACTTATACACTATGCACTTATACACTGTATACTATGCACTTTTACACTATTCACTTATACACTATTTACTTATACACTATTCACTTATACACTATGCACTTATACACTATTCACTTATACACTATGCACTTATACACTATTCACTTATACACTATGCACTTATACACTATTCACTTATACACTATTTACTTATACACTATTCACTTATACACTATGCACTTATACACTATGCACTTATACACTATTCACTTATACACTCTGCACTTTTACACTATTCACTTATACACTATGAACTTATACACTGTATACTATGCACTTTTACACTATTCACTTATACACTATTTACTTATACACTATTCACTTATACACTATGCACTTTTACACTATTCACTTATACACTATGCACTTTTACACTATTCACTTATACACTATGCACTTATACACTATTCACTTATACACTATTCACTTATACACTATGCACTTATACACTATTCACTTATACACTATTTACTTATATACTATTCACTTATACACTATGCACTTATACACTATGCACTTATACACTATTCACTTATACACTATTTACTCATACACTATTCACTTATACACTATGCACTTATACACTATTCACTTATACACTATGCACTTATACACTATTTACTTATACACTATTTACTTATACACTATGCACTTATACACTATGCACTTATACACTATTTACTTATACACTATTCACTTATACACTATGCACTTATACACTATTCACTTATACACTATGCACTTATACACTATTCACTTATACACTATTTACTTATACACTATTAACTTATACACTATTTACTTATACACTATGCACTTATACACTATTCACTTATACACTCTGCACTTTTACACTATTCACTTATACACTATGCACTTATACACTGTATACTATGCACTTTTACACTATTCACTTATACACTATGCACTTATACACTATTCACTTATACACTATGCACTTTTACACTATTCACTTATACACTATTCACTTATACACTATTTACTTATACACTATTCACTTATACACTATGCACTTATACACTATTCACTTATACACTATTTACTTATACACTATGCACTTATACACTATGCACTTATACACTATTCACTTATACACTATTCACTTATACACTTTGCACTTATACACTATTCACTTATACACTATGCACTTATACACTATGCACTTATACACTATTCACTTATACACTATGCACTTATACACTATGCACTTATACACTATTCACTTATACACTATGCACTTATACACTATGCACTTATACACTATTCACTTATACACTCTGCACTTTTACACTATTCACTTATACACTATGCACTTATACACTGTATACTATGCACTTTTACACTATTCACTTTTACACTATTCACTTATACACTATTTACTTATACACTATTCACTTATACACTATGCACTTTTACACTATTCACTTATACACTATGCACTTTTACACTATTCACTTATACACTATGCACTTATACACTATTTACTTATACACTATTCACTTATACACTATGCACTTATACACTATTCACTTATACACTATTTACTTATACACTATTCACTTATACACTATGCACTTATACACTATGCACTTATACACTATTCACTTATACACTATTTACTTATACACTATTCACTTATACACTATGCACTTATACACTATTCACTTATACACTATGCACTTATACACTATGCACTTATACACTATTTACTTATACACTATTTACTTATACACTATGCACTTATACACTATTTACTTATACACTATTCACTTATACACTATGCACTTATACACTATTCACTTATACACTATGCACTTATACACTATTTACTTATACACTATTCACTTATACACTATGCACTTATACACTATGCACTTATACACTATTTACTTATACACTATTTACTTATACACTATGCACTTATACACTATTTACTTATACACTATTCACTTATACACTATGCACTTATACACTATTCACTTATACACTATGCACTTATACACTATTCACTTATACACTATTTACTTATACACTATTAACTTATACACTATTTACTTATACACTATGCACTTATACACTATTCACTTATACACTCTGCACTTTTACACTATTCACTTATACACTATGCACTTATACACTGTATACTATGCACTTTTACACTATTCACTTATACACTATTTACTTATACACTATTCACTTATACACTATGCACTTTTACACTATTCACTTATACACTATTCACTTATACACTATTTACTTATACACTATTCACTTATACACTATGCACTTATACACTATTCACTTATACACTATGCACTTATACACTATTCACTTATACACTATGCACTTTTACACTATTCACTTATACACTATGCACTTATACACTATTCACTTATACACTATGCACTTATACACTATTTACTTATACACTATTCACTTATACACTATGCACTTATACACTATTCACTTATACACTATTTACTTATACACTATTCACTTATACACTATTTACTTATACACTATGCACTTATACACTATTCACTTATACACTATTCACTTATACACTATGCACTTATACACTATTTACTTATACACTATGCACTTATACACTATTCACTTATACACTATGCACTTATACACTATGCACTTATACACTATGCACTTATACACTATTCACTTATACACTATTTACTTATACACTATTCACTTATACACTATGCACTTATACACTATTCACTTATACACTATTCACTTATACACTATTTACTTATACACTATTCACTTATACACTATGCACTTATACACTATTCACTTATACACTATTCACTTATACACTATTCACTTATACACTATTTACTTATACACTATGCACTTATACACTATTCACTTATACACTCTGCATTTTTACACTATTCACTTATACACTATGCACTTATACACTGTATACTATGCACTTTTACACTATTCACTTATACACTATGCACTTATACACTATTCACTTATACACTCTGCATTTTTACACTATTCACTTATACACTATGCACTTATACACTGTATACTATGCACTTTTACACTATTCACTTATACACTATTTACTTATACACTATTCACTTATACACTATGCACTTTTACACTATTCACTTATACACTATGCACTTTTACACTATTCACTTATACACTATGCACTTATACACTATTTACTTATACACTATTCACTTATACACTATTCACTTATACACTATTCACTTATACACTATTTACTTATACACTATTCACTTATACACTATGCACTTATACACTATGCACTTATACACTATTCACTTATACACTATTTACTTATACACTATTCACTTATACACTATGCACTTATACACTATTCACTTATACACTATTCACTTATACACTATGCACTTATACACTATGCACTTATACACTATTTACTTATACACTATTCACTTATACACTATGCACTTATACACTATGCACTTATACACTATTTACTTATACACTATGCACTTATACACTATTCACTTATACACTATGCACTTATACACTATTCACTTATACACTATTCACTTATACACTATTCACTTATACACTATTTACTTATACACTATTCACTTATACACTATGCACTTATACACTATGCACTTATACACTATTCACTTATACACTATTTACTTATACACTATTCACTTATACACTATGCACTTATACACTATTCACTTATACACTATTCACTTATACACAATGCACTTATACACTATGCACTTATACACTATTTACTTATACACTATGCACTTATACACTATGCACTTATACACTATTTACTTATACACTATTCACTTATACACTATTCACTTATACACTATGCACTTATACACTATTCACTTATACACTATGCACTTATACACTATGCACTTATACACTATTTACTTATACACTATTTACTTATACACTATGCACTTATACACTATTTACTTATACACTATACACTTAGACACTATTCACTTATACACTCTGCACTTTTACACTATTCACTTATACACTATGCACTTTTACACTATTCACTTACACACTATGCACTTATACACTATTCACTTATACACTATGCACTTATACACTACATTTATACACTATACTCTTATACACTATTCACTTATACACTATGCACTTATACACTATTTACTTATACACTAAGCACTTATACACTATGCACTTTTACACTATTCACTTATACACTATTCACTTATACACTATTTACTTATACACTATGCACTTATACACTATTCACTTATACACTCTGCACTTTTACACTATTCACTTATACACTATGCACTTATACACTGTATACTATGCACTTTTACACTATTCACTTATACACTATTTACTTATACACTATTCACTTATACACTATGCACTTATACACTATTCACTTATACACTATTTACTTATACACTATTCACTTATACACTATTTACTTATACACTATGCACTTATACACTATTCACTTATACACTATTCACTTATACACTATTTACTTATACACTATGCACTTATACACTATTCACTTATACACTATGCACTTATACACTATTTACTTATACACTATTCACTTATACACTATGCACTTATACACTATTCACGTATACACTCTGCACTTTTACACTATTCACTTATACACTATGCACTTTTACACTATTCACTTATACACTATTTACTTATACACTATTCACTTATACACTATTCACTTATACACTATGCACTTTTACACTATTCACTTATACACTATGCACTTATACACTATTCACTTATACACTATGCACTTTTACACTATTCACTTATACACTATGCACTTATACACTATTCACTTATACACTATGCACTTATACACTATTTACTTATACACTATTCACTTATACACTATGCACTTATACACTATTCACTTATACACTATTTACTTATACACTATTCACTTATACACTATTTACTTATACACTATGCACTTATACACTATTCACTTATACACTATTCACTTATACACTATGCACTTATACACTATTTACTTATACACTATGCACTTATACACTATTCACTTATACACTATGCACTTATACACTATGCACTTATACACTATGCACTTATACACTATTCACTTATACACTATTTACTTATACACTATTCACTTATACACTATGCACTTATACACTATTCACTTATACACTCTGCATTTTTACACTATTCACTTATACACTATGCACTTATACACTGTATACTATGCACTTTTACACTATTCACTTATACACTATTTACTTATACACTATTCACTTATACACTATGCACTTTTACACTATTCACTTATACACTATGCACTTTTACACTATTCACTTATACACTATGCACTTATACACTATTTACTTATACACTATTCACTTATACACTATTCACTTATACACTATTCACTTATACACTATTTACTTATACACTATTCACTTATACACTATGCACTTATACACTATGCACTTATACACTATTCACTTATACACTATTTACTTATACACTATTCACTTATACACTATGCACTTATACACTATTCACTTATACACTGTAACGAGGTTTAGATGTTATGGGAAGAAGGAGGCGGGAACCGGCGAACACTCAAACATTTTTAATCAAAATAAAACAAATACAAAATGAAAGTAAAAGCCAGCAGCCCCTCACGGACGACTGCTGGCAACACCAAACAGAAAACAAAACACAACATCAAATAAAATCAGGCCTGTCCTCTCTCGCTCTTCACTGTCGTCGCTCCTCCTTTATGCTTCCGCTCCTCCGTGAGAGATGCGAGACCGGTGCGTCGCGCACGTGTCGCTCATTATCAATCGCGCCACCGGCCTCGCGCCGTCCTCCCACGGCCCTCGACCTCGTCGTGCTCGCCACATACCCCCATCGCCCCTCGCAGGCCGGGGGGCACCCACGAGACTGCGCTTACTCCCCCTCCCCCCCTCCCCGGGGGGACCGATCACGGCGGCTGCGGTACCTGGGCTGGAGGTATGGATAGACGAGGTGAGGGAAAAGGAGACGGAAGCACGAGGAGCGACAGAGACGAGAGAGGGGAGAGAGAAAAAAAAAAAAAAAAAAAAAAAAAAATCTTGATCCGGTTCCCGGACACACTGCCGCTCGGTCCTCAACCAGCTGAGAGTCACTCGCGGTGCCATGCGATGGTACTGGACATCCGTTGGGGAACAGCTCGACGCTCCTCCGCCTCCTGGCGGACGGCGATGGCTCCTCCGGTTGAGGGCAGCCGGCAGCGAGTCTCCCGTTCCCTGCTCCGCCCCCATCATGGCCGACGGCAACAGGCTCCGGCCCACGGCAAACGGGACTCCTCCGCTCCCTCTCGGACGGCAGCCACCCCTCCTCGACCCAGGAGCACGGCAGCGAGCTCGAGCTCCGTCCCCCCAGTTCTTCCATCGCTCCAGCACCATCGCCTCGGGCAGCAATCGGCGGCCATCGCTCCCTCGTGCTGCCCGACCTCCTCAGCACCGCGATCCCCCCCCAGCAGCGAGGGCTCTCCGACAGCGTGTCCCTCCTTCTTCCCGGGTTTCGGCACCAGTGTAACGAGGTATGTTGTTACGGGAAGAAGGAGGCGGGAACCGGCGAACATTCAACAATATTTAATGAATAAAATGACACAAATACAAAATAAAAGTAAAAGCCAGCAGCCCCTCACGGACGACTGCTGGCAACATAAACCAAAAACAAAACATCAACTAAAACACAGGCCTGTCCTCTCTCGCTCTTCACTGTCGTCGCTCCTCCTTTATGCTTCCGCTCCTCCGTGAGAGATGCGAGACCGGTGCGTCGCGCACGTGTCGCTCATTATCAATCGCGCCACCGGCCTCGCGCCGTCCTCCCACGGCCCTCGACCTCGTCGTGCTCGCCACATACACTATTCACTTATACACTATGCACTTATACACTATGCACTTATACACTATTTACTTATACACTATTTACTTATACACTATGCACTTATACACTATGCACTTATACACTATTTACTTATACACTATGCACTTATACACTATTCACTTATACACTATGCACTTATACACTATTCACTTATACACTATTCACTTATACACTATTCACTTATACACTATTTACTTATACACTATTCACTTATACACTATGCACTTATATACTATGCACTTATACACTATTCACTTATACACTATTTACTTATACACTATTCACTTATACACTATGCACTTATACACTATGCACTTATACACTATTTACTTATACACTATTCACTTATACACTATTCACTTATACACTATGCACTTATACACTATTCACTTATACACTATGCACTTATACACTATGCACTTATACACTATGCACTTATACACTATTCACTTATACACTATGCACTTATACACTATTTACTTATACACTATTCACTTATACACTATTTACTTATACACTATTCACTTATACACTATTCACTTATACACTATGCACTTATACACTATTCACTTATACACTATGCACTTATACACTATGCACTTATACACTATTTACTTATACACTATTTACTTATACACTATGCACTTATACACTATTTACTTATACACTATACACTTAGACACTATTCACTTATACACTCTGCACTTTTACACTATTCACTTATACACTATGCACTTTTACACTATTCACTTATACACTATGCACTTTTACACTATTCACTTATACACTATGCACTTATACACTATTCACTTATACACTATGCACTTATACACTACATTTATACACTATACTCTTATACACTATTCACTTATACACTATGCGCTATAAAACGCATCATAATAAGGGTAGGAAAGAACAAAACAATAATTTAACACTTACAATCAAGTCATTTGAATTTGTTGGTTTTAACCAACACTTTTAACTTGGTTATGAATGTTGAGGTTCTGGAGGTTTGACCCGTGTAAAGAGCTGCAGGGCCGCTGTATCTGGGATGGTTGCAGAGTTGTAACACTAATCAAATGTGCATGAGTTTGATTTGTCACAGCATGTTTAGTCACCAACATCATGTTAAAGATTTTTTTAATGTTTGATTGTCAAAAAGGCATCAGGACCTGGTTGGAACAAACCCTTTAAGCTTTAAGAAATTACAAATTATGACTAAGAGGTTTCTTACCTGTTTTTCTTAAGGGGTCTGTTGCAATCAGTTACTTTATCATCACTTTCAGATGAATAAATTCCTCTTTTGACTTCTTTGAAGATGATTAAGCAGGTTGCCAAAAAAGGGCTAAAAACTTCTCCATTTATGGCATCTAACCCATGACTGTCCAATGAAGATTTGAAGGTAAAAGCTTTAGTGTTTTTTTGTAAATGTGTCAGAAACAGAGGAGGATCCTGACGACTGGAGAGATATTTAAAGACACGTCTCTCGTCTGTCTGAACATTCACAAGATTCTCAACCCATACGGTGAGTTTTATTTCTGGTCATTTTGAAAACGATGCAGGTCTCAGCAAAATATACTTTTTATTCTTCAGGAAATGACTGAATACGTGTTCACGTTCAAGCAAAGGTGATTTTAATTGTCTGAACTGTATTTCAGGTGCAAATCCCACCTAATCCTCTGAGCTGGACCTCTGAAGCAACTCCGCAAACATGAGTGTGAGTTTTAGTGTGTAAGAATGTCAGATTCAGTCAGACAGCAGATCTTGAGTTGTGTGTCTCTCTCAGGTGTTGCTGTGTTTGTCTGCGCTGTTTGCAGTGTTGATGGCGACTGAAGTGTCCAAAACTGAATGCTCTGCCACTGACTGCTCTGATATTTATTCGAGTGGGAAAACTGACAGTGGCGTTTACACCGTCTCCTCAATAGATGGACCGGTGCAGGTCTACTGTCAGATGGTCCCCACCGGACAACATGAAAGAGGCCACTGGACGGTATTTGCATATTGTCTAGTAATATATACTATTGTCACCTAGTGCTTTTATTTGTGCTCTTTTATTTTACTTATACAGTCTCTAAGTGTGAAATAGTTCATAAAAGACTGTCATGCATTTGGCGGCTTAGGAATCACACAAAATTGACATTTGTTGCTAAAGAAAGCCTGTGAACTTTAAAAAAAAAAACTTTTTTAATGCTTTACACCCTTAAAAGATGAATGATGTAAAACCGATGAATGATTTATGAATGTTTCAGGTGATTCTCAGGCGAATGGACGGCGAGGTGAATTTCTTCAGGCCATGGGACGATTATAAACGGGGTTTTGGTAATAGAGAAGGCGAATACTGGCTGGGTGAGTGTGTTTGAGACATTTTGTGAAAAAAAAAAAATGCAAACAAAGAGAAAAACATGCAATCAGACACATGGAAAGGGACCGTTTACACAACACTGTTTTCAACTGAATAAAAAATTATGCTTTTTGAAAATTGATTTCAAAGTGCACGTTTTTTAAAAGCGACACTAAACTAAAAAAAAAGAAACGTGAGTTTGTGAAAACGCTGACGTCATGCAAAGTCACATTGCCATCTACTGGCCTGGCAGCAGAATACAGCGTTTTTAGTCATTTCAGCGGATCCGTCCGAACGCAAAAAAATACAGAGGATAAACTTTTCTATCATTGACGTGTAAACCTTCCCTAATCTGGACCACAGCCTATAAATGTATATTTATTTGGACATTTCTTTGAATTAGCCTGCTAAACCGGTTTCATTTCATGTTTTCCACAGGTTTAGAGTTTATTCACCTGCTGACACGCAGGAATCAGTATAAACTCAGAGTAGATTTGGAGGATTTTGATGGGTCAACGGCTTACGCTGTGTACGAGTCCTTCTCTGTGGATTCTGAGGCTGATGGGTACAAACTGCGTATCAGCGGCTTCATAAATGGAGGAGCAGGTAAAACTATCCACAAATGTTTTCAGGTTTTCACTTGTGTGACCCTAATGATGAATCTACACAAGCTGGATTGTTTAATTGAGGAAGAAAATGCTTTAAACTGTGTTTAAACTAACCTGTGTCCCCCTGTGGTGAAATTAAGTTTTAATGTTGTTTATATGTCTATGTGGTGTTTTTAATATGCTTAAACCATGTGTAAGTTCATAAGTCGACAGCATTGCTGAGTATTTCCTCCTTAAAACTGCAGTGAACCAAAGACAGTCTCAAAAACACACTTTGAAATCGCTGGTGTTTCTGACGTCACAAACTACCTTGCAACCAATCAGATCAACGTGTGATCGTCAACCAGTGGATCTCTGAGCTGAGTGAGTGAGTGGAGGCGGGGCTCATTTGCATATTCATACAACCGCGCATACTAAATGAGGCAAGGGTGTCGAGTTACATTCGAGATATTTTAAGGCACGAAGAATTTTTTTTCAATGAAAAAAACGTTTAACTATGTAATTTTGGTGATCAAAGATGAGTTTTAAGGGATACAATTATTGACTACAGGGGGTAGTCTCTACTTTAAATAATCTTATTATAGATGAATGAAAAGATAAATAAAAGTGTGTCTATAATGAAAGTTTCTCCTTTTTGCAGGTGACTCTTTGAGTTACCACAATGGAATGAAGTTCTCCACCTATGACAAAGACCAAGACAAATGGAGTGGTGACTCATGTGCTATAAGTAGATCAGGAGGGTTTTGGTACAATAATTGTTATTACACAAACCCCACTGGTCAGTATTTGTGGGGGAAAGATACTGTGGATATAAAAGCTTCGGCCAACTGGTACTACTGGAAGAAAAGCTGGAGATCTCTGAAGTCCATCACCATGAAGATCAGACGCGTGATGTAGACCAGGGGTTAAAAACGCTTTGCATATCCACAACTGTAATGCATTCATGTGGATCTTTCTTAAAATATGGCGACCAGCATATTCCCATCAGAAAAAATTGCACATAAAAAAAATAACAATTTGACATCTGTTGTCCTTTTAAATAAAAATGTTGAAATTGGGATCATGACTTCAAGCTTTTCGACATGCTTTGTTTGCTTTGATTTTGAAGCAATAAAAGTGTATGCTGAATGCAAGCGATATGTTGTTTTTTTGTGTGTGTTTTATGTATTAATTAACTAAATAGACAATAGCAATACTCATGTGGGCTTCATATATGAATTAGGAAAATAGTGTATTCAGCGTTTCAAGTAAATAAAAGGGGACACAATATGTCCATGTGTTCTCTAAACATAAATGTCTATGGAGCAAATGAGTTGTTTTAGCAACAGTTTGAAAATGCAACTTCCAACATTATGTTTTAATTTGACAAAAAAGCTAGAATATAACTTCTATAATATATATATATAGAATAGAACTTCTACTGCAAAAAAGTGCTGTTCTTCCTCAGTATTTTTGTCTTTGCAATCATAGTCCTCAAAGATCAATCTCTACCATATAATGGCATATTAAGAAATATAATATCAAGTAGGAGAGGTCAGATGTCAAGTAAGAGAGTTCCCGTTTGTGTGTGTGTGTATAAGTGTGTCCAAGGCCTTGTTTTGTCAGGGTGAGTCCATGATGTGCACATAAGAAGTTACACACAGACAGTCTTACACAAGAATAGTCAAAAGTGGAGCCTAAGAAATAAGAAAATACAAACATGAATATATTTAGGTGTAATCAGAATAAAAATGTACAGTGATTTGAGCAGGTTAGAAATGAACCAACTTCGTCTTCTGCAGACTCACTGAAAGATGTTCAAGGTCGGCTATACGGTAAAGCACAACGAAGTTGCAAAATAAAGCAACTTCACTAGCATGATGAACTTGAAGAACAACAATGACTCTGACAATGAGTCGACTTTTCCATACAGAAGATGTTTTGAAATTGAAATACATTTTTGTTGGCCCTATTAGGCTATCTCTCCAAGCAGCCTTGGGTGAACTTCTGTGAATTAACTAGATAAACACACACACACACACACACACACACACACACACACACACACACACAGACACACAAATGTATTTATTTAATGTATTTATTTCAAAATGTATTTCAAATGTTTATGTAAGACTGGAAGCTGCTATTTTGAACCAATAATCGACACAAAAAGCAGTTGAAGGATGAAGTGCATAATTCTTATTATCTTATTTACTTATAAATTAATTTTATTATTTAATTTTGTATTTGTCCATTACACAGTTTTTATGTTGTTTTGCCCTACTTTCCAAATGCTTTGGAAATACGAATGTAAAAACATGTGTCATGCCAATAAAGCACCTTAAAACTAAAACTTCTTACTCTGATATAGAGACACAACATTCGCTCACACTCACTCTGAATGCAGTGTAGGACAAAAACAGAAGGTTGTGCGAAAGGTACAGTGGTGGTTATTACTGGTATCAGGAGTCAAACTGGTACTTTGATATCATTGCCATCTTCATGCAGCCAAGGCACATCAAAAATACCATCGTACATGTGCATACTACTGTTATTGTACTTTTGCACATTTTTATCGTATACAGCTGCAAATGAGAGAGAGAGAGAGAGAGAGAGAGAGAGAGAGAGAGAGGTGTGTGTGTGTGTGTGTGTGTGTGTGTGTGTGTGTGTGTGTGTGTTGTTGGTGGTGGTGGTGTATGAACAGCATGGCCAACATCGCGGTCCAGCGGATCAAACGGGAGTTTAAAGAGGTTCTGAAAAGCGAAGAGGTTCGTTTAACACTTACACACATGTGTGTATTTCGCTTGACAGCTGTCAATCATGCCTTATGACTGACACATGTGCATTTAATCATGTGAGATGATGGACGGATCAATTGTGACTCTCTCTGATCCGGACAGAGTCCGCTACCGCTGTGATTTGTCTCGTTCACTGAGATAATGTAGTTTAATGTGTGTTTGTGGTGTCAGATACGCGATTTGGGGGAATATTATGGGATGTTTGTCCCGTCCAGGCCGAACAGCATTTAAACGAGTCCAAACCCGCCGAAACGAGCCACAACACATTTCTCTGGCATTCAAATGGCTTATTTAATCGATTATGCAGTGTCTATTGTGTTTATGCAGTGCTTTGATGTGTATTTATGTGTGTTTATAGTGTTTTTTAATAAAGGCCTGTGTGTGTGTGATTAGCCGCATGCTAACTGAAGGCCAGCTAGTGCTACGTAAACACACATATTTACGCTTACGTTTGACGTTAAAACAACATTTTTAGACGCACAACAATGAATATTTGGGTTAATTTATGTGGGCTGACAGGTTTGTAAACTTTTTATTGTAGTTTTGTCACGGATTTGATAATAGTTTCGACAGAATCACAACAATGATAATTGATTATTATTATAATTGTATTACGGGCGCGAACTTTCATTAAAACCTTCATTTGTGACTCGTGATTAAAGTTTATTCTTTAAATAATTTGTGTTATGATGTACTAATGTGTGTATTGAATGTTGTGTGACACTTTTAACACGAGTATTTACAAAAACTTAAGAAACAATGAACTGAATTTACCATCTAAATCTCTGATCCTTTAGTAAGTAACGTTATTAATCTATCTTAAATTACAGGTTTAGTTGGGTATAACCAATTCTAGTGAGTTGTCACAACTGTCAGTCACAAATGAAGTGTCAAAAATACCATAGTATTACCATGGTACAAAAACAGTCACGTTTTTTATGACTTTTAGTTGCATTTTACCTTCTGATATCATCACGGTACTATGACTTGATTACATTATCCCAGTTAAGAAAAATATGTTTTGCCAAGAACGTTTGTTCATAACTTTGAGAGAGCCTTGTCGGAACTTTCTGGGATGTTTTTGCTAGAGTTGCTCCTTCTGAATTCTGGCGAGTTGGGCATTATTGGGTTTGAATTTTGGATTTAGTTGCGAAGTTTAGGGGTTTTGACTTTGGATTTAGCCATTTAAATTTCAAGCTTTGACTTAAAATTTTGGAGTCTGTGTTTATTTTTGAGGGCATCAAGAAAACTATTAGCTACCATCCAAAGTTGGAAACCTAATCCATACTTTCCTAGGCATTTTCTGCTCTCATTTTGGGGACGAAAGTGGGCAATTTTGTGTAATGGATTTTATTTAAAAAAAATTTGTTGACTAATTTTCCTGACATTTCTTTTTATTTTCACAGACGAGTAAAAACCAGATCAAGGTTGATTTAGTGGATGAGAATTTCACAGAACTGAGGGGGGAAATCGCAGGACCGCCAGATACACCTTATGAAGGCGAGAGCAAAGGAATTATTCTGATCTGTTAACAGTTTTTCTGTCTTACCTGATCAACCACATCTCAAGATATCTGCACTATTTGATGCCACGCCCGCCAATGGCACCTACATAATCTTCTTTCTCCTTTTCTATCTGGTTTTTGAATGCATAATAGCACAGTTACAGCTGTTATTAAAGTGTTTAGCGACATTATTAATGCCTTAGATTGCAGGCAAATTTGCTCTTTTTCTTGATTTATCGAAGGCTTTTGACACAGCTGATCATGACATTCTTTTAAAGAGACAAGCCATTGTTGTTCTGTCTCTAAAGGAGTCCCTCAGGGGTCTGTACTGGGACCCATTGTATTTTCCTTGTTTATAAATAATATCTGTGATAACATTCTCAATTCTAGGTCTTTATAAAGATGATACTGTAATTTATTGTCGTGCATCATCAGCTTCACAAGCTCTTCAATACTAGCAATCAGCGTTTGATATTGTACAGTCTCGTCTGTGTCGACTTAAACTGATTTTAAATACGCATAAAACCAAATTAATGTTATTTTCAAATTCCAAAGCTCTACAAGGAATCTTCCTGATATTATTCCTGAATTAAATGACTGTGTGTGGTTATTTAGCCATTTTGTCTTGTACATTAGTGTCTCATTTCTAAAATCTCCCCTTTCTGACATTGGAACGTCAATCAATTTTCTAAATGCATGCACTTGTTTATGTTGATGTTTCTAAACGTTTCAGATGATGTTTTTAACATATGCCTTGGTGACACATGTATGCATGCTTACTGGAGTAGATATTTACACTAATATGATGTTGATTTCATAAATTGTTTTGATTTTGTCTCTAATTTTATGTGACTTTCTGTCTTTTCCTGTTTTGTAGGTGGCAGATTTCAACTAGAAATTAAAATTCCAGAGACGTATCCATTTAATCCACCAAAGGTGAGTAAACGCTGGGTTAAACGCTGGGTTAAACACTGGGTTAAACACTGGGTTAAACGCTGGGTTAAACGCTGGGTTAAACGCTGGGTTAAACACTGGGTTAAACGCTGGGTTAAACACTGGGTTAAACACTGGGTTAAACGCTGGGTTAACCGCTGGGTTAAACGCTGGGTTAAACGCTGGGTTAAACACTGGGTTAAACGCTGGCTAATCTAGTTTAACTGTTGGTATCATATGGTAGATCAGGAGTGCTGTGAAGTTTGTGCAAACAATTATATGCAGGAGCCTTCATATAAGTACAATAAAAACAAAGTTCAATGTTCTTCATCAGTGTTTCTGTCTTGTTTTCCAGCACAAATATCTAAACATTCTTAAATCAAGATGCATTTACTAGCGAAGCAAAATCACTGAAGATATTAAGCCTTGTTTAATGAACAAATTATCAAAAACTAATACTCAAAACAAGAACAAATATCTGCCGATTGAATCAGAAAAACAAGTTAAGACTTGACTTGACTTGACTTGACTTGACTTGACTTGACTGACAACAACAACGTTTGAGGCGGTTATTATACATAATCTCATTTACAGCATAAAAACTGCTGAGCCGCATCTAAAAGAAGCTTATTTACCTTCTTATTCTTCTACTTCTGTTGTCTGTGCACATTTTTATTGCAACAAGCTGCATTAATCTGCCAAATATTAGCGCTTTAGATGCATTTTGTATTTGTATTGTGATTCCCTGAATTGAAACTGAGTCACATTGTGAGCTGTGTGCTCTGCTATTGACTGATGTTTTTTACTTTAGGTATTAATTCCTCTTGTCCGCTGATGTTTTTCAGGTTCGGTTTATAACGAAGATCTGGCATCCCAACATCAGCTCAGTAACAGGTGCCATTTGCTTGGACATCCTGAAGGACCAGTGGTAAGAGCTTACTGAACGCACTATAGAGCTGTGAAGCAACAGTGAACACTGAAACTGATGAACTCTCTGCTGTGTGTGTGTGTGTGTGTGTGTGTGTGTGTGTGTGTGTGTGTGTGTGTGTGTGTTTCAGGGCGGCAGCCATGACCCTCCGAACAGTGTTACTGTCACTACAGGCTCTTCTGGCCGCTGCTGAACCAGATGATCCACAGGACGCTGTAGTCGCCAATCAGGTATATAGAGAATTATGTATTTATTAGGATTAACTTATTGGTACACCACCACCACACCACCACATAACAGCCACTACATATCAAAAACAAATTAACAATACATCTACAATAGGGATGGGACGATTACCGGTTTCACTATAAACCACGATAAAATGTACTGACGGTTAGTAATATCGTTTCAAATTTAATTATCATTAAAACCGTGTTTGATTATCGCGATTTTAGATCCTGTTCAGCCAGCAACAGTCTGACGCACGCGCAGCGCGCAATGTTATTTTTTTATTCGAGAAGGAATTGCAGAAGGCAGTGACCGTGCTCGGGAGATTTTTCAGCCTTTTAAAAGAACCAATTCTGAGGTGTGGTCATATTTAGAACAAAAGTCCTGAGGGAAACTTAATCGAGGATGGTCATCCTTAGGACTGAACGATATTCTGTTTTAACATCGACATCGCGATGTGCGAATGAGCGATAGTCACATCGCCGGAACATGCGATGTGAAGGGTAACGTTACGTTAGTAGCACCCATAGTGTAAGAGAACGGTAGCACCAGGGTAGCACACAGTAAACACAAGTTTGTTGTATGGCTTTTTGCTGGGGTGACATACGCATTACGCGTGCCTGCACAGTGAGGATCTGACAGGAACGCGCTCACCGCTCACAGCCAACATTCACTGGCAATCCTATAGCTAAAAATGCGCGACGAAGATGATCCGCCGCAAAAAAGTCAAAATCAGCTATTTGGGACTAGACTATTTCGTCTACAAAAAGGAGGATGTTGACCAAAAAGAGGTAGGCTACTTTGCTGGAGTGTTATGAAGTTGTGGATGGTTGTCTTTTTAAAAAAAAGTCGTTTCGTGTTCGCATTTATGAGGAAAAAAACAATGTTACGTGACATTACGGACTCGTCACGCGGCCGTTATGAAAGCGGCACTAAAAGACTGCTTTAAAACTTTCACAGAGACCTCAAACAGAAAGCACAAAGCCTTTCTTTAAAACGAATTTCGTTTTGTATTAATTGTATCTTAATTTTAATCAGTATTTCATTATCCAATTTCCTGGATTTAATAAATAGCCTAAAAATTAAATATAGCAGCCAGCGCCTGAACTGGAGATTAAGCTATCATCCATGAACCGAAACTCAGCATAAAAGGTAGCCTACTCGCCTCACACACCGAAAAATAACAATAATAATAAATAAAAAAAATAGAAATATAACTATTATCTACAGAAGAACCATTAAAAAAAAATAAAAAATGTATCTGTATGAAAAGTGCATTTCTCCCGATCACTGCTGCAAAGATCGCGAGTCAGTAGGCTATTGTCAACTTTATATTTACAGAAAACACTTGTTTATTAATAAACAATTAAAATGTTTCATTATAATATTTTACATACTATTAATCATTACTTTTGCTGGTTCTAGGTGCCGTTTACATGAACGCGTCACTGAATCAGCACAGAAAACATAATTTTTCGGGTCCTAGAACCTGAAGAACGTTAGGTCCTGTGTAGAACGTTCACCGAATTCTGAGAGAAATATGTTTCTGGAATAAAATATTAAGTGGCCTTTTTGTCACTTGTAATGAAGCTTGCTTATTAGTGAAATTATTAATAACATGGAATGGTAATTATTGACTTTAGCCTGGATTGATGGCTCGCAATATCGCGATATATATCGTTGGGAAAAAAATATCGCAATGTAATTTTTTTTCCAATATCGTGCAGCCCTAGTCATCCTGTCAGCAGAACATGCACAAGAAAGGGGGAAACTTCAGATCTGCCGAGTCGTCTTGTGTGACCATTACCCTTGACCTCAATGCCAAAACTACGTCTGGGAAATAATTGGGCATAAAATGTTGTTTTAAGTTAAACTATTTTATATCAATCACTTGAAATAAACGTGAAGCTTCCGCAAATAAAAGTTCGCAGCAAGTGGCTTTGAGACAAAGACGAACGAACAAGTTCAAACAAGACTATTAAGAGTGACATTTAAGGGATAGGCCTAATAAGTTATATTCATTATACACTTATTACACCGATTTTTTTTTTTACCACATAATTATGGGGACATTGAATTGAGATTAATGTTTTAAATCTTACCTTTTTATAAATCCATTATGTACAGCGTACAAAACAATCGTTCAGACAAGATGATCACAAAAATATTATCAAACTCTGTAAACAATAAATCAACTCCGATTTAATTTTCAATACAATTAAAAACGGAGACGCAAGACGGCAAGTTGTATTTGAATGAAACGAGAGAGCGCGTCCGTTGCGATACATGGTGTAACGTCTGTCAGAGAGTTTGAAGTCTGCCCAGATGAATGAACTGGTAGTTCCACGAGACTTGTATAGATGTTTCCTCTCAGTTAAGCACACTCTTCACATACATGTCGAAGAGCGAATGTTAAAAGGGAAAAGAAAACACTCGAAAACACGCTACAAATCAAAGTGGAAGTAAACACATTATAAAACAACGGTCAGCGGTAGAGCAGTCATCTTCCTCTTTGAATGATCAATCTCACTCTCCCTGTGCGTGCGCGCTCACATAAAAACAGCATGCATACAATAACGTACGCCATAGAAGAAGTTATCTTAAAGGCACACCCACATTCATGTCATGAACACTACTTAACACTAGGTGGCCGTTACAATGGATGTGCGAGGTGTTATAATCCGTTGCTAAAACTTGTCGAAATGTCTTCAGTGTGAGCATCAACTCTTTTTGAACACTTTCATCTCGTTTTAACAAAACCATGATAATATTGATAATCACGATAATTTTGGTCACTATAATCGTGATATTAAATTTTCATACCGTCCCATCCCTAATCTACAAACAACAAAACACATTAATTGAAAAATAACACCACAAAGTTGAAATAATAACAAATAATAAATGTATATGTGAGCTTGTGTCGGGAATGAGCAACAAAAAGTGGATGTACAAATAGTATAGCAAAATCTCTAGTGGTTTTAAGAGTTTCTGTAGAGTTCAGAGTCCCCATGTGTGCTTAAAGTGGGCATGAAACAGAAGTTGTGCTCGTCTTTTCTCCTCTATTGTGTCGTATATCCGAGTGAAACGCTTCTGGAACAAGAACAAATGTGGGCGGGGCTTGATTTTGTCTGTGAGGATTTGATTGGATGGTTGTGGTTTGCTATTGGTGGATCTCATGTGAGTGACAGGTTGCCCCGCCCACATCATCAGAGAAGAGATGCTGCGAGAGGAACTTATTCTCATTCAAGATTACGAGACATGAATTAAAAATAATTATTAAAAATAATAATGATGTGCACGGATGTATCTTACATTTTGTATGATCGAATTTAAGGCCATAACATTTTTTAAATATCTTAAATGGTATTATCATACTCTTAATTATCATTAAGATGTATTAAATTTGGCGACAGAAAGACATGAATCGTGAATGCGTCCTAATGTGATTATTAAACTTCGAAAGACGATCTCTTTTTTATTATTTTAATTTGTATTAATATTGAGCATTCAGTTGATTAAAAGAGACAGTAAAGACATTTATAATGTTACAAATGATCACTGTTACAAATAAATGCTGCTTTTTTGACTTTCTATTCATCATAATATAATCATAAGTGTTTCTTGAGCATCAAATCATCATATTAGAGTGATTTGTAAAGGATCATGTGACACTGAAGACTGGAATAAATTACACTTTACTGTATATTCACTTAGAAAACAGCAGATTTACATTATAATAATATTTCTGTATTTTACTGTATTTTAATCAAATGAATGCAGCCTTTGTGAGCAGAAGAGACTCTTTCAGAAACTTTTTTGTGCCATCGTAGTTTTACTATTGTTTACGACTGATGTGGCAAACGTGCAATTCAGAAAGTTATGCTCTAGAAAAAGAGATACTAATAACTCTATATAAGGCTAATATAAGGAAACAAGATTCTGCTAAACGGAGGTTGATTTCATGTGGGTGTCAGGCTGATGTGGTCACTTCCTGTTTTCACTGTGTTTGTTTCCTGTCTGACAGTATAAACAGAACCCAGAGATGTTCAAACAGACGGCTCGACTCTGGTCACATGTTTACGCAGGAGCTCCCGTCTCCAGCCCAGACTACACACGCAAAATAGACAAGCTCTGCGCCATGGGCTTTGAGAAGGTGAGGAGCGAAACACACGCTCACCAAAACCACACTTATGAAAACAAAATGTTATTTTTGAATGTTCAGAATGTTTCAGAAATGTTTTTTCTTGGTTATACGGGAACATTTCATTTGATCATTCTTCAAACATTAAGCGAACGTTACTTTTGAATGTTCTGAAACAAGTAGAAACATTTAAAAAACATTTACATTTATGGAAGATGTATAAATAATGTTATTGTGCTAACGTTCTGAGAACATAATTAAAAACCAGATAACATTGAATGATCTTTCTATTAATGTTACTGAAAGGTTTGTTCAGAACGTTCCCTGTCAGCTGAGCTTCTTCTGTTGCACTTCTATGCAAAATATATATTCAAAAAGCATGTACAAAAATTCCCTATGAATTCCCCAAATTCCCTTTTATTCTTTTGGACTCCTTTTTATTGGTTAAATTAACTTTTAGGAATCAGACAGCATGTCTAATTATAACCGTAATAATTGTAACCATGCAACTGAAATCAATTTAACAACAATTTATTAAAAGTTTAACAAAAAAGTATGTGTAGGGCCCTATGAAATGAGTTTTATTAATTTTTTCTCAAATTCCATTTGATGTTTTTTTTTGTTTTTTTAACCAAATTCTGTGTTAAGGTTTCTGGATTCCATTTTAATGGTTTAATTAAGTTTTAATAATCAAAAATCATGTATATTTAATTGAATTAATAAAAATAACAATTTATAAAATAAATAATTTTTATTAAAAATAAATAATAATTATAAATAATTTTTATTATTTATAAATTCCCCTATAAATTCTGTTATGTATTTGAATTTTTCTTGCGATCAGTAAAGGCATAAAACATTCATTTTAACCATATGATTAAATCAATATTACTTTTAATCATATAAAATAAAACAAACTTTTTTGTCAAACTTTTGTAAATCTGTAAAATATTTCTGTCACAATTTCTTCAAGTTAAACCGAACTTTTATTTGGAGGGGTTGCTGTGAAGAGAGTTTCGGTGTGTTTGTGACAGTAGTTGTTCTTAAATGAAACGGTAAATGCTGATTAAGTGACTCAGAGTGGCTCTGGAGCTGAAGTTCATGCGTTCTCATCCTCATAGAGCTATACAGTAAATCCTGTTTTTATGACTGGATCCCGTCCACGTTTTCCCGCATTGTGGGATTCATAGGGCCCTAACAAGTGCACATGCTATGCTTTAGAAGCCACTAATGTGATTTTGCACACTATTTAGTCAGTGTAGTATTTCCTCCCGTCAGAATGCCGTGTTTTCCTCTGTGCAGAACGCAGTCATAGTGGCGCTGTCGTCGAAGTCCTGGGACGTGGAGACGGCGACAGAACTATTGCTCAGCAACTGAGTCCGACACGAGGAGCCAAAGCACCTGATCTGACACAATCACACTCTTTCTCTTCATCCTCCTGTTCTCTCTCCATCTTCTCCATTCCTTTACTCGACATAGTTCATCCCAAACTGAAAACGTCATGTTTATGTTGTTCTGAACTCGTATTTGTCCAGCAGGAGACGTTTAGCCGAGTGTTCACGCTGCTCTCTCTCTGTATGAAGAAAGCGGCTGGTGATTTTGCAGTACAAATGCCGGGTTTTGAACAACATGAGCGCGAGGAAAAGATGCGTTTACTTTCATTTTTGGGTGAACTGACTGTGAACTTTTCTATCTCTTTCTTTTGTTTACTTATTTTGGTTTGGATGTGCCTTTTTTCTTTCTCTCTTATAATCTTCATCATTATGATCATCATCATCATCATTTCCCTCAGAACGGTGCAGCAATCTGACTCCAGCCCGACTGTAGCCCCGCCCCCTCACACACACACACACACACAGTCTTTCTCCCTCCCGCACAATCATTGGCTCTTTTATCTGGAAAACATTTTTAAAACTACAGTGTCAAACAGACCAACATGAAATGGTACCTTCACTCATAGATGTTAATCTCAAACATTCAAGACTGGAAAACACACACACACACACACACACACACACACGCAAATATATGAAAGACGAGTTCATCTGTAAATAAAGCTATTAAAGTCTGTATAAATTAAAGCAATGTGGCAATGCCTTTATTTATTATTGCTTTGTGGAATAGTGAAATAAACACTAGTTTCATGGCTGAGCATGTGATGTTTGGATGATCTGTGTTTGCATTGACTGCAGGTTCTGAGAGCACAAAAACATCATACAGATGTCTTTCTCTGAATATATGATCATGGAGACACATCCTGGCATATATAGAGAGAGAGAGAGAGAGAGAGAGACTGGCGTTCAAAAGTTTTGGATCGGTTCGATTTTTTATGTTTTTAAAAGAAGTCTCTTCCGCTCACCAATAATCCAGGCAAAGTAGCGTTTTACGACAGACTAATTGTAAAATAATTTTTTTCAGCATAGATCTTTTCTATGAGGTGTCCAGAACAACATACTAAAAGTCCTAAGAAATCCTAGTTGAGGAAATATGTTAAATTCTCATCAATCCGAGATGTGTGCCAATAAGGCCAGGCAACAATACACCCCAATGGGGCTATTTTTTTCCTTTACTCCTATCAAAATGAAACTTCACACAATGAAAGTACCCATGAAAAGTAACATTTTTTGTATTACAAGTTTCTTTGAAAATGAATTTTACTATGCAAATGAGCTATAGACTAATCGAATATGCCCCAAAATACACCCAAATAGGCTTAATTTTTTTCTTTACTCCTAACACAATAAAACTTTACATAGTAAAAGTATACATGAAAAGTAACTTTTTTTGTATTACAAGTTTCTTTTGAGATGAATTAGAATATGCACATGAGGGCCACACTTATTGAATATGTCCTAATTTGCATATAGGCAGAAACACCATTCATATGACAAATACATCGGCCCAATATTCATCCAATCATCCTACTGCCAATGGGTGATGGCAGTGCTGCTTTTAGACTGGCCTCTAACCTGAAAACTGCCTGGCTTGGTAGTACCTGCCAGGGGTATAACCCCCGGTGGTATAGAGCTGGTAAGTCCCGCCCCCTTCGCTAACCCCGCTGGACCTCAAAGTTGAAAAACCGTCAATGCAAGTGAATGGGAGAAAATAATTATTTCCTGGTCCCGTTTGAATTGTGCCATGAATGTGAACATATGTTGTCTGTGAATTTTTTATATAACTTTTCGTGTAAAGAATGATACAATTTAGCGGGTAGAAGTTTGATACGGTTAGACTTTGTGTGAAAGCACTTTGTGGACTACAACTCTCGACGCGTTTGAAACGTTAACACCACTAGCACACAGACTAGCTCACGGATCCCGCTAAACATGGCTGTGTCTTTGGTGCACTTCACCGCCTTCTTTCAGGGAGAGGACAAAATCGTTGAAGTTGGTGAAAACCACGGGTAAGTCAACTTTATGGGGTGACGTCACATAGGCGACATGTAGTCTTTCTCGTTATTTCTTTTCCACAACTGCTAGCTGAAGAATCATACCATATACTGTCAAACTCGTAACATGAAAAGTTATAAAAAAAATTCACAGACAACATATGTTCACATTCATGGCACAATTCAAACGGCACCAGAAAATAATTATTTTCTCCCATTCACTTGCATTGACGGTTTTTCAACTTTGAGGTCCAGCGGGGTTTTACGGAAGGGGCGGGACTTACCAGCTCTATAGTCTTCAGGGTCACGGAGGCACACAAGCCTCTCCACCACGACAAGGTAGCAACAACAGGGGAGGTTTCTTTCTGGTGTTTTTTATTTTATTTTAGATTTTTTTAGTTTTTCTTTAACTAACTAGATATTGCTGTTACTAGCTTCTCATAACACTGCAAAGCTACTTTACAAACGGTGGAAGTCTGATGTGTCGCCCGCCTGGTCTGAAATACTTGCTAACTACAAAAAGAGAAGCAGTTTTGGTGTCTGGCAAAATTATCTTAAAGGGATACTTCACTTTAAAATGAAAATTCTGTCATCATTTACTCACCCTCAAGTTGTTTCAAACCTGTATGAATTTCTTTCTTCTGCTGCACAGAAAGATAGATATTTTGAAGAATGTCAGTAACCAAACTGTTAACTGGAACCATTGACTTCCATAGTAGGAAAAAAAGTACTACGGAAGTCAATGATTCCAGTTAACTGTTTGGTTACTGACATTCTTCAAAATATCTTCCTATGTGTTCAGCAGAAGAAAGAAATTCATACAGGTTTGAAACAACTTGAGGGTGAGTAAATGATGACAGAATTTTCAGTTTAAAGTGAAGTATCCCTTTAAAGCAGTGGTTCCCAATTCCAGTCCTCGTGACCCACTGCTCTGCACATTTTGTATGTCTCCCTTATTTAACACACCTGAACCAGATCATCAGCTCATTAGGAGAGACTCCATGAACTGAACTGAGTGTGTCAGATAAGAGAGACCTACAAAATGTGCAGAGCAGTGGGTCACGAGGACTGGAATTGGGAACCACTGCTTTAAAGAGCTGGAATGTCTGGAAAGTGTGTCTATCTGGTTTTTCATCTGTCTTCTGTGTGAGAGTGAATCGTTTAGTTGGTAAGAATGACTTCTGCCTGTAATCTCGTAATCTCACCAACAATACCAATCATTTGTAAATCTACCAGCCCAAAATTTAATCTCACCATGTTACTAATGACTAAGATGGCTATTCTGACTTTCTTCTTATGTTATCTGTGGGGGAATGTCATTAGGTAAGGCTTGAAAAGAATAATAATAAAAAAAAAAGAAAAGAATTTAGAAAGCAACTGGAGGCAAGATTGTGCAATCAGTTCTTAAGGTCAATATAAGTCTTTTTGTGGCAACTGACCCAGGTAAGTGTGGCAAGTGACTTTGGTAACACTTTAAAATACGGATCCTTCGTTAATGAAAAACTACACAGGAACAAATGAGTAACACAATATTAACAATCTAGTAACTACAGTTAACTAACAAGTAACTCTGATTAACGAATTAGTAAGTAATAGCACACAGATTTAAGTGGTAGTTCACTATTAACTAATCAATAACTACTATTTTTTAATACTTCACAGAGAACTACTGAATTTTTTACAGATTTAAGTGGTAGTTCACTAATAACTAATCAATAACTACAATTTTTTAATACTTCCCAGAGAAATAATGAAAAAAATTCACAATTCATGCAAAACTAATTAATAACTAATGCAGGACAAATTACTAGCACTAGATTAACATTACTGCTAGATACTGTACACTAATTATAAATATGTAATAGCGTAGCAGACTTATGATTTGGGAAAGCTGTCAATAATTAGCCTATGCACTGCTGTCTTTTAGAGAACTATTCATAAACGAAATAATTTTTAAGAATTGTTTTTATAAATGCACTTGTCTGGAACACTTACCCTGTGGCCGATTTTCCGGCATTCCTCTGGACTGGCTTTGAATAACTAGACTCATCATGGTGAGTACTGGAACATACTGAGTCATCAGCCATCCAAATACCAGTTATTTTATTAAAGCTTGAGTCATTTGCGACACTTGAGTCATTACTAGTTAGTTAACATGATCTTCACTTTAGAATACGGATCCAAATAGGGGTATGTAGTAACACTTGAGTCATTACTAGTTAGTTAACATGATCTTCACTTTAGAATACGGATCCAAATAGGGGTATGTAGTAACACTTGAGTCATTACTAGTTAGTTAACATATATATATTATATATTAATATACTATATATATAATAGCAAAAAATACTATTGGATCTATCCTCCTACGTACGGTCGCATTGTAAACATTGTACTTCTGCCGGTTTGTTGATCAGCTCAAGCTGAACTATTGAAGTTAAAAAGTCTACAATTTTTTTTTTCTTTTTTGAAAATGACCTATCGTTTCGCTAGATAACAACCTCTTCTTCAGCTGTGATCGCGTACAGCCCGTTTAAACACTTCAAAGACTTTTGAAACTGCATTGATTTGGACTTAAAAACGATGGTAACCAATGAAGTCCATTGTTAGAAGAAAAATCCAGAAATGTTTTCCTCAAAAAAACATAATTTCTCTCCCACTGAGGAAAGAAAGACATGGATATCTTGGATGGCATTGGGGTGCGTAAATTATTAGGAAATTTTCATTTTGGGGTGAACTAATCCTTTAAATTTATCGTGTTTATGCATAGGTTAACTTACTGAATGGACATGAATGTGTTAGTTATTTGGCCCCTGTTTTTCTACTTGTGACTTTATGGTATCTTGGCCATACAGTAAGTCAATTAGGCCTAGTGTTGAGCTCATTTGCATATTTAAAATAGATTTTTCAAAGAAACTTGTAAAACAAAAATGTTACTTTTCATGTATACTTTCACTGTGTGAGGTTTGATTGTGATAGGAGTAAATGAAAAATTAAGTCCATTAGGGTGTATTCTGGACATATTCGATTAGTATATTGCTCATTTGCATATTCAAAGTAATTTTCAAAGAAACTTCTAATACAATATGTTTTACTTTTCATGTATACTTTTACTATGTAAAGTTTTATTGTGTTAGGAGTAAAGGAAAAAATTAAGCCTATGCAGGTGTATTTAGCCTATATTCGATTAGTCTATAGCTCATTTGCATATTCAAATTCATTTTCAAAGAAACTTGTAATACAAAAAATTTTACTTTTCATGGGTACTTTCATTGTGTAAAGTTTCATTTTGATAGGAATAAAGGAAAAAAATGGCCCCATTGGGGTGTATTGTTGCCTGGCCTTATTGGCACACATCTCGGATTGATGAGAATTTAACGTATTTCCTCAACTAGGATTTCTTAGGACTTTTAGTATGTTGTTCTGGACACCTCATAGAAAAGATCTATGCTGAAAAAAATTCTTTTACAATTAATTATATTTTTGGCTCCAAAATGAGTTACTTTGCCTGGACTACAAGGCTGCATTTATTTGATTAAAAAATACACACACAAAAAACAGTAATATTGTGAAATATTATGACAATTTAAAATAACTTTTATATTTTAAAGTTGTCAGCATCATTACTCCAGTCTTCAGTGTCACATGATCCTTCAGAAATCACTCTAATATGATGATTTGATGCTCAAGAAACACTAATGATTATTATCAGTGTTGAAAACAGTTGTGGACATTTTGTTTTCAGGATTATTTGTTGAATAGAAAGTTCTAAAGAACAGCATTTATTTAAAATAGAATATTCTGTAACATTATAAATGTCTTTACTGTCACTTTTGATCAATTTAATTAATTCTTGATTAAGTAATGTATTCATTTATTTATTTCCCCCCCAAAATAAAATAAAAATTCTTTCTGACCCCGAACCTGAAATAAAAATGTAAATAACTGTTTTCAACACTGATAATAATCATAAATGTTTCTTGAGCATCAAATCCTCATATTAGAGTGATTTGTGAAGGATCATGTGACACTGAAGACTGGAGTAATGATGCTGAAAATTCAGCTTTGATCACAGGAATAAATTACACGTTACTGTATATTCACATAGAAAACTGATGTTTTACATTGTAATAATATTTAACAATATTACCGTTTATCGTTTTTATTTTTCATTCAAATCATTTTATCTCTCTAAAAATCATCATTTCATCTGTTTACTTGTGTTTCCGTTAATCAGCATCAGAGAGAGAACACATGCGACTGTGTCGTTGAATTATTGAACTGTTAACTTAAAGCGCAGTGCTAGGCCTACTCGTGCACATCATGTGTGTGTGAGGGGTTCGGCTGACAATAAGAGTTTAGGAAGCTCTGGTCTAGTGGAGTTCAGGAGAGAGAGAGAGAGACACTCGATCGCCTCCTGGAGGAGAGAGGAGGAATGACGAGGCTGAGCTGTGCTTTTCCTTTCCGCACTCATAGCGGACAAAATGTGAAAAAATAAATCACATTTGAACAGATAAAGGAAAAAGCAACAGAGCTGAGCCTCGGTGAAGTGGATCACGTGAGTAGTGAGGATGAAGCAAAAGCTTACAGCACCTGGTATTCCCAGGTATTTACATTAAAATAATTAAATAAACAAACAAAAAATTATACTGACTTATATTTAATTGGAATACAATGTATTCAGGGAATTATCACATTTGTATTCAATATCATTCGGATGCACTCTCAGTCCCTCACTGTAACCGCTCTTGCCCTTTGCATTCTTTCTGTTTTTAAGAAAAAGGGACGAGTCAACTTTTTTTCTTAGTTACTCGCCGTTATGGCACAGATGTTGTGAACTGAGTTAAACTTTCATGATGTGAAAATATATTTATTTTTAAAGTAATGGGCTGAATCCGAAATCGTCCCCTAAACCCTCATTCACTATTCCCCACGTTAGTCCACTAATACTGTTCACTGGAAGTGAATGAAAACGAGTGAGTGAATTCGGGCAGGCGTTGAGTGTACATCGGTTGAGGACACTCGTTATTGCAGTGCAATGTGGGATTGAATAAGTGCACTCACTCAATAACGTCCACTATGGTTTGGGACACCACTACAAATGCCTGTCCCCTCAAATATCACCCTGTTTGAGGGTATAGGGGGCGATTTCGGATTCAGCCATGAGAACACTTGAGGGGGAAAGGGGTGTTTCTGCGGTCCGTCACGTGTAGAGGTGCTGGTGTCCTTCTTTAACCCCCTCTCTCGCTGGAGACTCCCGCTTACGGCCACACCACCCTGAACACGCCCGATCTCGTCTGATCTCGGAAGCTAAGCAGGGTCGGGCCTGGTCAGTACTTGGATGGGAGACCGCCTGGGAATACCAGGTGCTGTAAGCTTTTGCTTCATCCTCACTACTCACGTAATCCACTTCACCGAGGCTCAGCTCTGTTGCTTTTTCCTTTATCTGTTCAAATGTGATTTATTTTTTCACATTTTGTCCGCTATGAGTGCGGAAAGGAAAAGCACAGCTCAGCCTCGTCATTCCTCCTCTCTCCTCCAGGAGGCGATCGAGTGTCTCTCTCTCTCTCTCCTGAACTCCACTAGACCAGAGCTTCCTAAACTCTTATTGTCAGCCGAACCCCTCACACACACATGATGTGCACGAGTAGGCCTAGCACTGCGCTTTAAGTTAACAGTTCAATAATTCAACGACACAGTCGCATGTGTTCTCTGATGCTGATTAACGGAAACACAAGTAAACAGATGAAATGATGATTTTTAGAGAGATAAAATTAGGGGAGAGCGGGGTAAGTTGTCACACGGGTAAGTTGTCACACTGTCCATAACTCCAACACTAGAGGCTCTATCTCAAAAATCTAATAGCCACTTTATGTGACTTCTTCTTCTATAGTCAACTTCCTGTTCACATGTGGTCAAGATCACTGTAATCTGAGGTTAGCACAATTTTCTTATTTTTCTGCTTAAAAAGTAAAAAAATCTCACTTTACATTTTATGCAATACAACTTTGTTAGGTATGAATGTTTAAAATTATTATTTTGCACAAAATAGAGGAGACAGTAACGTGTCTTTTGGTACTTTAGCTAAAGTGATATGTTGAGTTAAACTTGAGATTTAGCCAACATTAGCTCACATGTCAATATGGGGCAAGTTGTCTCAATGACTTTGGGGCAAGTCGTCACATGTGCCCCAGCACCAACCCTGTCCTGCCTAGCACGCCCAGTTATGCTTCTGCTATCACCAGCTCACCCTTACCCAGCAATGCTATTGCTGACAGTGGGCTACCAACTCCAGTGGACATCCGGCCATATCCAAAAGATGGCCCCCGAAAACCAGCCAGCAAAGGAAGAAAACGACGCAAATCAGCAATACTTACTGACACGCCAGTGAAGCAGCAACTAGAAATAGAAAAGACTAAGTCTCAATCTAGCAAAAAGCGGTTTCAAAAGAAAGGGAAGCAGAAATCTGGACCTATGAAAAACAAGGCAGCTACATTTACATTTAGTCATTTAGCAGACGCTTTTGTCCAAAGCGACTTACAAATTAGGACTAAATTAAGTGAGTCATTGTGAAGAGGCAAAAAAAAAAAAACACAAGAAGTGCTCAAAATACGAAGTTCAGGCATTGTTCAGAGTAGCATATGCGTAAAATGTGTAAAATGTAACAATTGGGCCCATGATGCTTGCACCTCAGGCCAGGCAATTTACGTATGTCAGAATTGTGACTCTGGAGATGAGTCTGATTAGTCAGATACAGGGCATCTGTTTTGATCAGAGGTTAAGTTAAGCAGGTTATCTGCAGCATTCCATTCAGTTATCAGGATCTATGTGCAAGCCATAGAACGTTTGAGTTTAAAGTTCAAAGTAAAGTGGTTTTGCCACTTAATTGAAATGTGCATTATTTGGATTGAAATAATAGTTTTTTCCAGATTCTCCAGGCATGGATGTTTATATTTCCAGTTCTGTTTTGAGTTTAAAAAACAAAATCAATATTCACAATTAAGTAGTTGTGTTCTTATTTTTAGATAATCTAGTGTGACAACTTACCCGCCCTAGTGTGACAACTTACCCGCCCTAGTGTGACAACTTACCCGCCCTAGTGTGACAACTTACCCGCCGATGGGGCAAATTGTCACAAGTGCACACTCGCTATTCAACAGTCTACAACTCCGTAATGAGATAAGATATGAAGATGTTATGAATACAACATATGTGCCCAAGACTTCCTTCTTTCATTTGGTATGAGATTTATACCATTTTGATGTATGGTGCTCAGTAAATGTTAGACAGTGTGAAAAGTGTGACAACATACCCCGCTCTCCCCTATAGATGAATAGATAGATAGAGATATACAGACACACATATATATATATATATATATATGAGCATAACAATTGGAGTAAAAAAATTATTTAGTAATGTCTAATGTCTTAAGTATTACGTAATACTGATATATATATATTAGTGTTTACATTATTCACTAGTATACCGTGTTGTTGTTTTTTTTACTATTTTTGGATATTATTTTTTCAGACGGTACCATAGTAATAATTTAAGCAATTTACAGTGACTTGCAAATTGTAATCATTCAATACATGTGTTTGTATGAAAGTACCACAGTATTACACTGAGCGCCGGTCCTCTGGTTCCAGTCCAAACTGATCAGGATTCTCGGGTTCCGTCCGTTTTGTCGTGTTTCTGCTGGCAAGATGCATATCTTTCTTCTGAAAGCACAGATAAACTCTGTCACCTTCCCGAGCCACAGATCTCACACCGCTCTTTTAAAGGGATAGTTCACCCAAAAATTAATATTAGCCCATGATTTACTCACCCTGAAGACATCCTAGGTGTATATGACATTCTTCTTTCAGACGAAGTAAATGGGTGTTTCTGTTTTGTCCATCAAAGTGCATCTATCCATCTTAAAAGTGCATCTGTCCATCATAAAAGTGCATCTATCATCATAAAAGTGCATCTGTCCATCATAAAAGTGCATCTGTCCATCATAAAAGTGCTTCTGTCCATCATAAAAGTGCATCTGTCCATCATAAAAGTGCATCTGTCCATCATAAGTGCATCTATCATCATAAAAGTGCATCTGTCCATCATAAAAGTGCATCTGTCCATCATAAAAGTGCATCTGTCCATGATAAAAGTGCATCTGTCCATGATAAAAGTGCATCTGTCCATCATAAAAGTGCATCTGTCCATGATAAAAGTGCATCTGTCCATCATAAAAGTGCATCTGTCCATCATAAAAGTGCATCTGTCCATGATAAAAGTGCATCTGTCCATCATAAAAGTGCATCATAAAAGTGCATCTATCCATCATAAAAGTGCATCTGTCCATCATAAAAGTGCATCTGTCCGTCATAAAAGTGCATCTATCCATCTGAAGCGAAGCGGTTGTGTAAGAAAAATATTCATATTTAACACTCTACAAAGTAAAATTCTAGTCCACTTGCGTTCCAGTGCGTCATGGCGGAGTGTAAATATCAGCAGTGAGTCGCATTACTGGCATAAGCATTTAGACTTAAAGTGGAATCCGTATGTTCGTTTGGCGTAGTTATTTTACTTTATAAAGTTTTAAATATTAATATTTTTCTTACACAATCGCATCGCTTCATAGGATGAGTTGAGGGTGAGTAAATCATGGGCAAATTTTCATTTTAAAGTGAACTAGGGTTCCCAAAGCAAGAACTGATAAGAATGTAAATGTCTCTGCCAAATGCATAAATGTAATGTAAACGTAAACTACTCCTTTAACATCTATAACTAAACCAAAGGCGCTCTAGACACATGACCTATAGATTGCATTTCGCTCCCGTGTTATTTCAGGACACGGTAATGATGATAAAGGTGTTATTTCCGTCTCAATCCCACATCATCTCCGTTACCTGTCCGCGAGCCCACCTGTTGCGCGCATGATTGACAGCGGAATAGCGGCGCGTCTGGTTACCGGAGCGACACGCGACACCCGGAGCTCCAGTGACGGCAGATCCAGCGCGGAACGGGGGAGAGGAGAGCAGATCCAGCGCTGATGCTCCTGTGGGATCTCCTGTAGGATCTCTGCTCGGGGGGATGGAGAGGATCTGGGTGGAGATGCTGTTCTTCTCCGCGCTGTTGCTCGTTGAAGGTGAGACACGCATATTCTATCCAGATTATACATTTATATTCATTTCAGGCTGGTTTGGTAGGCCTAGTGGTGGCTAGTTAAGCAATTTGTTCTTCAAAGGCAACACAAATAGTTCTAAGAACGTTTCGTTGACGTTCCCATTAAGGTGTGAAAACGTCATTTTTGAATGTTCTCTGATCATTCGAAATGATTTTGTAACGTCATTCGAACGTTTAGGGAACATTCCATTTCAGAATTTTGCAACGGGCACGTTACTTTTGAATTTTCTCTGAACGCCATGAGAACGTTTAGGGAACATTCCATTTCAGAACATTCCATTCCATTTTGCAAATATTATGGGAACGTTACTTTAGGAATTTTCTCTGAACGTTCTGAAACAAATAATAATAAAAAACAAATGTTCAACAAAAACATATTTTTTTCTGGGTTACTGGTTTAGAAGTTGAATCAGGTTAGTTGCAAGTTTGTATTTTACATACAGTAGCCTACAGTATAATAGTGATGTTTTGTTTTCCAGTACAAATGTTAACATTCTAAAATCAAGATTTACTTGAAAATCAAAATGACTTTGTTTGATATTAAGTTTTGTTTTCTGAAAAATGTATTGAAAATTCAGTGAGTTTTTGCTTTTAAAAAAGTGTCAGTGGAGTGTGAAAAATAATAGTTTTCCCTTTGAATGAAGTTTATGTGTGTGTTGTGTTACAGATATTTGTTCATGTTTTAAGCATAAACTTAGTTTATTTTAAAACTTGTCTTTTACTTAAATTGTTATTTAAACATTGTTTAATATCTACATGTTTTAAAATGGCTTTTTCCTTCTTTTTTTCCGTTTAAATATGATATATAATATGTATCATTAAAAATGATACATTTTGTTAGTTGTTTTGTGTTGTGTCTTAAACTTTCAATATATTCTCACATTTATCAGCCATAAATTGGTTTAGAAATCTCAAACTGATCCCAAACGTTGTTACAACCAGCCCCATTACTCTAACAAGAAAACATTAATGTGTTACAATTGTTTTAAAACCTGGTATATATTATGAATATTTGTTGGCTCTTTGACAAAATACTTTTGTTCCATTTTTATCAGCTTAAACACGTTCACAGAACTTTAGCTAACGTTCTTCCAGTAACCTTAATAGAACATTCGTTCAAAGTTATCGGGTCAAAAACATTATTTATACAGTGATTGTTCATGGAGCTTTTTTCTGAAATGTTTTACTACGATGTTTTTTAAATGTTACTACTTGTTTCTGCATGTGTGTGTGTGTGTGTGTGTGTGTTCAGCAGCTCATTGTGCTCAGGGTCGATACGCACACAAACTCTTGAATGATCTGATGGAGAATTATTCCACTGCTCTACGACCGGTGGACGACACTGACAAAACCCTCAACGTCACGCTGCAGGTCACGCTGTCTCAGATCAAGGACATGGTCAGTATCTCTCCGTCAGTTCACTGGTTCATTCTGGGAAAAAAACTAGCCATGACATCACACACTCGTAAAAATAACGGTTCCAAAAGTGAGTTTTCGCAGCTGTCAATCATATGACATCATACACTCATAAAAAATTATAGTTTACAAAAGTGAGTTTTCGCAGCTGTCAATTATGACATCACACACTCGTAAAAATAACGGTTCCAAAAGTGAGTTTTTGCAGTTGTCAATCAATTATGACATCATACACTCGTAAAAAATGAAAGTTCCAAAAGTGAGTTTTTGCAGCTGTCAATCATGTGACATCACACACTCGTAAAAAATGAAAGTTCCAAAAGTGAGTTTTTGCAGCTGTCAATCAATTATGACATCATACACTCGTAAAAAATGAAAGTTCCAAAAGTGAGTTTTTGCAGCTGTCAATCATGTGACATCACACACTCGTAAAAAATGAAAGTTCCAAAAGTGAGTTTTTGCAGCTGTCAATCATGTGACATCATACACTCGTAAAAAATGAAAGTTCCAAAAGTGAGTTTTTGCAGCTGTCAATCATATGGCATCACACACTCGTAAAAAATAACGGTTCCAAAGGTGAGTTTTCGCAGCTGTCAATCATGTGACATCATATACTCGTAAAAAATGAAAGTTCCAAAAGGGAGTTTTCGCAGCTGTCAATCATGTGACATCATATACTCGTAAAAATGAAGGTTCCAAAAGCGAGTTTTCGCAGCTGTCAATCATATGACATCATACATTTGTAAAAAATGAAAGTTCCAAAAATGAGTTTTCGCAGCTGTCAATCATGCAACATCATATACTCGTAAAAAATAACGGTTCCAAAGGTGAGTTTTCTCAGCTGTCAATCATGCAACATCATATACTCGTAAAAAATAACGGTTCCAAAGGTGAGTTTTCTCAGCTGTCAATCATGCAACATCATATACTTGTAAAAAATGAAAGTTCCAAAAGGGAGTTTTCGCAGCTGTCAATCATGTGACATCATATACTCGTAAAAAATGAAAGTTCCAAAAGGGAGTTTTCGCAGCTGTCAATCATGTGACATCATATACTCGTAAAAATGAAAGTTCCAAAAGCGAGTTTTCGCAGCTGTTAATAATATGACATCATACACTCGTAAAAAATAAAAGTTCCAAAAATGAGTTTTCGCAGCTGTCAATCATATGACATCATATACTCGTAAAAATAACGGTTCCAAAAGTGAGTTTTCGCATCTGTCAATCATATGACATCATATACTCGAAAAAATAACGGTTCCAAAAGTGAGTTTTCGCAGCTGTCAATCATATGACATCATACACTTGAAAAAATAACGTTTCCAAAAGGAACTTTCCGTCGCTGTCAGTCATGTGACATCATACACTTAAGTTACCCCTTCTAAACAGGGGTTTTTACAGTGATGAAAAATGTTTGTTTCCCCAAAGAACCTTTCAGTGACCAGTCCTTAAAAGAACCATTTTCCCTAGTCTGAAGAACATTTTTTACAAATGTAAGAATAAAATCTAACCTTTTTCACTCCAAAGAACCCTTTTGTGCAAGGAAAAGGTTCTATACATGTTAAAAGTTCGATGCCATTAAAGAACCTTCAGTTTAAGAGTGCACATGTGATATATATAGCCATCTATAGTCTCTCTCTCAGCCACTCTCTCTTTCTGTCTCTGTGTCTCTAGTTGGCATCTAATATTAACAGCAGTCTGAGCGTCTCTAGTAACATCATTATAGCTAATACTAGACACACAGCAGTGTGTGTGAAAGGAGTAGAGAACGGAAAATGTGCATTTAAATGTTTTTATCCACTGCATATTTCATCACACATTATAATATAATATATGGTTGATCAAACTCAATATCAGCTGTCCATCTCTGTCACCTTCATTTTTTTATATAGTTTTTTTTTTAACAATATAGATAGTTTCAAAGCAGCTTTACAGTGATAATAGGAAATGAATAATGGGAATAATGGGAATAATAGCTGATAGGAAATGACCTCTGTGCAGGACGAGAGGAACCAGGTGTTAATCGCGTACCTGTGGATCAGACAGACGTGGAACGACGCCTACCTGATGTGGAATAAAGACGAGTACGATGGTCTGGAGGTGATTCGCATTCCCAGCAGCCTCGTGTGGAGACCAGACCTGGTGCTGTATAACAAGTACGCCCGTACGTTCATGCACACGTTAGCTTTCCTGTCATTTTCCCCTGTTGACGTCTCTATACAGCTGCAGTATAAGAGCAAAGAACATCTAAAGAACCTTTTTTGCAATGGAAAGATTCCGTGGATGTTAATGGTTCTTCATGGAACCATAAATGCCAATAACATTTATTTTTAAAGAACACCATGCTTTCATCTTCATCTCTCTTCAGTGTGTAATGTTGCAGTTTGATCATGAAAAATCTCTGCAAAGTCACACAGTTCTTCTCTATATCAGTGTCAGTGTTTCTGAACTCCTGAAACGCCTCCATTGTAGTCTTGAGTTTCTTCCGGGAACGAACACGTCACAATATTCCTCATTATAATAATTCATGCGCAGAATAAAGGGGCGGGGCCTGGTTGAGTTAGTTAGTAGTGTGTTAAACTGGCGGTTATGGGAAGGGGCGGGACATTTCCCAAACACACTCGAAGCGCTCGACCAATCACAACACACTGCTCCAGCCGACCAATCAGAGCACAGTGTGCTTTTCAGAAGGAGGAGCTTCATAGAGACAGGAACTAAACAGAGCGTTACTGACAGACTGGGAAAAGAGGAGCTGCAAAAATATGCAAAATAATGTGTTTTTGAACATTCAAGCAGGAAAAATCAAGGCTCTGTAAAAGGGCATAATAGGTCCTCTTTAACTCGAATTCTCTCTCTGTGTGTTTTCCTCTTCTAAACACACACGTGTGCGCTGGCAGGGCGGATGATGATTCCTCCGGGCCGGTGGACACTAATGTGGTGTTGCGGTATAACGGTGAGATCACGTGGGACGCCCCGGCCATCACTAAGAGCTCGTGTGTGGTGGATGTCTCCTACTTCCCCTTCGACAGCCAGCAGTGCAACCTTACCTTTGGCTCATGGACCTACAACGGAAACCAGGTACAAACACCAAACGCAGCTGCCAGGAGGAGAAAGGGAGAAAAGAGAGAGAAAAAGCACATTTTGGTGCTTTTAAATCGTCACGTTTTCTTGAGATTTTTAGATTTTAAGTTTGTTTAGAAAGTCATTTTATAAAATGGGAAAATTTTGGTTAGCAAAGAGCCCACTTCTTTTATGTATATGGTGTTTTCCTAATAAAATAAATAACTGCATAACATATACGCTTCACTTAAAGGTGCATTGTGTAATATTTAGGAGGATCTGTTGACAGAAATGCAATATCATAAACATAACTATGTTTTCAGTGGTGTATTAAGACCTTACATAATGAAGCGTTATGTGTTTATTAGCTGAGAATGAGCATTTCTCTCTACACACACCGCGGGTCCGCTTACATCCACATGTTTCTACGGTGGCCCTGAGCGGACAAATGCGTTTCGTCACTATGTTGTTCTTCGTGCAAAGAAGCTAGCTAAAGTCAGCGGATAAAACACTGACACAGTGATGAACAGGTAACAATAATATTCGCAAAAATATCATTTTACTGAATAATTAAGTAAACATAATTTCTTAATTTATTTTTGTAAAGAAATCTCAGTGCTACTCTCTGCTGTCTCAGACGACGACATCACTTCCGGTCAGCCACCGTAACTTCTGTTGGGTGCTATTCGCAACCTCACCACTAGATGCCGCTAAAAATGACACACTGCACCTTTAAAATATATAATATATAGTGTGACATGCGTTATAAAGTCGTGACTATCTGGTCTCTAATCGGTCTCCTCCAGGTGGACATCGCTATGGGGATGGACAGCGGCGACCTCTCGGACTTCGTGGAGAACGTGGAGTGGGAATGTCACGGGATGCCGGCCACGAAGAACGTGATCATGTATGGCTGCTGCTCGGACCCGTATCCCGACATCACCTACACGGTTCTGCTGCAGAGGCGGAGCTCGTTCTACATCTTTAACCTGCTGCTGCCCTGCTTCCTCATCTCATTCCTGGCTCCTCTGGGCTTCTACCTGCCCGCCGACTCGGGAGAGAAGGTTTCGCTGGGCGTGACGGTTCTGCTGGCGCTCACCGTGTTTCAGATGATGGTGGCGGAAAGCATGCCTCCCTCCGAGAGCGTTCCTCTGATCGGTGAGTCTCTGATCTACTGATTAGCTGTTTTAGTGAGGGTCATATTATCATTCATGTAATTATGTTGGCTTGACAGAAACAATGTACTGAAATCCTATTTAAGTTGCTTCTTCTGAGACCAAATTTCAAATAATGTTTTAAATAATGCTAGCGACATGTCAAACATGCTAGAAACATGCTATCAATGTGATAAATCACACTAGCAACACGTTAAACGTGTTAACAATGTTAAATCATGTTAGAAACTTGTTAACAACATGCTAAATTATGTTAGTGACATGCTAAAACATGTTAGCAACATGTTAAATAATGCTAGCAAAATGTTAATTCATGCTAGCAATGTGCTAAATCATAATAGCAACATGTTAAACATGTTAGCAATGAGCCAATTCAAGGTAGCAATATGTTAAATCAAGATAGCAACATGGTAGCAGAATGTTAAAAAATGCTAGCAATGTGCTAAATAATGCCATCAGCGTGCCAATCATGTTAGCAACATGCTAATTAAAGCTGGCACTGTGTTAAATCATACTAGCAACATGTTAGCAATGTTAAATCGTTAACAACATGCTAAATCATGTTAGTGACATTCCAACGTGCTAAATCATGCTAGCAACACGTTAAAACTTTCTGACAATGTGCTAAATCATGTTAGCAACATGTTAAAACAAGCTAGCAATAAATATATGTTATTATAAAGAGATTTTAAAACATGCTTTATATATATCTGTGTCAACAATTAAATTCAAACTTCAAGCTTTTAAAAGTTATTTCAAACTTTCAGGCACATTATGCCAATAAAACAGCCAACTGGCGAAAAACTTTTTACTCGATTTTGACTTCTGATAGTATGCTATTCTGAACACAGCGAATTAGTGTCTGTATCTGAGTGTGAACGTGCTGAGATCAGATAGACAGTGAATATTTCAAAAGACAGCAAGAAAGGGATTGACGCAGAGCTCTGTCTTTCTCCGCTAGGTAAGTACTATGTTAAAGGCTATGTTCTAGGTTAAATCATGCTAGCAGCATGTTAGCAAAATGGTAAAACATGCTAGCAATGTGCTAAATCATGCTAGCAACGCGCTAATCATGTTAACAACATGCTAATTAAAAGATAGCAAGAAAGAGATTGACTTTGAGCTCTGTCTTTCTTCGCTAGGTAAGTACTACGTTAAAGGCTACGTTCTAGGTTAAATCATGTTATCAAATGTTAAAACATGCTAGCAATGTGCTAAATCATGCAAGCAACGCGCTAATCATGTTAGCAACATGCTAATTAAAAGATAGCAAGAAAGAGATTGACTTTGAGCTCTGTCTTCCTTCGCTAGGTAAGTACTATGTTTAAGGCTACGTTCTTAAATCATGCTAGCAACATGTTAGCAAAATGTTAAAACATGCTAGCAATGTGCTAAATCATGCTAGCAAGGCGCTAATCATGTTAGCAACATGCTAATTAAAAGATAGCAAGAAAGAGATTGACTTTGAGCTCTGTCTTCCTTCGCTAGGTAAGTACTACGTAGCGACGATGACTATGATCACAGCGTCCACTTCTCTGACCATCTTCATCATGAACATTCATTTCTGTGGAGCGGAGGCCAAACCGGTGCCGTACTGGGCCAAAGTTCTCATCATCGACTACATGTCCAAGATCTTCTTCGTCTACGAGGTCGGCGAGAGCTGTGCGTCACCGTTCGGAAAGTCGGAAGAATCCGAGCCCTTCATTCGCAAACACAACAAGAACCTCAAAGAGAAACCGAAAGGAGCTCCGCCTCCCTGTTGCCCCGACGACGAGAAGCCGGCCGCATTCCATCTGACCTTTAACCCCTGTGTTTACTGCAGTTGTCGTGGCAACGGCGGAATTCTCGGGTGCGACCCGAAGCTGGTTTGGAATGTTGAGTATATCGCGAACTGCTTCCGCGAGCAAAAGGCCACGTGCCTGAAAGTGGCCGAGTGGAAGAAGATCGCCAAGGTGATGGACCGGTTCTTCATGTGGATATTCTTCATCATGGTCTTCCTCATGAGTATCCTCATTATCGGTAATGCACCTTAACACCATGTCCTAACCAGACGCCTAAACAAACAAATAATTTGTCTGTCCACACTCGACGCGACTGCGAGATGCGTCAAAATCAATCAAAACCCACAGCCAATCAGAACAGCGTGTGGGAGGAGTCTCGCGGCGCCAGAGAGTAATCTCGACGGCACTCGCAAG
Source organism: Rutilus rutilus (assembly GCF_951802725.1). Classification (NCBI taxonomy): domain Eukaryota; kingdom Metazoa; phylum Chordata; class Actinopteri; order Cypriniformes; family Leuciscidae; genus Rutilus; species Rutilus rutilus. The sequence continues at coordinate 1,762,038 of NC_140219.1, read as the reverse complement.
AAAATGGAAAAGTAGCTACATAATCAATTCACAAATATTACACCATTTAAACATTATTAAATAGGCTACTGAGTTACTAAAACAATCTTTGTCAAAGAATACACTTGTTTGTTCACAATTTGAACGTTCTTGTTTCCATTTGTTTAATTTGAAGATCTGAGGTGAATTATCCACTGTTGCTTTTACAGCTTCAAAGCTGTAGCACTAAATGACATTCAGAGTCACATTACACGCTTTTAACATTAAATAAAGCACATAAACAGCACCTGAGATTATCATCGCCACACTTTGTGTTTGTTGTTCCAGCAGAAAAATAGAAACCGTTTCTAAAATAGAATTGTCGCTGTCGCGGCTGGTTAGGACACACACTCTGATTAACATGGAGAAGAACCTTTTATCGCGCGTCGCGTGTAGTTAGCACACGTGTGTGTTTTCATGTTTTCATAGAACAAGCATTATATCTTCAGTCATTTTGCTTCTTCTCCAGTAAATGTATCTTGATGTAAGAATGTTTGGATATTTGTGCTGGAAAATGAGACAGAAACACTGAGGAAGATCATGATTATTTGCAGTGATTCCCTGAAACTCTTGAGAATGTGATTTAGGTTAAGAAAGACAATACTCTTACAATTATAATTGTGTGTGTGTGTGTGTGTGCGCGAGTGAATGAGTGTGTGTTTGTGAGAGTTTGTGTGTGTGTGCGAGTGTGTGTGTGTGATGGGTAGATTTAAGGGTCTGGGTTTTGCGTCACTCAGGCGACAGAGTGTGTGTGTGAGTGTGAACTTTGAGTCACACCAGTTTGTGTTTTAGACGATCAGACAGAGTAAAGAGGACATTAAAGCCTTTAAACACACACTTACTCACACACACACACTCTGAGAGCTTTAAGGCCAGTTTGAGGGTCAAGAGCTGGTTTTGGTGATCAGGTTATAATGAGGTGACGGCAGGTTTAGGGTTCAGGTTAAGCAGTTGTGATGGGTAGGGTTAGAGATTGCATTGTGCCAATGAATGTCTTCACAAAGATAGATGTACAAGTGTGTGTGTGTGTGTGTGTGTGTGTGTGTGTGTGTGTAAGTTAATCTGCGTATTAATAATGTAGACTATCTTGCCTCTCAATGAGCACATCAGTTATGCCAGTGTTTCTGAAAACAGATCTGTTGTTCATTAGAAGACTGTAACCGTCTACATTACAGGAGTCTCACCCACACACACGCATGCACACACACACACTCACAGACACACACACACACACACACACACACACACACACACACGCATGCACACACACGCATGCACACACACACACATCTATACAAATGAGTGCTTAACTGTCTACATATAGGAGTCTCATACACACACTCACAGACACACACGCACACTTGCACACACTCACAGACACACACACACTTGCACACATACACACTCACAGACACAGAGACACACACACACAGCTATACAAATGAGTGCTTAACTGTCTACATATAGGAGTCTCATACACACACACATAAACACACACAGCTATACAAATGAGTGCTTAACTGTCTACATATAGGAGTGTCATACACACACTCAGACACACATAAACACACACACACACACACACGTATTATGTATTAGATAAACACATGCACAGTTATATGTCACGATCACTGTGGGTCGGACTGATAAATGTACCTTTAATGCATTAATGCACTGTAGAGCATCTGCTAAAACATGTGAAGAAGCGCCTGTGTCACCTGTTGAGTGTGTGTGTGTGTGTGTGTGTGTGTGTGTGTGTATAGAAATGTTTTACATTCATTAATGTTTTATGTTTTGATTTATTTTAGAGTTTGGTCATGAATGCAAAATGTAAATCAGTCAGATTTCTTTATATACAGTTATGTTGTATTAGTCTGCGACTGTCCTGTGTTTAGTGGGACTGTACTGGAAAAATGGACTTTTAATAAATAAATAAATAAAACTGATGTTTGGCTTAAAATGTGATTTGTTGTAAGCAGGTCTGAACATATTGCTCAAAGAAAACATGATCATTTTACTGAAACTAAAGGACTTGCTGTAATATGTGAAGTGTACATCATGTATCATACCATATATTTAACACCTTAGAGTTCTGTTTATGAGATTTAAAATTGTTCTTCCTTCATCGCACTGAGAAACTTTACAAGAGGATGGATGCCTTAAAAAACGTATAACAGGAAAACATATTAGGACCCATCAAACCAGTGTCTGGTTGGTGTTCCCTGGGTGTCCACTAGAGGTGTTTTCCCCACACCGTTACAGCCACTCATGAACTGCATTTCCCATCATCCTGGTCTGTCTTATCATTGATCATTGCACTCCGCTGTTCCCACTCACCTTGTTAGTATCTGTGTGTTTATACCCTGTCTGTTCAGTCATTGTCATGGAGTCCTTGTATAATGTCACCCTGCACTTCTCGTTTGTTTCTCGTTTTGTATGGACTTTGACCTTTTGCCTGCCTGGAGTACGATTATGAATTACCCTTAATAAACTGCACTTGGATCTTACCTGTTTGTGTGCCTCTTGTGTGCCAGGCTCCGGGGAAATATTTAGAGAAAAAATCACACATTTTTATTTTTTGTGAAAATAATATTAAAATCAAGAAAAAAATTAATTAGATTAAAGCAAAAAATAAAATAAATAAATAAATAAATAAATGGAAAAAAAAATTGATACTTTTATTTAAAAAACATACATTAGATTAAAATAAATTGATGAAAATAAATAAACAAAACTTGATTTAAATAAATAAATAAAAAATATATTAGATTAAAATAAATTTATTAAAATAAATGCATTAATAATAAATTAATACTTTAGATTAAAATTAAAATAAAATATTGATTTTAATAAAAATAAATAACTACATAAAACATTTGATTTAGATAAAAAAATAAATGTGATAAAAATAACTAAATAAAAAAAATGTGTTTTAAATAAATAAAAGTAAGAAAAGTAGTGTAAAAATGTAAATAAATAAGAATAAGTTTAAACTAAGTAACTAAATTATTAAATGTATTTAAATAAATTAATTTGATTAAAGCTAAAACATTAATAGATAAATACAAATTGATTAAAATTAATTAATTAATTAATAGATTGGATAAAATAAATTGATTAAAATAAATAAAATTGTATTTAAATAAATAAATTAATAATAAATTAATACATTAGATTAATGTGTTAATTGATTAAATCATTGATTAAAATAAATAAAATTTTATTTTAATTAATTAATTAATAATGAACTAATGCTTTAGATTTAAATAAATATATTAAAATACATATCAATAAAATTTGTCTTTAATAAAAATAAATAACTACATAAAAACATTTGATTTAGATAAATAAAAAATAAATGTGATAAAACTGTCAGGGTTTTAGTGTATTTCTTGGTTTGGTGACAGAGCTCTGACACTCCCGGTTTGTCATGTGTTTGTGTTATAGTCCTGTCTGGTGAGAGTGAGCACATGGCTTGTCATGTATGTTTCCTTGTGCCATGTGCTCTCCTTCCCTAGCCCCTCCCATTTTGTTACCTGATTATTGATTCATTTGTCACACCTGTCCTCCCTCGTTACCCTCTTTTGTTTGCTTCCCTATTTAGTCTCCCAGTGTTTACAGTCCTGTGCTGGTTCACTCCTGTTTCTTGTTCTTGCTACAGTCCAGTTGGAATTCCTTGATGCCTGTCTTGTCCCCTAATAAATACAAATATGTTGATAAAATAAAATAAAAAATACGTATTTCCAACAGTACAGTACTACGGCAATTCGAGAAAAAAAAAAACGTTGTGATGTACTTTAATAGAAAATAAATATTTTACACATTTATAATATACTTTGCCATAGGGGTGTAACAATATATCGTGTCACAATATATCGCAATACAAAAATGCAACAATATGTATCGTGGACAGTGACAATATGTATCGTGGATAGTTCACCCAAAATAAAAATTACTCACTGGTTTTCAGAGTCAGTACTACATTAAACTACAATATATTATGTTGAATATAATGTATAATAATGGGGGAATATTAGTGGGTCCTGATAATGCTTATAAGTCTTATGTTACCAGTAAAAAGTGGCCTACATTATTTTAAATATATCTAGCCAGTGACAGAGTGCAAGCATATTCGTCTAAAATAATTCTGTATTTTCAGGTTCAGAATCATGAATATATTTATTCTGGTGTCACCATTGTCCAAGCCTATTCATTTACACCCACAATGTTATATCAAATTTAGCATTTAATCAACAGTACATTTTTTCTTAAACTTTTATTATATGTCTTGGAGTATCGCAAATTCGCAATAATATCGTATCGTGAGTTCAGTATCGTGATATGTATCGAATCGTGAAATTAGGGTATCGTTACACCCCTACATTGCCATCATACTTGTATTTTTGTTCTATTTCCAGCGCCCCCTAACGTCATATCGTAAATCTAATCTGGTCTCTTTCACCCTGCGTGAAATAAAACTAAAATAAATCAATGACAAGCCAGCAGAGATATGAATTAATATCAAAACCGAGTACAGATGTTTTGTTATTATTATGCATTTGTCTCAGTTGCAGTTCCGATGGTGTCCAGCAGAGAGCGCCAGATCCTCACCGATACCGAACCTCTTTACTAACCGTTAACCTCTACAACAACAGACTATACGTGTTTATAAAGTTACACACTAACTTACACTAGCGTGGCGCTTTCATTTTAATTCATTCATAGTGTGATAACAGATTATATGAACGTTATTTACGGTTTAATATCGTGTGTAGCGAGTTATGAGGGTTTTATCCAAATCTTGAACAGGTAAAATCATAACGCACACGACTTTCAGAGTTTAAATGTGATCGCTTATTGGATTAAACGGTCGATTAAATATAAAGTTACTCATAATGGCACAATGAGTAAACTATTAGCCCTAGTGAGCTTTACAAGTAAGAAAACTTACGTTTGTTTTGCTGGTGAAGTAAGTAAATCCGCTCTCCCTCAGCTCATCGTTCCCGCCTTTGCGCCTCCCGTCGCCATGGAGACGGAATCCTGCCTGCGTCATCATCTGGCAATAAACTTCCAGTTTCAGGCTGTTTTTGTTCGGTAAAGTTTCCTCAGATTCGCAGATTTATTCTTCTGAACACACGCGGATCGTGGCGAGTGTTTTCATAATCACCGCTGGACTGAAGAGTTTCGGGTAAGGATGTTTTTTTGTGTCATAAGTTATTTGTCATATAACGTTACTCAATCAACATCATCCAGTAGGCTAGAATAATACATATTATAACCGTTTTCACTGTTAGTCGGGGAATAAATCATAATCATAATTTAATCAGTGAACAGTTAGGCTAGTCTTGCTAACACAGACATCGAGTATGGATTTGTATTGATTTGTTGTTTTGTATTTAATTTCTCGGCTTTAAAACTTGTTTGTGGGAAATTATTATAGTTATAATATTCTGTCACATCTGAATGAAATTTGCTTGTGTTTTGTTTATGTATTTTATATAAATAAATAATACATTTATACATTAGATTAAAATCAATTTAATAAAAAAATTAATTCATTTTTTTAAATTAAAATAAATAAACAAATAAATAATGAATACATTAGAGTAAAATAAATTGATTAAAATAAATAAAATTTGATTTAATAAAATAAATAAACAAATAAATTAAAATGATCGATTAAAATAATTAAATACAATTAGATTTTAATAAAATAAATAAATAAATACTTTAGATAAAATAAATAAATAAAACTAGATTGAAATAAAATAAACTAATAATAAATTAATACTTTATATGGAAATAAATGGATGAAAATAAATCAATAAAATTTGATTTTAATACAAATAAATAGCTACATAAAAACATTGTGTTTTGTTTATGTATTTTCAATGACGATTACATTGCAACACTTTCCGTTAGAGTGATTCCTTTTGCTAATGTTAGTTAATTATTAATACATTACAGCATTTATTAATCTTAGTTAATTAAAACACAGCTGGTCATTGTTAGTTCATGTCAGCTCAGGACAGGTCCATTAAATAACATTAACAGAAACAACTTTTGATGTTAAGAATATATTATTAAATGTTGAAATTGACACCAACTGAGATAATAAATGTTTTAGGATTATTTTTCGCTGTTAGCTCATCTTAACTAATGTAGTTTACAATAATGCTTATTGTAAAGTGTAAATAAAATATACTACATATTTGGACACTAGCGTCTGAACAATATTTAGCGTTAGATCAAGAGGCTGTATCTATCTCTCTTCATCTTTTTATCAAATGTTTTAATGGTAATGTGTGTTTGTACATCTTTCTTTACAATACAAATGACATTAATTTCATATTTTTTTCAGTGCAGTGACTTGGGTTTCCAAATACTTGAGACCGAAATATTGGAAAGAAAATAAATGGATTAAAATAAAGCAATAAAATTGTATTTAAATACAATGAATACATGAATACTTTAGATTAAAATAGATTAAAATAAATCAATAAAATTACATTTTAATAAAAATAAATAACTACATAAAAACATTATGTGTTTTATGTATTTTAAATGACAATTGCATTGCGACACTTTCCATTAGAGAGATTCCTTTAGGCTGTATCTGTCTCTCTTCATCTTTTTATCAAATGTTTTAATGGTAAAGTGTGTTTGTGCATCTTTCTTTACAATAAAAATGACATATTGTATCAATGCAGTGACTTGCAGACTCAGGTTTCCATTACATTTGAGACTGAAATGATTCTCTGCTCGCATTCAGAGTCTGAACTTTGTATTTATTGGTGGTTTGATTGTTGGTTTGATCAGGATGGTCAGGAAAGGAGCGTCTGCGCAGCGTTCATCCAAACACGGCCCTCAAACCTCGCGTCTCAAGCGTCTCTCTCTGCTGGATCCGGGCTCTCCAGAGCCTCCTCCGCTCCAGATCGACCCGCCGGGTCCTGACGACCGGGTGTACCTGCGCGCGGCGGCCATCTTTCAGAACACACACCTGCAGAAACCCGCGGCTCA
>NC_140219.1:1737500-1745000 GCF_951802725.1 Rutilus rutilus | reverse complement strand
TTATTTTCTGAATAAAATATCAAAATGATGCGAGTTTGAGATCTAACTTAATTTTGTCATTCTGCTTGTATCAATATATCTTGATTTGAGAATGTTTAGATATTTGTGCTGGAAAACGAGACAGAAACACTGAGGAAGATCATCATTATTGCAGTGTGTAATGTACGTAGTATCAGCTTAACTTCGTGACTATTCCTCGTGTGTGTTTGTAGTATAAAGGTATATAGAGGATAAAGTGTGTCTGTTTGCAGTCTGATGGTGGCATGAGTCTGGTGGCCGTTTTGCTCACTGACTTACTGGACAGGAAGTTCCTCCCGCGCTTGCAACCGGCCAATCAGGAGCAAGAAGACGAGGCTGTCAGAGAGGTGGAGGCGTGTCTGCTCAGGTGGGTCAGAGGTCAAATACACAATCACATACTGCTCATACTAATATGCAAAAGTCTCTGTCTGTATAACCATCTGGTGCTCTGCGGTCATTTTTGGCGGAAAATTTTTATGTTTTCTTTTTTTTTTTTACTTCATCGCAATGGTGCGAAACTTGGTAAAGGTTTTGGCACGTGCTATGTGAACACAAAAAATTAAAAATAATCATGGATATGATTCGAACAGGTTAAATGGTCCTGAAAAAAAATAGTCACACTTCAAAAATGAGCGCGTTAGAAACGAATGTGAGACGAGTTTCCTCTAGTGGAAGCGTTTGGTACTGCAGCCGAACACACTCTCACTGAAAGCTCATTTACTGAGATATCAAACGCACATTTGGAGCATAACTTGTTTAGATTCATGGCTTTGATTTTCTTGCAGTTTTAGAGTAAAACATGTTTTTGAAAATATAGATTTCATATAAAAAAATGTAAATAGTATTTTTGTGCATTTTTCATAACAATAAACTTTAAACAATAAAATTCTGTGACTTTTTTAAGTTCACTTTTTAAAACTTTTTTCACTTCAGCAATAATCTGCCAAGTGTCTTTAAAAAGAGTCTGTGCTTTTACGGTAGTTTAAGTTGGAAATGTAGTTTTCAGGTCTATGCTCAAAACATGAATGGATTATAAATACAGCGTAAATATAATGTATTACCATAAAATCCCCTAAAAAATACACAATATTAAATAAAAAACATTATCAAACTAAAATATAGTACACTCCTTTCAAAATCGGTCATTTTTGACCGACACGCGAAGAGAACAGCAAGTTGCCATTACACACTTGAGCATGTTTCAGAATATAGTGTGTTTTGTGTGTGAAGTGTTTGCTCTTGTGGTTGTGGTTGTGTGACAGGTTCAGGACTAAACTCGTGGCGTCTTTGGCTCGATGTCGGATCAAACACGACCTGCTGAGGCTGGAGAACATCTTACCGGAGAAGATCCGGCACAGACAGGAGAGGGCGAGAGAGCTGCCGCTGTACGCCTGGATCAACACACTCCGCAGCAGGTGCACACACTCACACACTCACCAAAGGGGCTTTCGCACCGAACTCGCCACCAGGGTGTTACTGTGAACTAATGGTTCCCATAGGCCCGTGTGTCCACCAAAGCGTTTTATCCAGCGTTTTATTCTCCGCTGGGGTAAACGGCACTGAGCGGCTGAATGCGCTTACTCGATCCGCCATGTTTTTTGTTTTGAAAAGTGTCATAATTTACCCAGAATGCATTGCAGTGTAGTCCTACTTAAGATAGTCAGAGTCTTCAGTGCTTTGTGCAACGCTCTGATTTAGATGTCTATCTGAAGTCTGACTATCTACTATATCTAAGCCATAGTCAAAGTCTATCTTTGTGAAACCGGCCCCTGGGCTTTACGAGTTGTGTGCGTGTCAGCGAGAAACATGGCGGAATACCACAGTACTTACAGGTATTTAGCCGTGATATTGTCAGGCTTGTCTATTCACAGCGCAGTGAGCTGACTGCCTGCACAGAATATGATGGCATTATAAAATAACAATGTAATATGTAACGATAAAGTTTGCAGTGGCTTCATAAATGAACTAAAAACATAAAAAAGCAAAGCACACCTGATGCAAATCTTTGTTCTTCATTTTCTAGAACTAGAGTTTAAGAACCTTGCTGTATTTTTGTGTAGATAATTAAGAGAAAGTACACCGCCATCTTCAGAGGCGGACAGAGTACACAGCTTCATTACTTGAGTAAAAGTACAGATACCCCTTGGTAAATTTTACTCAAGTACAAGTAAAAGTACTACAGTCAGATGTCTACTTAAGTAAAAGTACTGAAGTACTTGTTTTTAAAAGTACTTGAGTATCAAGAGTACATTTTCTAAATATTGCATTACTACTGCCACAGTGCTTACATTGGTAAACACAGCAAACACTTGAAGCGAAAACTATCATTAACTTGTTCAGAAAATTTAAATAGTCTGGCGAGGTGGGGCCACGGGTTGGCACATTCCCGGGATGGACCTGCTGCGTCTTCATCCATTGTTTCTTCCATGGTTTCGTCTCTTATCTAAATCTGACCATGGAGTTGGCTTTAGCGGAAAGCTGAAGGTGATTGCTGATAGGCTGTCCCAATCAGTGGCGCCTGCACAATCCAATCACGTTTGAGAGGGAAACAACAAATTGAGGGTTTCCGAGATTTTTATTTTTTCCTTTTCTTTTTTCTTTTTTTTTTTAGAAGTAACGGGTTACTCACGGTTATGGATAGAAATGTAGCGGAGTAAAGAGTACAATATTTGCCTCTCAAATGTACTTGAGTAAAGTCATGAGTACTCCCCAAAAATGATACTCGAGTAAAGTACAGATCCCTCAAAATTGTACTTAAGTACTGTACTCAAGTAAATGTACTCCGTTACTGTCCGGCTCCGGCCATCTTACTCCGACCAAAGTGACTTAAACACGACTTCCCACCTCGTACGTACGAACTTCCCAGGAGGACTTGAATGCACTATAAACTAACGCACTACCGTGACGGTAGTGTTCGCTGATTGGCCGAACGCACGTGAAACACCAGCACCCGCCATTTTGAAAAAAGCTGTGTAAACACTCAGATTATAGCCTATATATTTACTCCACAAACTAACTCTACGAACATGTGAAGCGTTGATGGATGAGCCTCTTAATCTTTACGCTGAGGAGAAAAGCCAACGCGACTTTGAGGAGACCAAGAGAAACATGATTATGTGTTTCTGCTCAGCAACACCGGACATCAACACACGCCATACGCTAATAAATACGATCTATACGAGATGACTTGAACGCACCATTAGACCCGACTCTGGAGTAAATTAGTTCCTCCAAAGGAGTTCCTAGAACTAAAAGCGTTCCTAGATCCTGCGGTGCGAACACACACACGCCAAAATCCGGGAACGTCCGCCAATAGTTTAGGAACTATGAAAAGCTTCCTCCGGTGCGAAAGCCCCTTAAGATCTTCAGCTAATAATCATTTTAAATGCAGGATTTTTGTCTCGTTTTTCCATCACAAGCATCAGGTTTTATTTTTTTGACCCCACTGGGAGATATTTGTTCTTGTTTGAAGTCATTTTGCTTCTCCAGCGAATGCTGAGATATTTGTACCGGAAAGCAAGACTAATGTACTGAGGGAGAGCATCGTGTTTGCCCCGGGGTTTGTTTTCTTCTGCTTCTCTTGTATTGCCGTATGATTTTCCACTGAAATTATTTATTGTATATGAGGTAGAAAGAAGAGAATGTGTTTGTGTGAGTGTGATTTATAGTTCAGATGTAGCATTATTCTGGTTCTCCCCTGTTTAACCTCCATTCTGGGGTGACCAGTCTTATTTATTGTGTGTGTGTGTGTGTGTGTGTGTGTGTGTGTGTGTGTGTGTGTGTGTGTGTGTGTGTGTGTGTGTGTGTGTGTGAGAGAGAGAAAGAGAAAGAGAGAGGCTGTAAATTTCACTGAGTTGCAGACAGATCCAATCACCAGCACTGGAGGTCACACACACACACACACACACACACACAGACACACACTAACTCACAAACACACTTGCACACACAGACACACACTAACTCACAAACACACTCGCGCACACACACACTAACTCACTTACAAACACAATCACACACACTCACTAACTCACTTAAAAAACATACTCACACACTAACTCACTCACACACACACACACACACACACACACACACACACACTCACTGACTCACAAACACACTTGCACACACATACACACACACACACACTAACTTACTTACAAACACAATCACACACACTCATTAACTCACAAACACACTTGCACACACAGACACACACTAACTCACAAACACACTCGCACACACACACACACAGACACACTAACTCACTTCCAAACACAATCACACACACTCACTAACGCACTTAAAAAACATACTCGTACACTAACTCACTTACAAACACACACACTAACTCACAAACACACTCACACACACGCTAACTCACTTACAAACACACAATCACACACACACACTAACTCACTCAAACACACAATCACTCACACACACTCACACACGCTAACTCACTTACAAACACACAATCACACACACACACTCACACACACTAACTCACTCAAACACACAATCACACACACACACTCACACACGCTAACTCACTTACAAACACACAATCACACACACACACTAACTCACTCAAACACACAATCACTCACACACACTCACACACGCTAACTCACTTACAAACACACAATCACACACACACACTCACACACACTAACTCACTCAAACACACAATCACAAATACATACACACACACACACACATACACGCACTCTCACACTCACACTCACACACACACACACGCACTCTCTCTCACAGTCACACACACATACACACACACTCACACACCGATTTCTCCACTCCATCTTGTTGCTCTTGGCTCACATTTGACACTTAATTTCATCATCTCTCTCTCTCTCTCTCTCTGTGTGTGTGTGTGTAGTTTTGAGGAGGTCAGGGAAGTGTTACGCACATCAGGGTTTTCGTGTGTTAAATCAGTGGGACAGCTGGAAGGACGGAGCTTCTGTAAAGACACACACTGTCAGGACCTGCTGGTGTTTCCCAACAGCATGAAGAGGGAACTGACCAACACCAGATTACTGAGCGACTGCAGGCTCGTGCTCCAGGTACACACATTTATCGATAAATAATCGACATATTACTACATATTTATATTGCACAATAAACCCAGACAGGATCAGTAGCGAATAGCGGTGTTCCATTCTGACATTCGTGGAGTCGACTCCTGGTTCTGGAATTGATTCCAAAAATCGATTCTTTTTCGATTCTTGTTGTTGTTTCGGAAGTTGTGTTCATTATAGGCTCTTGTCGTGTTTTCTTTCGCCATTATCATTGGCTGGTTGAAAGAAAAGGTAATAAAAATAGGTAGCATTTTATTTCAAATAAAAATTAAGATAAAGAACCTCATGTGAGGCAACTATATCTCTTCAAGTAGTCCGAGTGAGCGGTGCTCAAAACCTTTCCGTTTCATCCCTAAATCATGGAGGTTATAAAACTAGTTTATTATTTTTTCAAACAGTTTTATTGAAACGAACCTGCAAAAGCACCTGTTCGAGGAAATTAATCGGACCTCCAGTCATTGTTAGCAAGAGAGACGCCAATTAATGATCAGCACTGTTGAACTGAAAAAGAGTCGATTCTCTTTGAATCGATTTCAACGCCTCGGAATTCATTATTTTTGGAATCGACTCCCAGCCCTCGTGAAATAAATACAATTTAAGTGAGTTTTTGCTTAAGACAAGCTAAATTATCCGCCAATGGAGTAAGAAAAATAATCTTGTTTCTGTTTGAATTAACATTATTATATTCTGACCCCATTGGCAGATCATATTGCTTTTTTTAAGCAACAACTTTCTTAATTTTGATTAATTCCCCATGAAAACAGCCAGGACATAATATCTCATGGCATTTTACGACTTTAGTAAATCCATCTTGATTTACGAACGTTTAGATATTTGCACTGGAAACAAGACAAAAATACTGAGTAAGAAAAGCAATTTTTTGCATGGTATGTAGTGAATTATTTTATTTACTGAACCACTACTGATCTTTTTGGGCACCCACCAGAAACATCCCGCAGGAAACTCAATCGAGTGCCAAGTCGTGTTGTGTGTGACGGTGTGTGTGTATGTGCAGGATAAGTCGTGTTGTGTGTGTGTGTGTGTGTGTGTGTGTGTGCAGGATAAGTCGTGTTGTGTGTGACGATGTGTGTGTGTGTGTGTGTGTGTGCAGGATATGTCGTGTTGTGTGTGACGATGTGTGTGTGTGTGTGTGTGTGTGTGTGTGTGTGTGCAGGATAAGTCGTGTTGTGTGTGACGGTGTGTGTGTGTGTGCAGGATAAGTCGTGTTGTGTGTAACGGTGTGTGTGTGTGTGTGTGTGTGTGTGTGTGTGTGTGTGCAGGATAAGTCGTGTTGTGTGTTACGGTGTGTGTGTGTGTGTGTGTGTGTGTGTGTGCAGGATAAGTCGTGTTGTGTGTGACGATGTGTGTGTGTGTGCAGGATAAGTCGTGTTGTGTGTGACGGTGTGTGTGTGTGTGTGTGTGTGTGTGTGTGTGTGTGTGTGTGTGTGCAGGATAAGTTGTGTTGTGTGTAACGGTGTGTGTGTGTGTGTGTGCAGGATAAGTCGTGTTGTGTGTAACGGTGTGTGTGTGTATGTGTGTGTGTGTGTGTGTGTGCAGGATAAGTCGTGTTGTGTGTGACGGTGTGTGTGTGTGTGTGTGTGCAGGATAAGTCGTGTTGTGTGGGCCCCTGGGCGCTGCGCCCCCTGCTGGCTGAAGGAGGAGACGTCCTCATGACCGGGTGTTTCTCGGCTCGGACCGTTGCACACGTGTCTGCGGTGTCTGCACACATACACAATGACACACACGCTGACACACACATCTCTCCGGCGCAGAGCACAGTGATTGTGTGTGTGGGAGATGAACCGCAGGCGCAGACAGATGAACTGCAGAACACACTCGCCAAAATGGGCTGCAGGAGTAAGAGATTATTTTATTTTATTTATTAGAATTTACACACACACACACACACACACACATATATATATATACATACATACAATATGATAAAAATATTAAAAAGTTGAAAAATTCTAAAAAGATTTGCATGCAAATTTAACATGCAAAAAGTGAATTAGATTATACAACATGGAAGATGGATTTTTATAAAAAAAATAATTTGTATGTTGAAAAACAAAAAACAAAATTATAATATAAATATATATATATACACTTGATTTTTATATATATTATATATGCATACATAAAGTATATATTTTATATTATCTTACAATTGTATATGTATATGTGTGTGTGTGTGTGTAGATTATACATATATTGTATATAAAACAAAAGTATACAAAAAGTGAATTTAGACATCACAAAATTATAATGTATATGTATATGAAATATATTTTTGTATATACAGTTGTATATAGTTTGTATATACACAGTATATGAAAAATTATTTGTGTGTGTGTGACCTTGGTATAAAAAAGTAAATTGG
>NC_140219.1:1715000-1732500 GCF_951802725.1 Rutilus rutilus | reverse complement strand
AGTCTTCAGCAGCGCTCAGATTAGAGGACCTGTTATGCCCTTTTTCAACCCTCTGGGCCCTGGAGGTGTTCAACATGCGCTGACATTTGTGCTTTGTCATGGCTAAAGTCTGATTACACTGTAATCAGCACAAACTCTGCTACAATCATATGTAAGCAGCATGTATGTAAAAGTTTGTATTTTTTGAGAAAATGATGTTTAAGCGTGGTTTGAGAAAAAACAAATTTGTCACTGAAATAAGGCCATAAAACTTGTTCACAAGACTTTTGAACATTGTATCACGTAGTCTAGAATTTTTTGCTTCAAAACTATGTGAAAATCATCCTTCCCTAACCCTGCCCACAAACAATATATTGATTTAAAATTTGTAAGACATGTTTTGTGTAAGAAAACTTTATGCGAGGAGGGCGTGAATCATCATGAACATTGATGAGTTTCACATCTGGGAAGACAAAGACCCTCCCATAAATCAGGTGGGACTGTGAGGGAACTAGAACAAAGAATGAGGAGAGATTAGAATGGCTTATTGATTGTTTGGATTTATTTACAACACAACATATAATCAGAAGATACACAGCAAGGGTCAAAAAGGCACATTATTGAACACACTGATCTAAACAGTGCGACTCGAACAGTCACACACCTCTGTGCCATTCATAAAACAGTTACCATATAACATACCTTTCATTTCCAAGGAGTTTGCTTTTTCATTTTACCATGTGTGTGTACGGAGTCTCATGTGAATGCTTAAGTCAGCAGGACTCATCGGTGGCATCTGGTCCCTGTAATAAATAAATAAATAAATAAAACCTGTGAACTTGCTGATATCAGGAGCAAGGCTGCACGATTTGGGGAAGAAAATCTAATTGGGATTTTTCTGGTTAATATTATGATTTACAATTCACACAATATATATATTCAGGCTTTCCCCCCCCCCCAAAAAATATTTTCTGTAAAGAAAAAATAATGTTATTGCTATTAACTATAAATCGTTAAAAAGGAACACTTCAGTACACTACACTAGAGAAAGAATATGGATTATCATATGTTACTTGAAATGTTTTCAGACGTTATGAAATGAGATTGGAGTAAAAACATATCCTAATGTTTGGCGCGTTTTGCTTTTCAAATGCACAGCACGACTGACCCGATCTCACAGCGCTCGCAGAGAACATTTACTGAAGCCATCGGTCCTCGAAACATTACTGTAACCACATTACAATAAACATCTATGATTGAGCAGATATCCACAAACACAGTATTTCATAGTAAACACCGGTCTATGTATTATTATATTCATCATGTTAGTGTAAATAAACTCATACTTTTAGATCATGCTATGTTTTATATTAAAGCGCATACAAACACTCTCGTGTCATACATGCATATTTATTTAGCATTTAAATGTTGCCTACCTGTCTATAGTTCATATTTCAACGTGTTTCTGTCGATTTAATACATTTTAGTCTAAAATTATAATAGTGTTATTGTTGCATAAACTTCACATTGTAACTGAACTGTTGCAGTTACAATGTGAAGTTTATGCAACAATAACACTATTATAATTCAGAATAGGCTACATTTCTTACCTTCAAGTCTTTCTCATCTTCTTCTTCTGAGGTAAAGCTCACAGCGTGTCTTCCAAACTCGAGGAAAAGCAAAGGAATGATGAAGTTTGATTGTTTGTTTAGAGATAATGAGGGCGTTAACAGGTTCGCGTTCCTTCACGTGGACTATTTGCATGTGAATCTCTTTTGCGCGTGTGTGTGTGTGTGTGTGTGGTCACATTAGAGCTAATGAGCTCTCGCTTGAGAAACTGGATATCTTACTGGTTTCATATAAATTACTTAAAAAGAGAACATTAGTTTTCGTTTTTGAATTGGATAATTTAAAAGTACACGCTTAAATGTTTCTAAAGATATATGGCTCATAAATGTGTGACAAGTATTCGTTGAGTTTTGTTTCAGTTTATAGACGTGCTCAAGAAAAAATAGTTCACGAGACGGAGAGGCAGAAAGCACACCCTGTTTATTCTCTTTATTTTACAAAAGCACAATGTTTTGATTTGATTGTAAGTGGACACATACAAAAGTAGACTTCTTAAAGATTCTGTTTTCATTTAAAAAAAAATCTGTATGACCATAAATGATGTATTTATACTTTATTCTGCGCATGAATTATTATAATGAGGAATATTGTGACGTGTTCCCGGAAGAAACTCAAGACTACAATGGAGGCGTTTCAGGAGTTCAGAAACACTGACACTGATATAGAGAAGAACTGTGTGACTTTGCAGAGCTTATTCATGATCTAACTGCAACATTACACACTGAAGAGAGATGACGATGGAAAGCATGGTGTTCTTTAAAAAAAAAAAAATCTTAATTGGCATTGATGGTTCCCATGAAGAATCATTAACATCCACGGAATCTTTCCATTGTACAAAAGGTTCTTTATAGTGGAAAAGGGTTCTTTAGATTTTTAATGTTCTTTGCAGAAAAAAAAAGTGATTTTTCAGAACTGATCACTTACAGGTGAAAAAATGAACCTTTTTGGAACCTTTATTTTGAAGAGTGTAGACCACGCTGTGTGTGTGTGTGTGTGTGTGTGTGTGTGTGTGTGTGTGTGTGTGTGTGTGTGTGTGTGTGTGTGTGACCTCGTGTTCAGCTAAAGGACAAACATAATGACCATAATCTGGGACCAGAACTGCATCATAACCACACGATGGGCAATAAATGTGTGATGTTCAGGAGGAGGGCAGGACGTATTGAATAATTCAGCCTCATGTCTGCATGCGTTAGCGTCAACAGGGCAAAACCTTGCGTCCTCAAACACACACACACACCATCTGAATTATTCACTGGGAGTGTGTGTGTGGTGCTGAGACAGCAGATGATCCTTTAAGAAACACACACTGAACTAATATGCAACACAGAGAAACGTAAATTATGAGAAAAATATCTTTCCCTGAATAATTGGAAATGTTTATGGTTGGTCCACATCCTGTTTTTTTTTTTTTTTTTTTGGCTCAATAATATTTCAGGAAAATTTATACATTTTAAATATATATTTAAAAAAAATATTTAATTTTATTACTATAATTTTACCTTTTTGTGTATATTTATATAATAATACTATATTAAAGTGAATATAATTAATATTTAATTACTATAAATAATAATTTATTGTTTTGTATTATATATTAGTTATAGTTTTTCCCCACAGTTCGACTGATTCACCATTTTATATATTTTGCATTTGTCAGATGCTTTATCTAAGTGACTCTCCAGAACATGTTAGGGTATGCTTACACGACACCATTTTCAACTAAAAACATAGAACTTTTAATTACCGTTTATTTACACGACAACAGCGTTTTGGGATCCTGAAGACGCAAACTTTTGAAAAAGGGTTTTAAAGGGCAAGTTTTTGAAAACGATAGCGTTATGTTATCATCTCTGTGTAAACTACAAAAACACGAATTTGTGAAAACGGTGCCGTCATGCGTTACATTTTCAAGTGACATCGCCATCTACTGGCCTAACAGCAGAATACAGCGATTTTAGTCGTTTCCGCAGGTCCGTGTGAACGGGGATCGTTGTCGTCTGTACATGAAAAACACAAAGGAAAATCTTTTTAATTTTTAGTTCATCGTTGTCATATAAACGAACCCTCATACAATGTTTTCAGCCTTTTCTTTGCTCGTCTCCTACACAGCCTGAACCAGAAGTGAAGGAAACGCCGCAGCAAGTGCTCGCTCGCGCAGCGGCCAAAGGCTTGTTAGACGGACTCCACCCGAACCAGCCAATCAGGAGAGAGGGCCGACGCCGACGGTCCCGAAGAACACCAGCCAATCGAGCGCCCTCCACGAAGACACGCCCACACACCACACACGAAGACACGCCCACACGCCACACAGAGCGACCAATCACTCGTGGCGGATTTCTTGAAGCACGAGATGAAGGGGAGCAACTCGGCGCCGATGGTTTATCATCAGAGCGACAGCAGAACTCAGTCTCGCAGTTCGTCACAATACGGTTAATTTAACTAGTTAATAACAATATCTTGGTAACACTTTACAATAAGGTTCATTAGTTAACATGAACTAATAATGAACTGCACGTATACAGCATTTATTAATCTTTGTTAATGTCAATTTCAACATTTACTAATACTTTATTAAAAACTTGTTGACATTAGTTAATGCACTGTGAACTAACATGAACAGCTTTATTTTTATTAACTAACATTAACAAAGATTAATAAATACAGTAACAAATGTATTGCTCATGGTTAGTTCATGTTATTTAATACATTAACTAATGTTAACTAATGAACCTTATTGTAAAGTGTTACCGATATCTTTAACCTGTTAACTGTCACCCCGACTGTTAAGCATAAATCTGAGCTTAAATGTTGTAATTAATGAACGCTTTGTAATACAAACATACTGTTGGTCTCTTTTTAACTCTTTCCCCACCAGAATATTTTGTTGTATGAATATCTGAACATGCAATATATCAAAAGAAAGAATATGGTGAAAACATGGATTGCCGGAACTACTGAGTGTGCCAAACTAAATATTTAACTAATACAATCTATATATTTTACAAAACAATCTAAAGCCATATCAAGTTGTTAAAAATGTGAAATTGATGTCACAAAAATTGAGCCGCTAAATTACTGTCCACTTTCAAAAAGGTTTTACAGGATGAATTTTGAGTGAAGTTTTCAAATTATACGCAATTTGTGATAATCATTAAAATCTGTGATTGGGAAAAAAGGCTGTTAAGAAAGCTCCCGGGACGCTGACGGTTAACAGGCTCGATCAGACGTTAACGGAAATGTTTTTTCAGAGTAAAGCACTGAGGAAAACTAACCAAACGTCCGGTTTACTTCTCTATCTCCGCAGATCAACCGTCTAGGTCTCGACGTCTCTTTCAGGGCGTGTTCTCCAGGACAGGCTCCACCCCTAACACAATAGGCCACACCCCTAACACAACAGGCCACACCTTTAAGACAGCAGGCTCCACTCCTAACATAACAAGCCCCGCCCACAACACAACAGGCTCCACCTTTAAGACAACAGGCTCCACCTCTAACATAACAGGCCCTGCCCACAACACAACAGGCTCCACCCCTAACCTCGCCTCTTTCTCTGATTTATACTGTACTGGTTCGAACACTGCTTCAGTGTCTGTAATCGACGATCACTCCTCGACGCCGGTCGCTCCGCCTAAAGGCCGACAGGAAGTTCTAAGGCTGACGACTGTCATGTTTCCTCCCGTTCTGTCGTCAAGCGACGGTCTTCTTCCCCAGAGGCGGAGCCATGCTCTTACAAACCCCGCCCACACCCGTACAAGCCACGCCCACACCCATCTGCACTGGAGTAGCTCGACACCGGCTCTTCCTCGAACCCAAGTGGCATTCAGAGTGAGACTGAATCATCTGAGGCCGTGGCTGTGACACACACACACACACTCTCTCTCTCTCTCTCACTCACTCACTCACTCACTCACTCACACTCTCACAAACACACACTCACAAAAACACACACACACTCTCTCTCTCTCTCACACACACACACACACTCCAGAAGCATTAGTGAGGCTACCGTCAGTATTTTACTCTATCTTAGTAATTAAGACGTTAAGAATGTTAATTAGACGTGCTATATATCTGTTTAAGATCGCATCTAAGTAATTATCACTACTAAACTACACTGTTTAAATGTCACTGCCATCAAATTGCCATCAGCATATTTTCCCATATCATTTGGAACAAGCATGCAAATAAAACAAGGAGAGACTCATTTTTTTGTTTTGATGTCATTTATTTCCACAACATGTTACATTAATATGGTGTAAAAATGAGTGTCTTAGTGGTTGATCTGAGTTTAAAATATCATTTTGTGCGAAATAACATTCCTGTGTTTGTCTATTTTTGACTTGTACTGTAGCAGGGGTTAGACGTGTGTGTGTGTGTGTGTGGCTCATCTAAAGCCCGAAACGCTCTACGCATGTACACAAAACCTTTTAGCTAAGCAAGCTGGAGTTCATGCATCACTGCGTTCCACGATTCATAATGCAATGCGAGTACATTTAGCATTTCCAGCCTCAAAGGCCGTTATAGCGCAACATTAGCGTAAACCAGCGTCCGCTAATGCTTCTCAAACAGTCAACGGTTGAGGAACTGCCTTAAGACAATGTTGCTCTTTAAAGTCAACAGGGTTTGCATCATTTTACTCTCACAATGTGACATATTTCTGAAAGAAACAGTATATTTTATGGAGAAAAACATGGGACTTTATTTTACCATTTGAGAATTTATGCAATTGTAAAACATCCTCTAGCACAGATCAAATATGATCATCAGGTTTATTTGCTCAATCATTGCATTGCATCACATGTTTTAAAACTACAGAGCTCTGATCATAAAACTGAGCATTTAAATATCATCTTACTAAGACATTATTGGCGGATATTGATATTTATATGCATATTATGTAAGTATCTGCTACTGTTATAAAGATCACGTTGATTTACATTATAAGCGTTAGCATTTCATCACTTTTTGACCATATAAATATGAGCGTTTGCTCAGTTTGGGCCTCTGAGCTGTTTTTTCCCCTCCAGATTCTCACTATATGAGCCATAAAAGCTTGATGCATCAAATATGATCCTCAAAAACAAAAAACTCAATGTTTAATAAACCGTTCCAATTCAAAATATTAGATTTTTCGGACTACTATTTCCTATGTCAGGCTTTAATGTTGACTAACGTGAACGCGTCTTTAACTGGACATCTGAATCAAAACACCTGGTTTCATGTCGTTGAGACATTTAAAGGACAGTATTGAGGTCTCTTGCGTTGTGTATGTATTCCAAGCGTTCATGTCTGCATTTGCGTACTTGTGCAGGGAATCTCTCAGGCTTTAGTGTTTAAATGAAGCAGAAGTGTATCTGTGTGGTCAGAAAATTCAGTTTTGCTCGCATTACAGTGTTGTTTTGAGCAGATATAGTGTGTGAACATCATGATGTGTGCTTGCTAAAACATTTCACACACACGTTCCCCTTTTCCTGCTACCAAACACCAGAAAATTCCCTCTAAATTTCTTGGGAAAAGAGATCAAAATTTCAAAGGATCCAATTTCCTCGTGTGGACGAGTGGCATTGAATGAGTGGGTGGTTTGAAATGAAACACACTTATGGCACAGATCTGAATCCAGGTCACGTGTGCAAAGACTGAGTTACATTGATCTGAGCGTGACCGTAATCGGTGAGACGTGAACTCTGACGCCCTCGAAATACTTCAGTGAAAATGTGTCAGTGTAAGGCAAACTCATGCTTTATTCAGGACACTCAACGTTCGAAAAGCTTCTCGTTACGCACAGCGACATCTTGCATTATACTTTTTGTCTTTTGTTATGTTGTGTGTTTCTCTTCTCGACCGCATCGGTAGACACACACACACACACACCTGCTGTCCATCACAGCTGTTCTGCTCCGTCATTGGTGGGGAACCTCGGGGGCGGGCTTCTTTTTCAGAGTGTCTATGATTGATTGGACGCCGCGCTTCACGCTGGACGTTACGCGGCGAGTGACGGAGTCGCTAGGAGCCGGAGTCGAGGAGCCCGTCTTCTCCAGACACTTCTGATACCGCAACTAGAGGAAAACACAGGATTATACACAACGAACATGTGTGTACGCAACAACTTAAACTTTATGTACAGCATGATATTCAAGAAACTTTTAAGCTCGCTCGAGAATTTTTTTGCGTTCGCTTGAGAAATGTTTGCGTTTGTACAAGAAACTTTTGCGTTCGTTCGAGAAACTTTTTAGTTCGTTCAAGAAACTTGCGTTTTTTCACTCGAGAAACTTTTGCGTTCGTTTGAGAAACTTTTGCGTTTGTTCGAGAAACTTTTTAGTTCGTTCAAGAAACTTGCGTTTTTTCACCCGAGAAACTTTTGCGTTCGTTTGAGAAACTTTTACGTTCGTTAGAGAAACTTTTGAGTTCACTCAAGAAACTTTTGCATTCATTCAAGAAACTACGTTCGTTCGAGAAACGTTTGCATTCGTTCAAAAAACGTTTGCGTTCGTTCGAGAAACTTTTGCGTTCGCTCAAGAAATTTTTACGTTCATTCTAGAAACTTTTGCGTTGCGTTCACTCGAGAAACTTTTGTTTTGATTTCACTCGAGAAACTTTTCCGTTTGTTCGAGAAGCTTTTGAGTTCGTTCAAGAAACTTGCGTTCGCTCAAACTTTAGCATTCACTCAAGAAACGTTTGCATTTGTCCGAGAATGTTTCGTGTTCGCTCTGAAAAAAAATTGTTCGTTCAAGAAACTTTTGTGTTCGTTCAAGAAACTTTTCCGTTCGTTCGAGAAGCTTTTGAGTTCATTCAAGAAACTTGCGTTCGTTCGAGAAACTTTTGCGTTCGCTCAAGAAATTTTTACGTTCATTCTAGAAACTTTTGCGTTGCGTTCACTCGAGAAACGTTTGCATTTGTCCGAGAATGTTTCGTGTTCGCTCTGAAAAAAAATTGTTCGTTCAAGAAACTTTTGTGTTCGTTCAAGAAACTTTTCCGTTCGTTCGAGAAGCTTTTGAGTTCATTCAAGAAACTTGCGTTCGTTCGAGAAACTTTTGCGTTCGCTCAAGAAATTTTTACGTTCATTCTAGAAACTTTTGCGTTGCGTTCACTCGAGAAACTTTTGTTTTGATTTCACTCGAGAAACTTTTCCGTTTGTTCGAGAAGCTTTTGAGTTCGTTCAAGAAACTTGCGTTCGCTCAAACTTTAGCGTTCACTCAAGAAACGTTTGCATTTGTTCGAGAATGTTTCGTGTTCGCTCTGAAAAAAAATTGTGTTCGTTCAAGAAACTTTTGTGTTCGTTCAAGAAACTTTTGCGTTCGCTCGGACAATTTTTTGTGTTTGTTCGAGAAACTTTTCCGTTCGCTCAAAAGAATGTTTGCGTTTGTTCGAGAAACTTTTGCGTTCGCTCGGACAATTTTTTGTGTTTGTTCGAGAAACTTTTCCGTTCGCTCAAAAGAATGTTTGCGTTTGTTCGAGAAACTTTTGCGTTCGCTCGGACAATTTTTTGTGTTCGTTCGAGAAACTTTTCCGTTCGCTCAAAAGAATGTTTGCGTTTGTTCAAGAAACCTTTGCGTTCGTTGAATAAATGTTTACGTTCGTTGAAGAAATGTTTACGTTCTTTCGAGAAACTTTTCTTGAATTTCTTTTTGCGCTCGTTCAAGAAACCGTTCGTTTTGTCTCCCATCCAATTATGTATAATGTATTTAACCTGCAATATTCTTTAAATGAGAAACAGGTGACACTCACCACACAGGCCGACTGCACGGCCTCCGACACACTCCCCGCGTTGGGTTCGCACCAGAACACGTGACATTGGAAGTGCTGGTTTCCAGTGTCCATGATGAAGGCAAACGTATGAACGTCGCGTCCCACACCCATGAAGGACAGGAATCGCACTCGACACTCCACTATGACCTCCTCCTCCTCCTCTTCCTGCCCGAACAGAAGAGAAATGACAATAATAAACCCGTCTCTCCGATGTCACCACAGGCCTGTTGGAGACACTTCAATCCATCAGACGTTTGGAATAAATGTGAATGTGCCATCAGGGTCCAAGTGGACTGGAAAGAGAAAAATGTGTCATGTGTCTCAGATTGTCCTGGTGTCCATATGGAACAAGCTTTGTGTCGTTTTGACATTTAATCTCACAATATACGGTAACAATGTAAATGTAAGATCTAAATCAGTATAGAATCAAAATTACATGGGCTTATATCTGCAAGAATTTTAATTTTATTTTGATACATTTTTGACATACAGTATTGTGCAAAAGTCTTAGGCATGTTATCTCCCCCCCCCCCACCCACATTTTTTTTTTTAAGTCAGTTATTTCTATCTTTTGCTGTAGTGTGTCAGTAGGAAATATCAGTTTACATTTCCAAACATTCTTTTTGCCATTAATTGTAATAATCCAGTGAGATTTGTGTATGCACAAGGAGTCTGACAGCAGTCAGCAGTCGGTATGATCGGTATTAACATGCCTAAGACTTTTGCACAGTACTGTATATCAGACAAACCGAGATGGATTAGTTTGAAAAAGGTTTGTTTATGAGGGGGATGGAAATGAATGTGCTTTTAGTGTTTGTTTTTATTTTAATCTATTATGAAGTTTATAGCAAAACTGTGAATCTGTTTAAAGCGCCACCCAGTGTCAGACGGAGGAATGCGGTTTGAGGTCTCTGGTTTCACAGTGTCAGACAAACACACAAACAGGTTCAGGGCAGAAACACAAATAAATGAGTGATTTTACGAGAGCGTTGACCTTTTCTTTGCTGACAGTGACGGCGGCGTCGGCGACGTTCAGCAGGACGGGCGTCCAGTCCTCTTTCCCTGCCGAGGACATCAGACTCTCCACCGCTGCGTTGATCATGTCCATGCCTGAACACACACCACAGGTCTGGACACTTACACAGGACCAACTTCCAAATGTACAACATGACTCCAGAAGCTCGTGATCTGTGTCAGTGTCTACAGAGTGTGAAAGACGGACTCACTTTCTGTGAAATCAATTTGACTTGATTTATAGACGCTCGTGTGAGTGAGCGTGTGTGTGTGTGTGTGTGTGTGTGTGTGAGAATGTCTATGTGTGTGTGTGTGTGTGTGTGTGTGTGTGTGTGTGTGTGTGTGTGTGTGTGTGTGTGTGTGTGTGAATGTCTATGTGTGTCTGTGAGTGAGTGAGTGTGTGTGTGAGAGAGAGAGTGAGTGAGTGAAAGTGTGTGTGAGCAAGCGCACGTGTGTGTGTGTGTGTGTGTGTGTGTGTGTGTGTGTGTGTGTGTCTGTCTGTGAGTGAGTGTGTGTGAAAGTGTGTGAGTGAGTGTGTGTGTGTGAAAGTGTGTGAGTGAGTGTGTGTGTTACCTATCGGTCTCAGCACTGATGTCATTCCCAGGTAAAACACATGGAAACTGTGTTGTTGGTCAGTCTTTGGTGTTGGAAACTCTACTGAGAAACACACAGATGAGAAACAGGACCTGAACATCACAGAAGGGAATCGTCACTTCTCACACACACACACACACACACACACAGCTCTTGATGTATGATGAAAACAGAACAATGGGTCCCTCGGGAACGAGTAATCCTGCACTGGGCATTTTTGCATTATGAATACGGATAGTTTCTTCAGGATGAGCGCGAGTGAAGCTGCTGTGATGAAGATGAAGACGAAGATGAAGATGAAGAACAGCGGTAACACGGTTTAATAGTGTCAGTGCTTTAACACTGTTCTCTCCATATCTCACTGATCACTGCAGGCATTTACACACCTAATGAAATCAAGCGCTTGTGCTGTGCTGAGGTCAGCGCGTCCCGTCACACACACTTTATTTATGGACTCCTCTATACACACACACACACACAGGGTTTGAAATTAACACCCGCCAACCCGCCAAATGCGGGTAAGAATCATCGGTGGCGGGAAACGCTGTTTTTTACTTATCATGTTTACTCAGTTTGCTGGAGAAGTTCGTGTAAATCATGAGTCTTCATGATATATTAAATATTGCGCACAATCTGCTCATATCTGCTTACTTGAACACACACGTCACTGCACAACATATAACGGCGCGCTTGTTCATTTGCATTGAAGCAATAGTGAAGATTAATAAGCATTTGGTGAACAGAAAATATTATTTATTATTTATTAATATTATATTATTTATGTTGGTTGTCCTGTATTGATCTGTCCACCTAAAACACATGTGTGGTGATGAGGATGAAAGAGGAAGAGGAGGAGATGCTGGATGACAGGATTTGGTTTGACTAAGAAATTATTGTATGAACACCAAATTTTATAATAAGCTATAGCCGATATCTTTTCTTTTTCTGGCTAGTAGAAGTTCTGAATGGCCGGTAACTTAAATATTTTGTAGCCAAATTGGCCGGTGAGTGAATTAATAAATCTAAACAGTCTATTTATATCTACGTTTTTGCTGCAACAAGATGTTACGACGAAACGATGAATCTCTGTGAAGTAAAAACATCACGACCAATGAAATACAAGCATTTGCGTCATGTGATCAGAACTCCAGATACACGTGGAGTTCAGTCAGTGAGTCCGTTCACACACTACAGACGTTTGATCGAAATGAGTTTTGTAGAGTAATATAAATTGGGCCTAAATACTAATTTATTTTAAAAACTATTACATTTTACAAACTTTAAAACAGCTAAAAACCAATATGTGAGCTGACATCATATTTTATTATTTTAACATCATTTTTAAGTCTTCGAAAACCTGCATATATGAGGGAATTTTAAAAAGTGTGATTTTTCGACCTGGAAAAGTCATGGAAATTAATACAAGCTAAAAAATCATGGACACTTTTATAATTAACATAAATTGTTTATGATGTAAAACTATTTATGATTTAAAAAAAAAGAAAGTATATCCTTCATGGGGGCCTTCACATACTGTCTTTGGAGTCAAACGGCTGAGAAGCGCAGCTCTAAAGCTCATAATCATCAGAGTTCAGATTTGACAGGTCATGTGACTGTACATCCAAACGTGTGTGAGTCTCTCACCTGTCAGAGGAACATCTGAGCTGAACTGAGACGAGGATCCTGCGCCGGCACACACACTCTTGCGTTCGGCCATGATCTGAGAAAACAAGCAGAACAACTGAAAAAAAGCCTCCGTCGCTTCATCCTCGTGCATGAGGATGGACAGCGCATACTAACACACACACACACGCACACGCGCACGCACGCGCACGCTCGCATACTACTAACACACACACACTTACACTCAAACACACACCCACACACAAACACTCACTCACTCAAACAAACACACACACACACACACTCACACAAACACACACCCACACAAACACTCACTCACTCAGACAAACACTCACTAAAACAAACACACAAACACTCACTCACTCAAACAAACACACACACACACACACACACACACACACACACACACACACACACACACACACACACACACACACACACACACACACACACACACACACACACACACACACACCACCACACTCACTCACTCACTCAAAGAAACTCACAAAAACACACACACCCACACACTCACTCAAACATACACACACTTAAACACACTCACACAACACACCCAAGCTCACGCACACAAACACACGCGCTCACACACGCTCGCATACTACTAACACACACACACACACACACACACACACATGCTCGCATACTAACACACACACACACACACACACACACACACACACACACACACACACACACACACACACACACACACACACACTACTAACACACACACACACACACACACACACAGACAGACACACACACACACACACACACAGACACACACAAACACATACACACTCACTCACACACACACTGAACAGCAGAGAAATGGCTTTAGATGAAAGAGGACAGATGATTGGTTGCTGAGTCTCTTTCCTCATAAATATTCATGAGCCAGATAATAAATATGTGACTAGTGATTCAATTTGTCCATGAGAATGTGTGTGTTGTCCTGCTGTGTGAGTGTGTGTCCTCACCGTGGAGCAGATCAGCTTCAGGCTGCTGGCCACGGTTTCTGCAGGACTCTCACACTGAAACACGTGGCATTTCAACACACGCGTGTTCTTGTCACGGGCCACATACGCAAAATCCCTGAAACACAACAACAGAGGCGTCAGTGAAGCAACACTCAGATCACCAGATCAGCTTCAGGTGAGCAGATATAAACAGGTGAACAGGTTAGCTGGTTTAAATGATTCTCTCAACTAAATTCTGTAGCAAATACTTAAAAGTCATTTAAATGTTCCCCTCTTTGAGCACATTGTACTGAAAATCATTCTCAGAAATCAGTTTATAAAATTTAAATAAAAACAATGCAAAAAAGCAATGAAAATAAAACACTTACTAAAAAGCAATTACATTTAAAAAATGTAAAATTAAAGTCCTCCTGTAGTCAGTCAACGTATCCCTTAAAACTCATCTCTGAGCACCAAAATGACATATTTAAACTTTTTTTAATTCAATTCTATTCACATTTATTTGTATAGCGCTTTTCACAATACACATCATTTCAAAGCAGTTTTACAGAAGGTGCATGAGTCCACATTACACTTTAGAGAGATCTGTTATCAGAGGTCAATGTCTAAGTTATGCATTTCAGAAAATCACAGTCAGCGAAAAATTTATTAATTTAATGCAGAAACAATGAGCTCATTGAAGTAATGAATACTTTTTCCTTGAAAAAAATTCCTTGAAATATCTTGAATGTAACTCGACACCCTTGCCTCATTTAGTATGCGCGGTTCTATGAATATGCAAATGAGCCCCGCCTCCACTCACTCACTCAGCTCAGAGATCCACTGGTTGACGATCAGACGTTGATCTGATTGGTTACAAGGTAGTTTGTGACGTCAGAAACACCAGCGATTTCAAAGCGTGTGTTTGAGACTGTCTTTGGTTCACTGCAGTTTTAAGGAGGAAATACTCAGCAATGCTGTCGACTTATGAACTTACACATGGTTTGTGTTAAAGCACATTAAAAACACCACATAGACACATAAACAACATTAAAAGATGGATTTTCACCACAGGGGGACTTTCAATTAAAAACATGCATGCCATGTGACCATTAACTAACATCAGAGAGCCATGAACGTGTGACTGTGCTGTAAAATTATTGAAATATTAACTCAAAATCTCAGGGGGGCTTCAAGTAAATATCTGAGCTAAAAAAAAAAAACCATCTGGGAAACCCGATGGAAATGAATCAAGCACAGGAACCTCACAGATTCACAGTGTGATTCCCACAGATGAAAATGATGTATTACACTCAGATCGAAGAGCCTTTAATCAGCAGCTAATGAGACACCTGGAACAAAAACATCCATCAGAGAGAGAGACACGTGAGAGAACTGGTAGAGGAATATATACGTGTGTGTGTGTGTGTGTGTGTGTGATGAATTTAAAGGTTAATGGTTTTGTGGCCGTGTTTCAGTGTCACTGGTGACATTCAGAGAGTTTGCTTCAACACAGTCAAACTGATGCAGCAAACGCTTTCTGGCGTCGAGAACGGCTCAATCTGAGCAAACGCACAAACACACACGTCAAACGCACAAACACACACGTCAAACTGCTGGACTGACACAAACACACACGTCAAACTGCTGGACTGACAAACACACACGTCAAACTGTGCTGGACTGACAAACACACACGTCAAACTGCTGGACTGACACAAACACACACGTCAAACTGCTGGAGTGACAAACACACACGTCAAACTGCTGGACTGACACAAACACACACGTCAAACTGCTGGAGTGACAAACACACACGTCAAACTGCTGGACTGACAAACACACACGTCAAACTGCTGGAGTGACAAACACACACGTCAAACTGCTGGACTGACAAACACACACGTCAAACTGCTGGACTGACACATATTACTGCATGATGCTGTTATTTTAGTATAACTGAGATACTATAGTTTTAATAATATTTAAAATGTTTTTATTTTTATATTTCCATTTTTAGTTAAAGTTTTAGTAATTTTGTTTGTAGTATTGTTTGTCATTTTTAATAATTTTTTTAATGTTGATACATTTTTTTTATAATAATTTAGTCAGTTTTATTACCTTTTAATTTTTTATTACATAGTATTTTAGTACCTAATGTAATGAAAATAAGAAATGTTTACTTGGCAACTAGCTGAAAAAAAGTTTATTTTTTTATATTTTATTTAACATGAATTATTAATTTAATAAGTCAAATTACAATAAATAATTTTACAATAAAAAATAAAATAAAAATCGAAATAAAACCCTTTCAGAAGCAATAAAAATAATGAAAAAATATATCAAAATAAATCAATAATGAATTAAATAAATAAAAAAATGGTCAAAATAAAGATTTTTTTAAAAATTGTGTAAAAAAATCTAAATTAATCAATTAAATAAATTTTCCCCCTTTCTGCCACTCTCTTTGACGTCATGTCGAATGGGTTAGACCCTAGGGGTCGTATCTGGGAGCCCCAAGCACCTCGGATGTTTTTGGCGTGTGGAATTTGCATGCCTGGCCTATAAAAAGACACATTCAGGTTTGTTTCTCGGAGCCGAAGCATCGCGTCTCTAGGGATGAGAAGCAAATCCATTCCCTTCACCTCAGCTGGATCCATAGAGCACATTTCAGCGCTCTCTCTCTCTCTTAACGGCACAGATCAGTGTGAGACGTTCCCCTAAGAGCTTCAGCGGCGATATAACAGAGGCGATTTCCCTTTATAATAAAGAGCAAATTCCTCTAAAAGAACTTCACGGCGGATCGTGTGTTTTTTAAAGATGCCGTTCTGTCCGTGTCCTTCTGGATGCGGTCGATATTAGGAGTGTAACGATGCCCTCATGATTCGATACACATCACGATACTGAACTCACGAGATGATATTATTGTGATACGTCAAGACATATGATAAAAGATTAACAAAAGATTTACTGTTGATTAAAATGCTGAATTTGATATTTCATTGTGTGTGTAAATGAATAGTCTTGGACTTGATGCTGAAACCCAAAGCACAGGACAATAGAGACACCAGAATAACAATATTCATGATTCTGAAGCTGAAAACACAGAATTATTGTAGACGAATATGCTTGATCTCTGTCACTGACTAGATATATTTAACATAATGTCGGCTACTTTTTACTGGTAACATTAGACATTATCAGGACACACACATATGCATTATTATACATTATATATAGTAGTTTAATGTAGTACTGACACTAAAACTCTGAAAACTTGAATTTCTTTCTAACACAGTAATTTTTATTTTGGGTTCTATCCACGATACATATTGTCACTATCCACGATACATTGTTACACTCTCTACCCGCAGCGCTCTCGACAGGTTATGCTCCTCTAGGGCTGGGTGTCGAGTTCGATACTTTTTAGACACTGCCCGAATTGCCTCAATACCATCAAGTATCAAAAAATGTCTTGTCATTCGGTACCAAATTTCGATACCTAATGCCAAGTTCACACTGCACGATTTTCATAGTAGTTCTTTTTCACTGTTCTTTTCACACTGCACAACTATCTGGGGTAACGCTCAGTCACTGCTGTGTTCACACTGAACGATGGATCGGCGACAGGAGGCGACACTGCATGACTTTACAAAAGAAAGAAATCGCCGACAACTTCTGCTTGGTCCGAAAACTACGTTTCACAACCAAACACTCATGAGAAGTGATAAGGAAATAACGCAAGATCACGTGTGCGCGAGACTGAAATTGTTATTTAAAATGATAGCCTGCAAGAAGATTGTGATCCAAATTGTCTGTTTGCTGATTTGCAGCGAAAAGGAGAAAGAGAAAAACAGATTATGCAGGAGGAAATGTTTGTGTTACCGAAGGAGTGTTACCGAAGGAGTATTACC
>NC_140219.1:1680000-1710000 GCF_951802725.1 Rutilus rutilus | reverse complement strand
AGTTGACCTGGTGAAGTTTGGGTCTGCAGCGACACCTGCTGGCTCACGCTGGTACTGCAACTTCAATCTGAAATACTAACTCACTGAAACTGACAAAACTTTGAGATAATTTATAATTATTACTAAAGATGTTTCCTATGAGGTTACATACTGTAGTGTACATAGTTAGTGCTTGAAGCTGAACAGAGTTAGTGCACTAAATCAAGTCAAGTCACCTTCATTTATACAGCGCTTTAACAATATAGATTGTTTCAAATCAGCTTTACAGTGATAATAGGAAATTACAGTTACAAACCATTAGGCAGTAAAGGCGTTTGCTCAAACTATAGCAGCGATACAGCGAATAGTTGTGCTAAAAGAGCGCTTTCAAAGGCCAGTGAAAGCATATACTGCCAGTTAAA
Source organism: Rutilus rutilus (assembly GCF_951802725.1). Lineage (NCBI taxonomy): Eukaryota > Metazoa > Chordata > Actinopteri > Cypriniformes > Leuciscidae > Rutilus > Rutilus rutilus. Next base: position 1,709,599 of record NC_140219.1, on the reverse strand, counting down.
GCTACAATATGTAAGATTTTTGTAATAAAATATCCAAAAGTCACTCTCACAGTGTGATATACTTCCTGCGGTTGTGTACTTACAACATCCCAAAAGTTCCCAAAGATTTTTAATTTCAGAGAAATTTCCATTTTAAATAATGGCGCGTCCATGTTCACGTAATATCCGCGTTATCCCTGGTTTCCGCTCGTTCTGCCGTAGTAACCATGGCGACAGACGCGGACAACTGCGTTACGTCTAGCGGCGCGCTCACGCTGTTGTTGTTTCGTTCAAACATTATGGATCATGGCAAGCAGACTTTGGGACAAAAGGAGAACTAAAACGAGGATCAATATCGGCGTGGCGTTTTCGAGATGCCGAGAGCTAGCGTCCGCGGCTAACTTCCACTCGACAGAGACGCGCAAATGTAGAAGTGAGCAAACGTACATAAAACGAATCAATGTTATACAGCTCAACATGAAGAAACGTTAGAATATGATCAGTATGTTATGCTAATGTTGATCTCGCTCACTGCTAGTCTCATACAGACAAGCTAACACACAGAATAACATTATAACTTTAACACACTCAAATGCAGTTTAGTGTGATAGTGTAGAGCAAGTGAAACAGCGCTGCGTTCCCTCACACGTTTCATTCGTCTAATAAACTGCCCTGTGTGAGTGTTATTCAGCACTAGCGGGTAAGTTAGTTCGGCAGAATGAAATGTCCTCATCTCTTTATATCCGCGGGACTCGCGTGTGGCGCTGAGATCTGTCTCTCATTAGCACTCGAGCCCTGCTTCACCACAGTCATGTTAAACACATCAGTGTATTCACTCATCCATAAACATTATTAGATCCTTCAGCATGACGACGAGTTCCATAATTCCGCTTATGCGTCATCAACCGACGCCTTTGTTATTGTAAGAGGTTAGCGACCCCTAGTGGCGATACAAAATTACATAATTCACAATTCGGACGTTAAATGTCTCTCATGGGGTCATGCGGTATTTTCATCATTTACAGGGATTAGTCTGTGATTTTATTGCCGTCTGAATCCAGAATGTCAGTGTTTTTTCTCACCCAACCCGCGTAAAAATCCCTGGCCAAAATACCAACGTTTTTTGACAAACACGGTCGTGTGGCGATTTAATTTCCGTCCGAATCCACATCTCTGAGTTCACAAGAAGAGATTAAAAATTAACTGTTTAAATCCTTTTGGATCAATGTTGAGCACCGTACGTACGATACACACTTATTACTGAAATGCTGGAAATTACAATATTTCATCACAGCTCCACCTCAGCGAACGAAAAAATGGGAAAGAGAAGTAAAGCACGTAAACATTTGTAATGGGCCGTATTTGTGGCAGCAATATATGATAACATTTTTAAATATGTAGGCTAGGCTATTATGTATGGAAGCTTGTTTCCGCCACAGAATAAAACATTTTAATTGTGTGAAATAAAGTCACAATTGCGTCTTATAAAGTCAGAATTCTGACTTTTTTTCTTCGCAATTGCGACTTTATATCACACAATTCTGACTTTATAACACATAATTGTGACATCTTTTCTCAGAATTGTGAGATATAAAGTCCAATTCTAAGAAAAAAAAAGACTGACTTTTTTCTTTCTTTTTTACCTCTGAATAACACGCAATTGCGACTTTACATCTCCCAATTGCGTATTATAAAGTCAGAATTGCGAGATATAAACATGCAATTCGGAATTTCAAGTATATTTCTCGCAATTGCGAGTTTATATCTCATAATTCTGACTTTATAACCTGCAATTGCGACTTTATAACCTGCAATTGCGAGTTTATATCTCATAATTCTGACTTTATAACCTGCAATTGCGAGTTTATATCTCATAATTCTGACTTTATAACCTGCAATTGCGACTTTATAACCTGCAATTGCGAGTTTATATCTCATAATTCTGACTTTATAACACGCAATTTTGACTTTATAACCTGCAATTGCGAGTTTATATCTCATAATTCTGACTTTATAACACGCAATTTTGACTTTATAACCTGCAATTGCGAGTTTATATCTCATAATTCTGACTTTATAACCTGCAATTGCGACTTTATAACCTGCAATTGCGACTTTATAACCTGCAATTGCGACTTTATAACCTGCAATTGCGACTTTATATCACGTAATTCTGAGATAAAAAGTCAGAATTGTGAGATTAAAAAGTCGCAATTACCTTTTTTATTTTTCACTCTGTGGCGGAAACTAGCTTCCATAATTATGGGCTAATATAGTTTGTATTATTTTTTATAATATCCCGTGAGTTAGCCTGGGTGCCAGCCCGAACCCCGCCCACAACATTTTTTGGTCGGGAAGTTCGGTCTGGACTCGATCCATTGAGGAGTAATTATGCTCGGCTCCTAGAAGGCCGAGCCAATCAAATTGCCAGGGCGGGCTTTAATCGATGATGGACAGATGGTCTGCGGTTACGTCACCAAAGAGCGCTTGATTTGAATTAGTTTACAACAAAGACGACTGCAGCTGGAGAATTGAGATTTCACGAGTTCACATTTACAAATAAGTCAGATAGAATAAATGCGTAGGCTATATGAGATGTCATGAGTTCACACAAATAAGTCGATAGAATAAATGCGTATATGACGTGCTGTCCGAGGAGAGGGCTGTGGGCTCGGTAGCCATACTCCCCCCGTGTTCCTGGTTGTGAGAGAACAAGACAAGAGTGAGGATTCGGGGTGGTGGAGGGATGCTGAAAAACTGTCAAGGAGTGTTAGGTAAGTTGACAGAGTGAATATGCTTCCGCGGTAACGTTAGACATGGTATTGTTTGATGACAAGTTGATATTGGATTGAGTACGTGCTCCTCCCGAACTTTGTTTATGAAACATCATGTGTAGATTCCGCCATCGCGTCTGTTATAGAAGATATCCACAGCGCATTCATTTTAAAAGAGGAACAGAGAGCCGCGACATTTTGTTGGTTGAAAATATGAATGAAGGACATGCGTCATTTACTCCGTTGCTCTGATTGGTTGTAGGTCTATCCAATTGAGTGCAGAGGTTTTTTTTTTCCTAGTTCGGTTGAGACACGCCCCATAATCAAATCTCTATGGAGCAGTCTCAGACTCACATTCTGACTAGAATATGAGTATGACGAAGTCAGGCTACCCGTGAGTGCTAATAAATGCAAATTTCAACTATTTCTTTTAAGTGCTTCTTTTATAAAGAATACTTTAGAGTCTTTGCAGCGCGCTAAGAGACAGCGTTATCGGGAAATCCAGCCCAGATCTCACACCGAAATATAATATTATAAAATCTCAATGCCTCCAGAAATAAGTATCAGTTTCCACATCAGAAGCCTTGCTCTCCGTCCAGATGACGTCACTGGATTCTCTCGCTGTCGTTGTGAGAGATTCGCTCTGCCCTGGAGTCAGTGAATCAATGTGGTTTATGGTTCAGCAACACACTCACACACACACACCAGAGGAACCACCGTCTGTGAAACACACACTCACTCAGCAGAGAGAGAGAGTGAGCGCTGTAATGCCTCTCATCACTCTCTGCGTCTCTCCAACACGTCTCTGCCATTAACACTGAACACTAAAGCTTTCATCTTCCTCAGGGGACGAGAGAGAGAGAGAGAGAGAGAGAGAGAGAGAGAGAGAGAGAGAGAGAGAGAGAGAGAGAGAGAGAGAGAGAGAGAGAGAGAGAGAGACCATTCATCACAGAACAGCATGCTACTCACACTATCATTCCTGCAGTATGTACTGGGCACACAGGAATTGTCTAAAATGTGCAGTAAATCACTGAGCAGACGCATACTGTATCCCACAATGCACTGCACTCGACTTCCCCTCATACTATTATTTCTGCAGTATCTTTATGCATGAAATACCCAAATTTCAGAAAGCATGCACATCTAAAAAAAAATAACAGTCAGGTGCACAACCAAAGAATATATAGCGTGCATCTTTACGCCACATGCAAATAAGCTGTTTACAGTAACTCCGCCCACCAGTGCCTGATTCAGCCAATCAACACCTGTCTGAGGGATCAGTGATGCGGAGACAAACCCGAGTACAAATCCACCTTTTCCTGAACTCTTTCTTCTCCCTTTTCCCATCACGTATCAGCTTGGAGTTTATTTTAAATGAAAATTAAGAAAATATTCGAAATAAAACGTGTATTTAATAGTGGGAATAAAGTGTTTACCGGGTAGGGCTTAAGGGACTGCGACAAGTAATGATGTAATAAATATAATCATATGCACTGAATATGGTGTTATTATTGCATTCTGGTTTTTTTTTTTATATTCTACAATAAACTGAGATGCAATTATAGCATCTAACCACTATTTACACTTGGTGCACAGAAAATACAACTTTATTGCGATTTGCACAGTGCAAAACCAAAAATATCAATTATAAAATGCAATGTAAGCATAATGTTGCTCCCAAAAAGCGGCATTTATGGAGCTCATAAATGTTTATGGAGCTCATAAATGTTTTGGGGGAAAAACAGTGTTGTTTGTTTGTTTGTTTGTTTGGGCTTTTTTTCCACTTAAAATACCCAAATGACCCACTACATCTGCTAAAATGTGCAGTAAATCACCAGAACAGACGCATACTGTATCCCACAATGCACTGCACTCGACTTCCCCTCAGATTATTATTTCTGCAGTATCCATACTGTCTTACCAGACTGTCAAAAACTCTATCGTACGGAGCATGCAATAATAAAAAAATATAAAACTGACATACCAAGAAATACCAAACTGCATAGACTGCATATGTTAGTATTCTGACACACAACTGGATAATAAAATAATAATATTTATGTGTGTGATGCCGATCACTGAATTAAATATGCAACATAACAAGGTCACGTGACAGTAATATACTACTGTTTGTTACATAACGTGTCGTGTTTCACATGCAAGATTTAAAGCCGCCATTTTGTTTTCGCAAGCGACAACAGAGACCAGTTCTAACGCAATGATAAAGATCCAGCAAAGCCTGAAACTGTTCTGTGGTTGAGCACAGACGAGCACTGAACACTATTGACCAGAACATGTCACCGCTGTCTTATAAAGACCTCAGGAACTGTGGACACTTGTGGAGAAGTTAAACATGATGATGAGATGATCAATGTAACTCCAGAACAACTACATAAATGTCTCCACTAACATTCAGAAGCTCTTCCTGAGTCTCTCCGTAAGGCTGCACTCGCTACTGGTGATTCTGGGATTCTGGATGAGTGAGATTGGCCTGTTTTGTTATTACCGGAGTATCTGAAGCTTGTGTAAAGGCTCCGCCCTCTTCTGAACGGAGGCGGAGCAGCAGCTCATTTTGCATTTAAAGGGACACACACAAAAATGGTGCGTTTTTGCTCACACCCAAAACGGGGCAAATTTGACAAGCTGTAATAAATGATCTGTGGGTATTTTGAGCTGAAATTCACAGACACATTCAGGGGACACCATAGATTTATATTACATCTTGTGAAAAGAGCATAATATGTCACAGTGACTTTTAAGAGTATGTCAGAAAGAAAAACATTTAAAATGTGATCGAATTAATCTCCTTCGATGCTATTAAACACGTCATGTATATGTATTAACTTCAAAAAGCCGTAAACATCACAACACCGTCTGCAGAAAAGCTGAATCACCTCGAAACAAGCGTTTAATGGAGTTAGAAAGGCTGGTGTCTGACCTGCTGAGGCCCCGCCCCACTCCCCACACACGGATGCAGCTGATTGGCTGAGAGTGCAGAAGGGTGTGGTCAGTGGCGTCGATGAGGCTGAGAGTGACATCTTGCAGGACCAGTAGCATCGTCTGTCTCTGAGCGAGAGAGAACGAGAGAGAGCAGTGTTGGGAATAGCTCATTACAAGTAACTTGAGTTACGTAATCAGATTACTTTTTCAAGTAACTAGTAAAGCATTACTTTTTTTATTTTTTTATTATGGAAACAAATACTATTTACAGGTGACAGATACAACAAAAACCAAGGCCAACAAAACATACATAACAACAGCCAACATGGTGTGTGTGTGTGTGTGTGTGTGTGTGTGTGTAACAATAATAAACGTTACACACTAAATGTGAGAGTGCATTTACTCATCTCACTTGCACAAAAAAAAGATTCAATATTCCTCAAAATGCATAAAATCAGTGAAATGCAGAATCAGAACACTATCTCCAATAACTAAATATGTTAAATAAAACACACGTGTTTATGCATTTAATCTCACTTTATTGTCTGACCTTCGATGATTCAGTAAAACCATAAGCAAAAATGACTATAGATTTTTTTTTTTTTTTTTTATTGGTAAAGTAAGTGTTAAACTTTTTTCTCCTGCATCCTATTCTTCCGTTATCCAGAATAACAGCAGCTGAAAGGTTTGTTTAAGCGGCGCCCCCTAATGTACAGGAGTCAATCTGCATTTCCTTCAGCCTGAGGCTTATTATTTCACTTTTGGTGTGAAAGGGTCTTTACATTTGCCCAAAAATATAACTTTTTTGTTATAAAAAAACAAGCCAAGCCCAGGTGGAAAAAAAGTAACGCAAAAGTAACATAACGCATTACTTTTCTTTAAAAGTAACAAAGCAATTAGTTACTTTTTAAGGGAGTAACGCAATATTGTAATGCATTACTTTTCTTTAAAAGTAACTAAGTATCGCAATTAGTTACTTTTTAAGGGATTAACGCAATATTGTAATGCATTACTTTTCTTTAAAAGTAACTAAGTATCGCAATTAGTTACTTTTTAAGGGAGTAACGCAATATTGTAATGCATTACTTTTCTTTAAAAGTAACTAAGTATCGCAATTAGTTACTTTTTAATGGAGTAACAATATTGTAATGCAGTACTTTTCATTAAAAGTAACTAAGATCGCAATTAGTTACTTTTTAAGGGATTAACACAATATTGTAATGCATTACTTTTCTTTAAAAGTAACTAAGTATCGCAATTAGTTGCTTTTTAATGGAGTAACGCAATATTGTAATGCATTACTTTTTCAAAGTAACTTTCCCCAACACTGCGTGTGAGTATGAGTGAGATCAGACGTGAACCCGTCTCACCCTCGTCCGGTCGCTGTCTGTCTCTCTGCGTCGCTGTAGTTGCTGAATACAGTCGCTGACCATCGAGCCGCTCTTCCCACACATCAGATCTGCCTCCCGAACCTCCAACCAGCCCAGATACTGGACCCAGAACACCTGCAACAGCAGACAGCACACTGGACCTCAACTCCTGTCTTAAAGGGATAGTTCACCCAAAAATGAAAATGTGTATATGACATTCTTCTTTCAGACTTTCACTTTTATGATGGATAGATGTACTTTTATGATGGATAGATGTACTTTTATGATGGATAGATGTACTTTTATGATGATAGATGCACTTTTATGACGGATGGATGTACTTTTATGATGGATAGATGTACTTTTATGATGGACGGATGCACTTTTATGATGGATAGATGCACTTTTATGATGGATAGATGTACTTTTATGATGGATAGATGTACTTTTATGATGGATAGATGCACTTTTATGACGGAGAGATGAACTTTTATGATGGATAGATGCACTTTTATGATGGATAGATGCACTTTTATGATGGACGGATGCACTTTTATGATGGATAGATGCACTTTTATGATGATAGATGCACTTTTATGATGGACGGATGCACTTTTATGATGGATAGATGCACTTTTATGATGGATAGAAGCACTTTTATGATGGACGGATGCACTTTTATGATGGATAGATGCACTTTTATGATGGACGGATGCACTTTTATGATGGATAGATGCACTTTTATGACGGATAGATGCACTTTTATGGACTTCAAAACAGAAACAGCCATTCACTTGCATTATAAAGCTAATTTTCCTTTTTGGGAGAACTCTCACTTTAACCCTATAAATCCTATTGATCTGATCAACCTCATTTATTCTTTTTTTTAATGAAGTTAAAGTAGGATAAATGGACAAACGTGTTCATAATATTAAGAAAAGATCTCAAATATAACAATCTTGTATATTAGACATCAGCTGTTTCTCATTGAACCTAAAGATGATGTCATTCTTCTGTTCCCACAATGCATTGCATCAAACTCCTGCTCAGGAGTAGTTCCAGGCAGCGCCACACGGCGTCACTGTTGATAAATATCACTGTTTATGATGCTAGTTTTATCCTTTAACATCTTTCCATAATATCTGGTCAGAATATAATCATTTGGTGATTTCAAACAAGAGAGTTATAGTTAAATCCTTCATAAATCCTTCATGAAATTCATCTATATGCTCTTTTTGTGGATATGAAAAGGAACCTATTCAGGTCTTAAATACTTTCTTTCTTTTTTGAATGATTTAAATTAAATCAGAGAAGAAATTGTCCTGTTTCTGTTACGTCACACCGACTCTTGGGCAATGCTGTTGTCATTTTGTGCTTGCCGGGCAAATTTCATATCCATAAATCCAAAATGATAACTTCTAAACCTAATGTTTCCCTATTTTGTTCTTAGATAAATGTGATGATTCCCCACTTAAATGACAGAGAAACAAACAAACATTAAAACAGGATTTAACTAAGATTACCAAGACCATTTATATTATTATTATTATTATTATTTATTTTAGATTTTTTACTTGTGATGTCTGTGATTTTGTCATCCCTCATCATTATTAATATTATTTATTTTATATTGTTTTTTATTTTTATTTCTGGTGTCTATGTTATTTTGTCTGTCATCCCTCGTTGTTATTATTATTATCATTATCATTATTTATTTATTTATTTTGTGGTGTCTGTTATTTCATGTCATTCCTCGTTATTATAATTATTATTTTTTATTTTTTACTTGTGATGTCTGTGTGATTTCATCTCATCCCTCATCATTATTCTTTATTTTATATAGTTTTTTATTTTAATTTTTATTTGTGATGTCTGTGATTTTGTGCCATCCCTCATCACCGTTTAAAGCCCATATTTTGGTGCTCATTCTTCTTGTTACAAGTTGTGTTAATATTTACAATTAGAGAAAACCTGTGTATGATCTGCAGAGTGATTAACACCTGTTGAAGTGCAGTTTATCAGCAGAATTACCTGAGTCTCCGGGTCATTGATGGGAATGATGGTGTCTGCAGGGGCTGATGGGACTTTAGCTCTGAGGAGGATATAGATCAGCATGAAGCTTCTGTCCTGTGACTATAATAACAATATATATCTCCCCTGATTTACAGGTGAGGAGCTTCACCTGTGGTTGATGAAGCTGTACGGGCCGCCGTGAGCTCCTAAACTCTCTCGGTTCATCTGTCGCTCTCTCTCGCGCTCCTCCTGTCGTTCGCGCTCGCGGCGCTTCTCTCGGGAGTCGCATGTCTCCGTCAGGTCCTGTGAAGAACGATAGAAAAGCTGCATAAAGTCTCAAATCTCAGAAAACATTTGCTTGCCTTCCATAGCATATATATATATATACAGTAGTCAACATTTGAAGTGGATCAAAAAACTACATACGGACTATATTACATATGCATTATATTTTACCTTAACTTGTTCGTTATGAAAACAAGTTATGAAAGCCACTGTTTAAATGTTTATATTTCAAAAAATTAATTGGAGTAGAAACATAACCATGTCATTAGAAGGTTATTATTTTAACATTATTATAAAAAAAACTGCCATATGTGCAACTTAAATGTTTGTACACAAAACAGTTTTAAGCTTTAATATTTGTACCGACTCACAGGGTTCCCTGTGTCGTTGAAAGCATAAACGCCCTGATATACTTGTGACGTCATTTTGATCAAATTCAGGCTAATATGAAGTTCGTTTTGAGTTTGTTTTTGGGAGTTCGAAACTTTCTGGAAAAGTTTGCTCCGGCTGGTAAACGCCTCTGAACTCTCATTGGTCTGTGGTGATGATGCTTTGTGTTTATTTCACGTGTTTACCAGGTAGTTGTTGTTGAGGAAACTGGCGGCGCGTCCCATCGCCTCGTAACACAGCGAGGAAGAGGAGGGTGACGAGGCGGATGAAGGAACGGGCTCCACAGAGCTGTCCGACACAATACTGCTGGGCCGCTACACACACGCATGCACGCACGAACGCACGCACACACACACACACACACACACACACACAAGCACATACACAAATGCACACACACACGCACACACGCACACACACACACACACAAGCACAAATAAACAAATCAAGTCCCGGCCGACATAATTTTTTTAGTCAAGAAGCCGTTTCACTCAGATATACGTCACAATAGGGAAGAAAAGATGGTTGCAATTTACATATCATGCTGACTTTAAAAAAAAAAATGTCAATAAGAAACATCATCACATGCAGGAAAACTGTGGTAAGAGCAGAAGAGCTTTCATTATTCTGAAACTTTATATCTGTGGTTATTGCCTCATTAAGATTGCTGTATTCCTCATTTGTAAGTCACTTTGGATCAAATTGTCAGCCAAACGACTGTGAATGTGTGTACCTCAGTCTGTGCTTTAGAGCAGGGCACAGGAAGACACGCCCCCTTCACTCGTGGCTCCGCCTCCAGGTCAGGCTGAGCTCGCCAAAAACACTCCTTCAGCTGAGGCTCTTCCCAAACACCTACAAAACCACATAATCACAGAGAAAACACATATTCCACATGATAATCACAATAATTCACAGTTTTTACTGTACTTTTGATCAGTGTTAGGTGTAACGCATTACAACAAGTAACTTAAAAGTTACGTAATCAGGTTACTTTTCAAGTAACTAGTAATGTAACACATTACTTTTAAATTTGCAACAAAATATCTGAGTTACTTTTTCAAATAAGTAACGCAAGTTACTTTGTTTTCCCATTTATTGACTGACAGTTGAGAGAAATTGTGAGTAAATTGATTGTTATTGTAGTTCTAGACTAAATGTGAGCATTTACAGATTCAGAATTCCTCAAAATGAATAAAATCAGTGAAACGCAAAATCTGAATACTATGCAAACCTCCAATAATGTTAAACAAAATAAATATGTTTATGCATTTAATCTCACTTTATTGACCAATGTACTTGCTGATGATTCAGTTCAACTGAAAGGATTGTTTGAGCTGCGCCCTCTACTGTACACACATGAATTTGCATTTCCTTCAGCCTTATTATTTAAATTTTGGCCATAATATAGAACTTAAAATATAGAACATTTGCCCAAAAATAGAACTTTAAAAATGAAACAAGAAAAACAAGCACAGCCCAGGTGAGAAAAAGTAACGCAAAATGTGACGCATTACTTTTCTTTAAAAGTAACTAAGTAAGGCAAGTAGATACTTTTTAATGGAGTAACGCAATATTGTAACACATTACTTTTCTCTAAATGTAACTAAGTAAAGCAATTAGATACTTTTTAATGGAGTAACGCAATATTGTAACGCATTACTTTTCAAAGTAACTTTCCCCAACACTGCTTTTGATCAGCATGAGTGTAAATAAACGGAGGTCACCTGTTTCCGGAGGCGTTTCCACAGACGGACTCTCCTGTGATAGCGTCGTCCAGCTGGAATCTTCCTCCTCCTCGTCCTCCACCTGTTTCTCGGGTCGCGCCGGGCGTTCGTTCGACTCCTCGGCCTCGTCTTCTCTCAGCTCCAGGCGTAACGTGGACGGCGGGATCATTTGGACCTTTCCGCTCGGAGAAGCAACGTTCCCATCTCTAGGGCTGCACGATTATGACAAAAATGATAACTGTCGATTATTCCCTTGAAATTGTAATTGCGATTATTAACTACGATTATCATAATTTACATTGAATGATGTTTTGAAGAGCTTTATGCCATTGATTGAAGCGACTGCATGCCATTGTGTTATATCAAAGTACAAGCTGAAAACACTCTTCCAGAAAATAACTTGTTTTTGCTTTTCTATAGCATTAAGCCTCAAATGCCAAATATAATTTATTTATTTATTTAAAGAAACCAAACCAAAGTAAAAAAAAAACTTAAAGGTGCATTGTGTAATATTTAGGAGGATCTGTTGACAGAAATGCAATATCATAAACATAACTATGTTTTCAGTGGTGTATAAAGACCTTACATAATGAACTGTTATGTGTTTATTACATTAGAATGAGGCATTTCTCTCTACACACCGCGGGTCCGCTTACATCGACACGTTTCTACGGTGGCCCTGAGCGGACAAACGCGTTTCGTCACTATGTTGTTCCTCGTGTAAAGAAGATAGCTAAAGTCAGCGGATAAAACACTGACACAATGATGAACAGGTAACAATAATATTCGCAAAAACATTGTTTTACTGAATAATTAAGTAAACATAATTTCTTAATTTATCTTTGTAAAGAAACAAAGAAACATTGTAACCGGCTACTCTCTGCTGTCTCAGACGATGACATCACTTCCTGTCGGCCACCGTAACTTCTGTTGGTTGCAATTCGCAAACTCACCACTAGATGCAGCTAAAAATTACACACTGCACCTTTAAAATAACAAAAACACATAGGATCTATATCCTCCTCAGAGCTAAAGAACACAGAATAATGTAAGTAACTTTTTTTTGTAATTGCGCCTTTAAACGATTACATAATTGTGGCATCCGTAATTGTAATCGCGATTACAAACTCGATTAATTGTGCAGCCCTACCCGTCTCTGACGCGGCTCACGCGCTCGTTGTTCGGGCGGAGCACGTGCTCGTAAACGTCCGCCGGTTCTGGACTCTCCTCCTCTTCTTCTTCTTCGCTGGCCAGCAGGAGCAGGTGGTTCTGTGGGAGTGTGAGATGAACCTCCACATGGTTCTCTTTAGCCCAGGTTTGCGCCTCCAGCTTAGGCAGGAGGTGTTTCTCCTCAACATGCGTGTGTTTATTAGGACTGCTGGACGCCTCCTCCTCTCGATGGTATTCTAGAAAGCTCTTGGTCCTCCTTCTGAATGCTGGGTTCTTCTGGTTGTCCTTCCCCTCCAGCCAATCGCAGCTGCTCCTCAGGAGGTTCTTGTCGTTCTTGTTGAGGTCCAACTGCTCCTCTTTTAGCTGTAGGTTAGTGCCGTTCTTGGCCAGTTTGGGATTGGATGTGGAAAAGGAAAGCGAGGAGCAGTAGAGAGACGATGATGAGGCGGATTTGGTCGGGGCGGGTTTAAAGTGCACGGGGGCGTGGCTTTGGCTCAAAGGGGCGTGGCTTTGGCTCAAAGGGGAGGGGTTTTGGCTCAAACCCATTGCGTTCTGAATATTCGTCAACGCGTATTTTTGACGACTCTTCGAAGAGCCTTGCGCTTCCTTGGAAACCGCGACCACGCCTTCCTTTATGGTGTCGCAGCTCAGCTGCTGGTTGAGGGAGGAGCGTAAATTGAGTGAGGTGGGCGGAGTCAACAACGGGCTGCTGTGATTGGTCGATTCTACAGTCGATGCGCTGCGCCTGAGGGGAGGCTTCTGCAGTGACATCATTGCAACGATAAATCGGCTGTGAAGAGTGAGAACGTTAGTTAATTAGCTTCATTAATTCCTGTCACTAAAAACTTTAATTTAACTCTTTAACTTTCTTCTGTTAATCGGCCATGTTTCATGTGTCATTGTGTGTTTGTGTGACTCTTAGGCCCGATCACCTTTACATGAACTGCACAGTCAGCACAGCGTCTCAAATTATACGGCAACAAACACACACAAATACACACAAACACACACATATACACGCAAACACACGGGCTGTGACGGACTGGGGTGGAAAATGTGTTTGCTGCAGATCTTCACTGAAGATCAGTGTGATTATACAGCAATGTTTAGCACAACAGCCCACATACAACACACACACACACACACACACACACACACACACACAGTGTGTCAGTCTCGACATGCGTGACTGTTTTTCTGTGCATCAGCCAAAAGCTGTTGTTTTGACTGATCTCAACAGTGATAATATTCAAAATGTTATTTTTTGTTATTGTCTTCATTAATAACTCATAAAGTTATTCAAGAAGACAAGTGGATATTAAATTCATAAGGATCAAGCTATTTTATATATATATATATATATATTATATATATAATTTAGATTTTTCCCTTTTACACATCTTGGACAATCCAAATAGTTTATATTTGCATATGCAATCAAATATTAAATAAAATATAACAGCAAAAATACAAAACTCAATAATTGTACAGTAAAGTATTGCATGATATAGCCAATAAATATGCTTGGAATTATTATTATTTTGACCAAAAACACTTTAATTATAACCCTATATATGCAATAAAAAATAAAAACTGAAATTGGATATACAGTAACAGCAAAAATGCAAGACTCAGTAACTCTTACTATATTATGCAATACTGTTCTATACTAATAAAGTATCTATATAACATATAGATATAACATGCTAAACTTAAAAAATGTATTATTTTTTTCTAAACTTAAGTAAAATAATGTATGCTAACTCTTATTGTAATCCAATATACAGTAAATTGAAATAGGACATTAAGGCAAAAAATGCAAGACTCTACTAGTATAATACAGTATTGCATTATTGATTTATAATCATACAACTATTTAATTATAATCCTATATGCAATAAAATTGGATATGCAACATCGCAAAAAGGTCATAAAATGCAAGACTCAATAACTCTATAGTACAGTATAGTATTGCATAACAACATAGTAAAATACTCTCGGAACAGAATTTACAAACTTTAATTATAATCCTATATGCAATTCAATTAAAAATAGGATATAACAGCACAAATGCAAGACTCAATCACTTTCCTACAGTACAGAAACGATTGAATATTCTAACTCTGGTTATAATCAAATATGCAAGTAAAATTGAAATCTGATATTACAGGAATCACTCAGTGTCTCTTACTATATTATGCAATACTGTACTATACTAGTGAAGTCTCTTGGATCATTCATAAAACTCTTTGATTATAATCCTGTATGCAATCAAATTTAAGGCACTAGTAACTGCTAATTTTGATTATAATCCTCAATGCAATACAATGCAAAATAGAACATAACAGCAAAAATGCAAGTGTAATACAGTATTGCATTGCACATAGGATTATATCTCTTTAATTTTAATCATTTAGCCATAGAATTGGAAATGCAACATCGTCTTAAAAGTGAATATTTGAGAAGTTTGACCAAATCCAGCGATGACATCATGATGTAGTGCATGCACAGAAGTTGCTGTTTGATCATGACAGATCGGCCCAAAACATTCGCTGCAAATAATGACGCACATCAGAACTTGCACAAACACACAGTCTGCAACAAATGCTCCATGCAGCATCTTCATCATCATCATCATCATCAACTCACACGATCATAATGTACACATATATTCCCACATGACACATGATGTCAGTGAGAAGTGTCAAGTCACGCTCTCATAACGCGCATCCTGTGCATGACAAACTCAATTCAATCCTCAATTCTATAAAGTTGCTGCAACGAAGATGCATTGGATCAATCGGTATAATCAAGATTCAGCGCGCGCGTGTGTGTGTGTGTATGAACATGACGTCATCTGTTAGGAGACAGTCACTTACCAGCACCGGGTGTTCGCGAGTGTTTCAGCTGTTCTCTCTCTGGAGATGCTGATGCGGAGACGCGAGGTGACGCCCGCTTTTAAAGTCCAGAGACGCCCGCAACGCGAGACCTCTCCGCACCTCGCACAGGATGCGCTGCTCTCTGCGCATGCGCTCCGTGGACGCGCGCGCCGACCAATCCGAGCGCTGAGCGCAAGCCGCCACATGAATATTAATCAGGTCGTGCTCGAAACGTAACTTAATATTCATGAGACAAGTAGCGTGTAAAATTGATTCCTTTTTCAAACATTCATAATGAAAAATTGGATCTGAACTTAAAACATTCTTAAACAACAACCCTCATATATGCATTTAATATCATTTTTATATTACTATTGATATTTAACTCGCTTAAAATACAGTAACCACAGTTTCTGACATTCAACAGTTATTACGGTTTTCTCCAGAGCGGCTATATAGATAAATTAACTAAATTAATAACTTTTTTACAACAAAAATGAACCATCACTGCACTTCCTTAAGCTGGACTGTGACGCTGTTTTCTTCTAGAAACAAACTTTGTTGCATTATCCTCCTGTTATCTCTGTAAAGCTGCTGTGAAACACTCTGTGTTGTAAAAAGCGCTATATAAACACCTTCCATTGTTTAAAGTAGTAAACAAATGTATAATAAAATGTATAGTACTTCAAATTGGTACATTTTTGTAAGAGAGTATCAGTCAGACACAAAAACAGTGTAAAAAAAGAAGTCTTTATTTCTATTAAGTGCTTTAGGATGAAGTTTTTTTCAATAAATCAATCAAAGTGCTGAACAGATCAAGTCAAACCTACAATATCAGGTTATGATATTTGATGCTTGTGACAAAATGCTGTTGGCTTGTATTTGTGTATAATCTAATTAAGGCACATATCTTAATTCAATCTTTGGCACATGCAATTTATTTAGTAGAAAAATGGTGCTAATGGTGTAAATCTCTTGATAATTAATAATAATTCTGCTTCTGGATGAATATGTGGCCTTACGGTTTTAGTGTAATAATGTAAACAATGTGTTCAACTCTTCTGAAAAACACAGAAAACAGGAAAGGCAAGAAAAAGAAAAAGCACCATGTGACCTTCTCAAGGCAGTCTGACAACAGATCACACACTAATAATACAGAGAAAGCTTATCCTTGCTCATCACGTTCTACACGCTCAGTAAAAACCCTCATTCAGTCACAGTTTCACTGTATTATATGGAAGCTTGTTTACGCCACGAAATAAAAACAAAGGTAATTCAGTCTTTCTTTCACAATATCGCTTGTTTGCATCTCACAATTCTGCTTATTGTTATTATGAGTTTATATCTCGCAATTCTGACTATTTTCCTCAAAATTCTAAATTTATATCTCACAATTTACATAGAAAAATCTGACTATTTTCCTCAAAATTCTGAGTTTATATCTCTTAATTTATCTCACAATTCTAAATATTTTCCTCAAAATTCTAAATTTATATCATAAAATATATCTAACAATTCTGAATATTTTTCTCAAAATTCTGAGTTTATATCTCATAATTCATATCTCGCAATTTTGACTTTTTATCAAAATTCTGAGGTCATATCTCATAATTCGGACTATTTTCCTCAAAATCCTGAGTTTATATCTCATAATTCATATCTCGCAATTTTGACTTTTTTCTTAAATTTCTTAGTTTATATCTCATAATTCATATCTCGCAATTTTGACTTTCTCAAAATTCTGAGGTTATATCTCATAATTCTGACTATTTTTCTCAAAATTCGGAGTTTATATCTCATAATTCATATCTCGCAATTTTGACTTTCTCAAAATTCTGAGGTTATATCTCATAATTCTGACTATTTTTCTCAAAATTCGGAGTTTATATCTCATAATTCATATCTCGCAATTTTTACTTTTTCTTAAAATTCTGAGTTTATATCTCATTCTGACTATTTTCCTCAAAATCCTGAGTTTATATCTCATAATTCATATCTCGCAATTTTGACTTTTTTCTTAAATTTCTTAGTTTATATCTCATAATTCATATCTCGCAATTTTGACTTTCTCAAAATTCTGAGGTTATATCTCATAATTCTGACTATTTTTCTCAAAATTCAGAGTTTATATCTCATAATTCATATCTCGCAATTTTTACTTTTTCTTAAAATTCTGAGTTTATATCTCATTCTGACTATTTTCCTCAAAATCCTGAGTTTATATCTCATAATTCATATCTCGCAATTCTGACAATTTTTTTAAATGTATATCTTATATCTTTATATCTTGCAATTCTGATATTTTTCCTCAAAAGTTAAAATCAGTTTTTTCCCCAAAATATTTAGCCAGAATTGTGAGATAAGTCGTCACAATTACCTGTTTTATATCTTTGTTCCGTGGCAGAAACAAGCTCTTACAGCATTCACACACACTCTTCATAATCAAACACACAAATATATACAAAACCAAACCCATTATAGAGAGATTCCCACTCCCACAGAGGCAGAAAAAAAGCTATCACATCTCATAGATAAATCAACCAATCACAGAGCTCTGAACTCAGCAGCTCTACTCTGATTGGCCGAGAACATTCATGTGTCAGATCTGATCCTCGCTCAGGTAGTTTCCATCATAACCTGTGCAGTGTGTGTGCGTTTCTAACAGCTACATGTACAGCGTATGCTTTTTATTGTACAGTCAAACCAAAAGTTATTCAGACACCAGATATATATATATATATTTTTTTTTTACTAGTGTGTGCAGGACACTATAGTTCATTAATGTAAGTGAGGAGAGCAGAATAAAGTCTGTGACAAACACATTATACCCCAAAAAATCTTCATACAGTGGATAAGTCAAATTTACAAAAATTTGGGACTAAAATGATTGGGACACTTTGAGCTGATCATGTTTTGCTGAAGTGTGTTTTGTCTTTAATTGCTAATGCTCTTTTTACACACAGACTGAACACAATGAAGCATTGCTTGGTGATTGGTTGAGCTAAACTGGTATTATCTAATTGTGTAGTTAAATTTAACAGCTGACAGATATTCAACATAATTCATGTGTGAGACAGTCTAACAGAAGGACGGACAAAACCAGTCAAATATCAACTGAGTTCTGCTCATATTTCATTACCGTTTTCTAAACTATAGAGAATAAACTGTGCTAATGTGAGAAATGTTGACGGTGTCGGAATAAATTTAGGTTTGACTGTATAGTACATCTAAATCATTTTGACCAGCGGACCATTAAAAATCAATATCTGCTGATAGATGAACATGAATTCCTCATCAAGTTATCGCACTCCTAGCGTCCAAACCTTGCTCTCCGCACCGAGCATCTGAAGAGTGACTGACGACAGTGAACTCAGACTTCCTGTACTCCAGGAATGAGGAAGTGGCTGTGATTGACAGGCAGATCGATGCTGTGGGCGGGGCTTCTCATCGCTGGTCTCTTGAGGAACGATGGCGTTCAGATTCAGTTGACCAATCACAGAGAAGCACGGCGCAGATCGGATCGAGCGCAAGACTAGAGAGAGAGAGAGAGAGAAATCGTATCGTTACAAAACTTGGTATGCGTCTTCGATAGGGTTGGGAATCGAAATCAATTCCAATTCAGGAATCGGATACTTGTTATCAAATTAAAATTTGGATTCCTCTTATCGATTCCTTTGTGAGCATTTCAATATGACTTTGAAGAGCGAGAGACTCTGTTTTCTGTGTTCATGTGTATCAGTGTAATAGATCCGTGCAGCTCTTAAAGGGACAGCAGCCTAATATTCCTGCTGCCATCTCTATTATAACACTAATCAAACAAAGAGAAATTTCACTCGTTCTTGACTGAATAATACCCAACCAGTCTTCAAAACAACGCCCTGAAGGTACTCAAAATGTTTTGGGACTGCGCCATCTTGTGGTAAAAATTTATAACGAAATTTAAAAAAAAATGCGTATAGCTTTGTGTCTTAGTCAGCCAAACTTCCTGTTAATCTTTTTTAAAAACGGCTTTTTCTAACTCCTCCTAGACCGTTTTTGCCGATTTTCACCAAATTTGATTTCATTTTATGCCGGCAAAAAGTTATGGATTTAATATCAATAGATTTACCGCATCAACAAATTTGATGTCATGATGCCAAACCGCATCTGAGGCTGCATCTCTGGAAAGATTTGATTTTTTTGACACTGAACTTGGTCTGTGGCCACCCAACTCTGACCAAACCAGATCAATCTGGTGTCAGCGACCACCTATTGGTCAAAAGTAATAAGCAATTATGTCACATTACAAGTGCTTGTATTTTTAGGTTTTCAACCATTTAGCTTAAAATCAGTCTTTCTTGCAGCTGGTCTGATGCACGCTTACTTGCAGCTATATTTATTATTATAAAATAGTATATTATTGTATATGTATATTATATATTTAGAACAGTGTTATTTCAGCATTGTTTTTATTGTAGTTTTTATTCATATTATTGTCATATGTTTACATTTTGGTTTTAGTAAAAAAAAATGTCGTTTTGTTATTTGTCATTTTGTCCTTTTTTTTGCATTACTATTTAGGTATTTTAGTTCCGTTTTAGTTTTTATTTATTCCCAGTTAGTAATTTTAGAGCTTCAACTTAAGCCAAACAAAAATTAGAATACTGCATGGGAACTTACTGAAATAATAATGAATCTAATACTGTATGTATATTTTATTTCAGCTTTATTTCAATTTACAAAAATATTTTTCAGTAGCATTTTTTAATTTACAATAATAACCTTGATTTAGAGTCACAATTCAACCAATAATATTACATCCAGACAGACCCTTAATTCATATGTGACCCTGGATCACTAAACCAGTCACATGTCGCACGGGTATATACAATACATTGTATGGGTCAAAATTATCGTTTTTCTTTTATGCCAAAAATCATTAGGATATTAAGTAAAGATCATGTTCCATTAAGCTATTTTGCAAATTTCCTACCGTAAATATATATAAAAATTATTTTTTTGAGTGAATGCAGCACCATTGCCAACATAAATGGACGATTTTCTCAATATTTCGATTTTTTTGCACCCTCAGATTCCAGATTTTCAATAGTTGTATCTCGGCCAAATATTGTCCTATCCTAACAAACCAACAAAAAAAAGGTTATTTATTTGGCTTTCAGATGATGTATAAATCAAAAATTGACCCTAGTGACTGGTTTTGTGGTCCAGGGTCACATATATAATAGAAATATGTGTTTTTATCTCAGTCGGCGTGTTCTCACCCTCTCTGCTGTGTTTGTCTCTCAGGACGTCTTTGGCCTGCTGGTTTCCTCGGGCTTCTGCCTGTTGATACAGCTTGACTGCAGTTTGGACACACGGAGACACGCCGAAACCCTTCTCGTAACACTGAGCCAGACACACCAGAGCACCGCTGTCCTTCACACACACACACGTGACAAACACAATAAAGCTCTTTATTCATAAAAAGCACATCATTAGTATAGAGTATGTAGACGAGAGGTGTGTTACCCCTTGCTCAGCGGCCATCCTGAAATAATGAACGGACTGTTTCTCATCCCACTCCGAACCCTGAGACAACACGACACCCAGATACACCTGAGCCTGGAGACAGAGACACACACACTGTGTTTAAGGGACGGTAGGGTATTTATCTGTTGCTGTGTGGTTGCTAAAGTGTTCTGTGTGCTTGCATACTAGTCTAAATCAAAAGAACCCACCTTCAAGACATTAAAAAAACAAAACAACTACAAACCATTTTGGGACATTCGGACCTGTCAAACACTTATGAGAAATCAGTGGGGTAAGTTGCATGTGTCAGTGGCCCCCGTATGGAGGTCCTTGGGGCCCCAATCGTCACAGAAATATGCTGAGAGGGCTAGGCTGTTAGATATGATAAAATATATATTTTTATTTCTTATACATCTCAATTCCTTACATAGATCTCTATGGGGCGTGTGCCTGTAAAGGCCTCGTCTAGTAATTACTTTCCCAGGGGCTAACAGGCTCAGGAAGCATCTAGAGCCGGGAAACTCGGGGGCCCGATTTGAGGGCCCTTGACGGTCCCCTGTACCAAATTTCGAGGCCCTGCGTCTTTTTGACCCCTATATTTCAGACGTCCCGCTTGCAACTTATTCAATGGACATGTCACAGGCGGATCATGGATGACCAGCTCTTTTTGGGCCAATCATGTTTAAACAAGGTCAAAGTGACACGGTACTCAGTCTAGACATTGTCCCATGGGCCCCGTGACATGACAAATGTCAATTGTGAGACATTCGGCCCTGTCTTGAGTGTTGTCCACAAAAAACCTATGGAAATCAATGGGATAAGTTGCATGTGTCAGTGGCCCACGTTTGGCCCCTGGAGGTCCTTGGGGCCCCAAACTGCACAAAAAAGTTGCATCACAGGGCCCTTGACGATATACCAAGAGGTCTAGGCTGAAAGATGCGCTAAAATATTTTGTTATTTTTCATAAATCTCTCTCTGTCTTACATAGGTCTATATGGAGCATGTGCCTGTAAAGGCCTCGTGATGTAGTTACTTTCCCAGGGGCCAATAGGCTCAGGAAGCATCTAGAGCGGCAAAGCTTGGGGGCCCGATTCTGGACTCTTGACGGTCGACTGTGCCAAATTTCGAGGCTTTGCATCCTTTTGACCCCTGTATTTCGGACGTCCCAGTTTCTCTCTGTCTTGCATAGATCTCTATGGGAGCGCGTGCCTGTAAAGGCCTCATGCTCTACTTACTTTCCAAGGGGCCAATAGACTCAGGAAGCATCTAGAGCCTGGGACCCTTGACAGTCAACTGTGCCAAATTTCGAGGCCCTGCAACCTTTTGACCCCTGTATTTAGGATGTCCCAGTTTCTCTCTGTCTTGCATAGATCTCTATGGGGGCGCGTGACTGTAAAGGCCTAATGCTTTACTTACTTTCCAAGGGGCCAATAGACTCAGGAAGCATCTAGAGCCGGGAAACTTGGGGGCCCGATTCTGGGACTCTTGACGGTCGACTGTGCCAAATTTCGAGGCTTTGCATCCTTTTGAACCCTGTATTTCGGACGTCTCAGTTTCTCTCTGTCCTGCATAGATCTCTATGGGGGCGTGTGCCTGTAAAGGCCTCATGCTCTACTTACTTTCCTAGGGGCCAATAGGCTCAGGAAGCATCTAGAACCGGGAAACTTGGGGGCCGATTCGGGGACCCTTGAAATTTCGAGGCCCTGCAACCTTTTGACCCCTGTATTTCGGACATCCCACTTTCTCTTTATTCAATGGACATGTCACGGGCGGATCTCGGACGAGTGTCTTATTTTGGGCCAATCATGTATTAAACAAGGTCAGAGGGACACAAAACTATGGACACTGTCCTAGTGGCCCCGTGACGTAACAAATGTCAATTTTGGGATATTCGGTCCTGCCTCAATGGGATAAGTTGCACGTGTCACTCGCTCATGTTCGGCCCCTGGACATCATATAAAGAGGACGAGTCTCTAGAACGAAGGGGACATTTTTCTAGAGTGTTCTGCTAAAATCTCTCAAAAAGGCCTCTCGCTCTCATAGCCAGACAGACCCTCTTAATGGTCAAATTGAACTGATATGAGGATCAAGATTTTCTGCTGAAAAACATACTTTGGAAGGATCTAGAACCAGTCTGAGAATATACGTGATAATGTACACTACCAAGATTTTCAATGTTTTTAAAAGAAGTCTCTTCTGCTCACCAGGGCTGCATTTACAGTATTTGATTAAAAATATGAGAGAAAAAAAAAACTGTAATATTGTTAGATATTACGACAATTTTTAAATAAATGCTGTTCTTTTGAACTTTCTATTCATCAAAGAATCCTGAAAAAAAAATTACACAACTGTTTTCAACATTGATAAGTGTTTTTTGAGCATCAAATCATCATATTAGAGTGATTTGTGAAGGATCATGTGACACTGAAGACTGGAGTAATGATGCTGAAAATTCAGCTTTGATCACAGGAATAAATTACACTTTACTGTATATTCACATAGAAAACTGATTTACATCGGAATAATATTTCACAATATTACTGTTTTTGTTGTATTTTTAATCAAATAAATGCAGCCTTGGTGAGCAGAAGAGTGTTATTTTAAAAACATTAAAAATCTTGCCGATCAAAAACTTTTGACTGGTAGTGTAGATAAGACTTGTGACATTAAACTGTGTACAATCGGCTGTACCTCAGTGAGTCCGGCATCTGTCCATCATAAAAGTGCATCTATCCATCATAAAAGTCCATCTATCCATCATAAAAGTGCATCTATCCATCATAAAAGTGCATCTGTCCATCATAAAAGTGCATCTATCCATATAAAAGTCCATCTATCCATCATAAAAGTGCATCTGTCCATCATAAAAGTGCATCTATCCATATAAAAGTCCATCTATCCATCATAAAAGTGCATCTATCCATCATAAAAGTCCATCTATCCATCATAAAAGTGCAACATAAATGGCCATTCACTGTCATTATAAAGCTTGGAAGAGCCAGAACATGTTTTAATTAGGGCTGTCAAAAGATTAATCGCGATTAATCGCATCCAAAATAAAAGTTTGTGTTTACATAATATATGTGTGTGTACTGTGTATAATTATTTTGTATATATCAATACACACACATGCATGTATATATTTAAGAAATATTTGCATACATATACTGTATATATTTATATATAATTTATATTATATATAAATATAATTTTTTTATATATAAATTACACATTTTTCTTAAATATATACAAGCATGTGTGTGTATTGATATATACAAAATAATTATACACAGTACACACACATATATTATGTAAACACAAACTTTTATTTTGGATGCGATTAATCGCGATTAATCTTTTGACAGCCCTAGTTTTAATATAACTCTGATTGTATTCGTCTGAAAGAAGAATGTCATACACACCTAGGATGAGTTGAGGGTGAGTAAATCATGGGCTAATTTTCATTTTTGGGTGAACTATCCCTTTAAGCAAAGCTGTACCTCCGTGAGTCCGGCGTCTGCCGCTGCGTAGAGGAACTTCAGCGCCGCTTCTGAGTCGGTCTCTGAGCTCTGCTGCCCTCTGCTGTTCAGGAGGAGTTTAGCACAGCGATACTGAGCCTGACGGTGGCCAGCGACTGCGGCGCGTCTGTAGTAAAGCACCGCCTGAGAGACCACAGTCATGTGTGAGTAAACACGGAAGAGACCATCTAAACATTCACAGTTCCAGTTCACATGGATACTAATACATTTCTGTATTATGAAATTTTAAGGCTAGAAAAGTAATTTGTTGAGGTCAATTTGAAAAGAAAGACTACACCCCTGCGCACATATTCAAACGCGCATATCTATAGACTAAACACGTGATATGCAAGTGCACGCCGTCAGCGTATTCGTGTTTTTGAAGCTTACACTGAGATGATAACGATTTTCTAAAGTTTTCAACACTTGCACGTTAAAACCTGTTTCAAAGTTTGTGTTCTCGAGCCTCCAAACACTGTTGTTGTGCGAATGAATGGCCAGAACACATTAAAACCTTTTTTAGTCTTCAGTTAGAACGGTGTTGTGTTAGCGGACCCTAAGTTAATAACTAATGATCTTTGCAACGGAAGTAAATCAATCAAAAACTAACTTTATCTGGACAATAACTTTATTCTAGATCTGCTGTAAAGCCTAAACAATCTCTGTTACTGTAATCTCCTGTTATCACTGTAAAGCTGAAAGCGCTATATAAATGAAGGAGACTTGACTTGACTAAAGGTGAGACACACACACACGTGTGTTTACCTTGCTGTGGTCTCGCCGTACTCCACGTCCTCTCTCGTAACAAACTCCCACGTTAAACTGAGCTTTGCTGTAGTCGTGTTGAGCCGAAGCCAGAAAACAGGAGAAGGCCGTCTCGTAATCCCCCGCTCTAGCGCTCTCCAGACCTGAAACACCACACCATGTTCAGATGTTCTCACAGCATCTTCTGACGGAGTGTGTGTGTGTGTGTGAGGTCGTCTTCATTACCGATGATGTTGAGGATTATGGGTACGCTGCTGTCCGCCACGCCTCTCAAATCCTGCGCTGCTTCATCGGGTGTTAGACGTTCCTGCAGGAAACATATAAAGGGTTGATCTAAAGCAAAACATGTTTAAAAGAGGCTATATGTGAGAATTTTCAGCTATTATAGCTTTTTATATAGCTGATGTGTCAACGAAACTTAAAAAACAAGACCTTCTCTGATTGACAAGACCTTGACCTAGGCTGTCTAAAGCCCTATTCGGACAGGACTAGTGTAACATGTAGAGGAGGGGTAGGGTAATAATTATCTGAGCTTCTCAGTGATGTTAGTCCCGTCCGAATGTGCATCTCAGTGATCATGACGGACAATGTCAGTAAAGACTACAGAGACTTTTACCTTCAGTGAAAAGGTCCGGAAAAATGACCTCAGGTGATGCTAATCCCGTGCGAATAGACCCGCTGTAAATATGAACGTAAATATTCCGTCATTTCCTGTTTGAAAGTAGATTTCCGCGTTTTTTCAAGTATGGAGACGCTTGATAAAGCATCAGTTGTGTTCTAGTCGCTGGAACGAGTCTGTGGCAAAACTCAAGTGTTTCACACACACCATTCAGATCAGAGAGAAGATCAACAGCACTTGTTAGAGGCACGAAACATCTTTTAGCGTTAGGTAAGTGTCTATTACCAACACAATCCAATCTGAAGTTAATTAATACATCGTTCGACCGGACAGAACTGTTTTATACATATAAATATACAGTACAGGTCAAAAGTTTGGAAACATTACTTTTTTTTATATTTTTGAAAGAAGTCTCTAATGCTTATCAAGGCTGCGTTTATTTGATCAAAAATACAGAAAAAAACAGTAATATTGTGAAATATTATTACAACTTAAAATATTCGTTTTCTATTTGAATATATTTTAAAAATGATTTATTCCTGTGATGCAAAGCTGAATTTTCAGCATCATTACTCCAGTCTTCAGTGTCACATGTGACATCCAGTCTATCACATGATCCTTTAGAAATCATTCTAATATTCTGATTTATTATGAGTGTTGGAAACAGTTCTGCTGCTTAATATAGCTGATGAATAAAAGGTTAAAAAGAACTGCATTTATTCAAAATAAAAAAATATTTTCTAATAATATAAATCTTCTTTACTATCACTTTGTATCAATTTAACACATCCTTGCTGAATAAAAGTATTGATTTATTTCAAAAAAAGAAAGAAAAAAAATTACTGACCCCAAATGACTGACCAGTAGAGTATATTGCTGTTACAGAAGATTTCTATTTTTTTTTTATTTGCTGCTTTTTTTTTTTTTTTTTTTACTTTTTATTCATCAAAGTACCCTAAAAAAGTATCACAGGTTATGAAAAAATATTAAGCAGCAGAACTGTTTCCAACTTTGATAATGAATCATCATATTAGAATGATTTCTAAAGGATCATGTGATAGACTGGAGTAATGATCCTGAAAATTCAGCTTTGATCACAGGAATAAATGATAATTTAAAGTATAATAAATTGAAAACCAATTATTTTAAATTGTAATAATATATCACAATATTACTTTTTTTTTTCTGTATTTTTGATCAAATAAATGCAGGCTTGATGAGCAGAAGAAACTTCTTTCAAAAACATAAAAAATAGTAATGTTTCCAAACTTTTGGCCTGTACTGTAGGTTATATGTGTTTGCGCACGTGATATCAGGAAGCAGCGTAACACACACATGACGACAGGAGTGACGGCGGTGTGTAAATCGAGTTACTCTCCCACTTCTGCTAGTGTTACTGAGATCTCTTATCCCGTGTGAATTGGCCATTAATATTACAGACGTCCTGTGTAATGTTACTCCATCTACCCTTGTAAAGTTAACCCCGTCCGAGTAGGGCTTAGGACTAAGTCATCAGGGTTTTTATGTGAAGGACTCGCACAGGACTGATTTTGTCGCTGGGAAACGGACGTCACGGTTCAGTGCACACAGTCAGTCACAGGAGATACACGCTCCAATCCAGAAAGGGGCGATCGGTAATGCAACACTGTTTGCTAATCGCCACAACAGGAAAAAGTGCAAAAGAAGAGGAGATGGTCTACGCACTAACCCAAAACAAGAGGTCAGATGGCACGCGAGAGCTAGCGTTAGCCTATACGCTGAGTTTCTGTGTGAGCTCCACAAACTTCATGGAAAGGAAACCGGGAACGGCAGAAAGCGGCGCGCTGGTCGAGTGTAGTTGAATCATTGAATCACATTCTATTGTGCACGAGCAGTAAGTTCCCTTAACGGCCACCGGTGTCGCTAATAACACGGGTTTCTGAATTCTACACACAGCCCCTGTAAACACACTGCTCTAAAATATTACCTCTGGATTTGCTGGTTCAGGAAAGAGAGTTTCCTCTGTAAGAGAATCAAGAATCAAGAGTCAGCTTCTAGTGCACTTCACTTCTTTATTATATGAGTGTGTGAGTGTGCTGGTACTGACCGCAGTGTGACGGGCCGCTCGCTGTCTCAGGGGTGTGTGTCGTCTGCAGGTCAGAGGTCAGATCCCCATCACTGCTGATGTCACTGTTGTCATGACTCCTGCTGTTGTCATCACTGGGCTCTGGAGTCTGCAGCGCCCCCCGCAGGCACCTCACCGTCACACCACCCGGCAAAACACTCTCACGCGACACTGTGTGTGTGTGTGTGTGTGTGTGTGTGTGTGTGTGTGTACAGTCAAACCAAACATGTATTCAGACACCTTCAACATTTCTCACATTATCACAGATTATTCACTATAGTTTAGAAAACGGTAATAAAATATGACAAGAACTCAGAGTTAAACTGTGTCAGAACAAATTAATCTTGATAATGTCAGATAACTTTGAGTTTGACTGTATATGTTTCTAATGTCAATGTTTTAGTGGTCAGAATGTGTGTGTGACTCACAGATGTCAATCAGGACTTTGTAGGAGCATTTCTGTACGAGTCCGACGTCTCTGATCCGGTTCTGATCCGCATGCGAGGAAAACCGGGAGTGAATCCTGCGACAGAGTTGCATGAAGAGAACGGCAGCGGCGCCCTGCAGAAACACACACACACACACACACACACATCACACACACATCACACACAGGAAGTTACGAACCGTCACTTTTTCAACAATTAATTGCATCCGAAATAAACGTTTGTGTTTGCATAATGTGTGTGTGTGTGTGCTGTGTATAATTATTTTGTATATATAAATACACACACAAGAAATATTTGCATGTATATATATCTATACATAACTTATATTAGATATAAATATAAATATTTTATATATAAATAACACATTTTTCTTAAATATATACATGCATGTGTGTGTATATACAAAATAATTATACACAGCACACACACATATATAATGTAAACACAAACATTTATTTCGGATGCGATTAATCGCTGCCCAGCAGTACTTTATACTTCTTGATTGTAAAGTGAACAGGTGTGTTCCTGTCCTCTGATTGGTTGATCCTCACCCAGCCCACGGCGTCCAGCGTGGAGTATCTCGGCAGGCCAGAGTAGCAGAACTCAGATGATCGTCTCTGTTTCTGATCATCTCGATCCCTCTGAGAACTGAGAGAGAGACAGAGCGTAAGTCGTTTGCAGGTTCATGTATGACATCACGGATCACGTGTGTCGTCCGCCAGTCAGGATGGAGGAGTTGATCACCTCGTCCTGAACGTGTGTGTGTGTGTGTGTGTGTACCTGCTGCTGTCAAAAGCGTGTCGTCCTCCACTGGTCAGGATGGAGGAGTTGATGACCTCGTCCTGAAGGTATGTGTGTGTGTGTGTGTGTGTACCTGCTGCTGTCAGAAGCGTGTCGTCCTCCACTGGTCAGGATTGAGGAGTTGATGACCTCGTCCTCCACATGATGACCCTGCGAGATCCTCAGGGAAGCGTTTCCATGGCAGCGGCTCAACACTGCGGTTCCAAAGCAAAGCACACACACACACACACACACACACACACACACACACACGTGAGTGTTTTATGAACCGACAAATGCAACATCTGCTGTGAAAGTGCACAGATTTCGAG